>NW_006408642.1:3582086-3594244 GCF_000296735.1 Chrysochloris asiatica
TTTCTGCTCCCGTAAAGATTTACAGCCTTGGAAACCCTGTACAGGGTCGCTATGAGTCGGAACCGACTCCACGGCACATAACCACCACCACCAGTGAAGGTCTACCTTAGGTACAAGGGCTATTCCACATTGTGGGGAAGATTAGAATAGATGTAGGGAGACAACCATGGTGTCTTCTGTACTCTCAAGATCTTAACACATACCCCTACTATTTGTGGGACCTTCCCTTCTTTAAGCAGAAAGCTAACAGCTAAGTTATTCCCTGAACAAAACCCTAACTCCCTGATCTGCATCAGCCTTCTTGGGGCATATCTGCTCCTACTCAAAGTCCACTTTTGTCTAAGAGAAGGAAATACTCAAGAGATACACTATTCTTGGCTTTAGTGATTTAAAAGGTTTTCACTTGAAGAATGTAAAATTGCTCTGAATGCTAGGAGGTTTTAGATAGATGTGACAGACAGATCTTAGCTCAGCTTTACTAGAGACTAGATCTATGTGAATACAGGTTTCCATCAGTAGAGTAAGGTGCAACTTCTGGAAATGATAAGGCTTGATGCCATTTCTTAATGATGTCATAAAGAGATCCACCACTGAACTGCCTTTAATCCTCTGTGCAATGGGAAAGCATTAGATAGATAGAAAGCTAATTAAAAAAAGAAAGAAAATAGATTATGGTTTGCTACCATAGCCTGACTAGACAGAGTTCCTAGGAACAGCTCTTTATAATTCCATCCTATCCTGATTCCTTTACTCTGTGAACTGGTTTTCAGTGCCAGATAGCAAGTGGAGAAAAAGCCTTAGTCTTAGATCTTTAGGGTTATGACTGGAGAGGGTCCAAGAAAGTTGTGTTAGAACATGAAAACTTAAGTTTCTTACTCAATTTTCCTTTTTTTTCTTCTTGACATTTTAAAATAAATCTTTTTTTTTTTTTGGTCTCTTTGGAATGAATAGAATTACAGCTTCCCTGTACTTCTATTTCCAATCCTATATATTATTGTCCCCCTTCAAGTTTCAGATCATCTATATTACCAACACCCACCTTCATTTTTCCCTTCCATCTCTGCTCTTTTCCTAATGGGCCCCACTCCTCTGACTGAAATAGCATATCTGTATCTTGATCCTGGCAGGCTATCCATTTCTAAAGCTTACTGGGGTCTCCCAGCTTGAACAGGTGAAAGAGCCACTGAACCTGCAACTGCAAGGGGAAGGTCCAGGCTTAATTCGTACTGGTAAGTGAGAGGGGAAGTAAGTAATTTTCTTCTAGTCACATATTTTCCTCTGCGTTCCCATTACAAAATGTTAAAAATCCATTTTATCTATCATTCATGCTCTAAATGAAAGACTTCAGCAACTTCCAAATCAACCACTTAATCAAGAGGAACCTGAAACCCTAATAGTCCATCTTTCCTGAAGTCAAGAACAATTAATTAAATTAGGAAGGGTCTTGGGTTTTAGGATCAAACTGAATACATGGCATACCTTTTTGGCCACTGTGGTGAACCAATATTTTTAATGCAAATTCTGTGTGCTACTCATTGTATTATAGATGGCAGGGATCAAAAATCCAGTAAACTATGGCCTCCATCCTGGAAGAGTTCACAGTCTAATGGGACAGTCATATACATAACTATATAATTACAGCAAAATGATGATGTTATAACATAAATATGACGAGGGACTGTGGGAACAAAGAAGAAGGAATATTTGACCAATTATCCTTGAAGTAGTGTGAGGAAGCATTTTTTATGGTGGGCTTTGTAACCAAATTGAGTGAGAAGACTGTATTTCCTTTTATTAGTGAGTGTTGAGAGGGAGAGGAAGGTCCTTCTTGCTGTTGCCCTTTGTGTGACAAAGGTCAGGTTCCTCAGATATACCACAAATTGTTCTGTATTCCTGAACTGGTGCTCTCTTTGGAATTTTGGCTTGTTATATCTCACTTTATAAACTAGGTGGAGCTACCTGAAGGAGTTCTGACTTGTCTCCTCTGGATTCAGTACAACTATTTGCTAAGAGGCCACCTTACATTCATCTGGTGCTTGGAATCACAGCCTTCAGTGACTCCCTGTCTAGTTTTTGCCTTTCACTTTTACTTACTTTCTGTACATTATCTTTATCTTGCCATTTTATGCAGGGATAAGACTACCGGGACACAGGGGTGGCACTTAGAAATGGACAGACTGCCCACCATTTGGTGGGTAACAGTAACATTTGCAGCTTTGATTTCTTTTTTTCAGAGGGTGTGTCGAAGAGTGAAAAAGAGGATTTTATTCTGAAACAGGAATTTTTTCAGGAAGCACATGACCATTTGGTGCTATCAGGTGAACCCCAGTGGTATGGCTCCCAGGAATTCTGGTTTGGAAAAACCTATGAAGTGGAGAAAAATAGACTAGGATGCTGGCCCAATGGGGAAAGCATGGATAGTACTGCAGATGATATTGTAGAAGTGATTGTCAAGGATGAGATGATCTCAGTAGAAGAGAGTTCAGACAGTACTGACCTCAATACCCACCGTACCATACATCAGAAAATTCTAAGTGAGCAACTATTCTATATATGTGAAGAATGTGGCAAGTGTTTTTATCAAAATGAGGACTTTGAGCAACACCAGAGAACTCATAATAAAGAAAAAGTCTATGGATGTAAGGAGTGTGGGAAGGCTTTCCGTTTTAGATCACACTATATTGCACATCAGAGAATTCACACTAGAGTGAAACCTTATGAATGTCAAGAATGTGCTAAAGCTTTTGTCTGGAAATCAAACCTGATTAGGCACCAGAGAATACATACTGGAGAGAAACCTTTCCAATGTAAGGAATGTGGGAAGGGCTTTAGTCAGAATACAAGTCTTATACAACATCAACGGATCCACACTGGGGAGAAACCATACACATGCAAAGAATGTGGGAAAAGCTTTACCCGGAACCGTGCTCTTCTTCGACACCAAAGAATTCACACTGGAGAAAAACCTTATGAATGTAAGGTCTGTGGGAAAGGCTTCATATGGAACTCAGACCTTGCTCAGCACCACAGAGTCCACACCGGGGAGAAGCCTCATGAATGTACTGTGTGTGGGAAAAGTTTCATTTGCAAGGCACATCTAATCCGACATCAGAGAATTCATACTGGGGAAAGACCCTATAAATGTAATGATTGTGGGAAGGCCTTCAGTCAGAATTCTGTTTTAATTAAACACCAGAGACGCCATACTAGAGAGAAACCCTGTAACTGTCAAATCTCTTACCTTCTTGAACATATAAAGAATGCTAATGGTGGTACTTGTTTATAATTATGCAACAGGAACCCCAAAGAGAATATGAGGTGACCTTCCTTCATATTCCCTCAAGAGAACAGAAACCCAGTACTCTTAACAAGAATGTTCCCCCTGTTTAAACATGTTTATACTAACCACTGTTTAGTTGAGCAACTACTCTACATGCATTTAATCAGTTGTTTTACATGCAGTATTTAATTTTCTTAACAGTTCTATTAAGGTAGGTACTCATTCCCATTTTACAAACGAGGAATCTGAGATTGAAAGAGATTCTTTTAAAAAGCATTCAAGATTGCTCAGCTAATTAGTAATAGAGTTGAAATTGGAACCAGGCCTACCTGACTTCAGAAATCTCTGTCCTTTATTTAATTATGCACATTCCTGCTTCTACTAATTGTTATTTGCTCAAGTTTTCCTGGGGTAAACATTTTCCTTCATCTAAGACCCAACCCATTCAACTAAACAGACTTCTTTTCTACCCTCCTTGTAATCAGTACCTCTCAAGTTGGTATTATGTGCTGTTTTGTCTTTTTCTGATAGTCTTCCAAGTGTTATTCTTGACTCCAGCTAAACTGTTCTTTGAGAGTTAAACTACATTTTGTGTCTCATATTTAAAAACGTATTTATTTTGTACTAGATATAACATGAATATGATAAAGATTGAAATAATTCAAAAGGATGTTCAGTGAAGTTTCCTTTTCACTGTTCTCCTTAGAGGCAATTACTGTTACCTGTATTTTTCTGGAGACGCTCTCTATATGAGGGAACTTCAAAAAGTTCATGGAAAATCTAATGAAAAGATAATAGAATTTTTCAACAACTTTCTGAAGCCCTCTTGAATATACACGAGTATTTATTAGTATTACTTTTCATAAGTCTACCTCTCCCAAAGCTTAATTTGATGTAGGTGATATTGAAATCAATATTGCCAACTCCAGGATCTTCTTATCCTCAGATGTTACAATCCTCCTTAGGGCCACCCAAGATAACTTGGGAAAAGTAGTAGAAGGTATTGCAATCTTTGGAGTCCTGATTGCCCTGGTGTTATCAGCCTGCCCTCTGAGCGTGGGAAATAATACATTGCAAGTGAAGCTTAGGGTTTTAAAATAACCTATATAGCTACAACCCCTGTATTACTATATATAAATATAATGCAAAGTTATTGTACATCCTCTCCCAGTGTGCCCCCTACTCATCTCCATAATGACCCAAATTCCAAAATAAACTCTGAGCCAATCCCTAAGGGAGGTAGAAACAACCAGTTTCTGATGATGATTAATGCTCTATCAGGTAGCTTCAGTAGTTGAAAATATCCCATCAGATCTAGTATTTGGCAGAATCACAAATGCCCTCTCCAAGTCTAGGATCAAAGATCAATGCTAGAGACACAAGGGAAACATGAAGAATCCCAAAATTAGCTATACTTGAAATCAGGAGTCCATCCAACAGTATCGTTTTAAGGAAGATACAGATTATTAATAGCAATTACATGCAGAATATTATTAACATTTTGAGACTATTCAAGAAAATCTGTTCAGGGAGAAGAATTTTGACTAAACAGACAGGTTTGAAATACCCATTTCAGACTCTTGACCTTTAGAGTCATCCCTCAGACAATACATTGCTATTTAGGCATCCCGTTTTGTCAGCTGTCACCGGGTTTACTTGGTGGTTAAGAAGGAAAAGAAGCCAGAGTCCTGCTTGGACACACCTTCTCTTTAAAAATCCCAAACATTAAATTAACTCCAGAGTCCCTGATTGCAGAAGCCTAAGTCCCTATACTAAGGAAAACTTGACCTAGCACAGCCAGGCAACTCTAAGATACAGTGAAAAATGTATCATGTGGGACCAAGGAAATGGAAATGAATCATGTGAACAGATGTTTGATGGAATTTGTTTATTAAGTGGTATTGCGTACCCACTTTTGTGCAAAGTACTGTACTGACACTGGGGAGACAGTAAGATTTGCTTCCTGCCCTCTTGGAATATTTAGTCTAGTGGGAGGGACTAAAACACGGCCCTATCCCCCAGTCAATTTTTTTTTTTTCACTTTTCCATTGCAAAGTACTATAAAAGGAATGGATAAAGTGCTGAGAGTGCATGATATGGAGGGGACCTTTGTTATATAGGTGGTCAGGGAAGGCTTATTGTAGGAATGAAGTAACATTAAACCTAAGATTCAAAGGATGTGAAAGAGCCACATGTATCAAGAGCAGGAGAAGAGCAAAGGGAACAGCTGTGCAGACTTGATTTGAGAAGAGCTTGGTGTGTTGAAGGTTCCAAAAAGTGTGTGCAGAACAGATTGGGCTTAGAGAGAAGGTGGGCTAGATCATTAAACTATCCTAAGTGAAAAGAGAATTCATTGAAACATATTCAATGGAGAAGTGACATTTGATTTATATTTTGAGAAGATCGCTCTGGCTGCTACATATAAAATGGTTTGTAAAAAGTCAGGACTGAAAGAGAATTGGAGGCTGTAGGTAGCAGCAGTCCAGGTGTGAAAGTATGGTGACCTGGAGAGGGTGGTAGTAATGAAGTAGATAGATTTTAGAGATATTTTGGATATAGAATCAATGATCTGAAACACCTACAAGGAGTAATGGGCAGGGAGGAATCAAGGATACCTTTCTGATTTTTTGCTTCAGCATTTGCGTGTATAGTGGTGTCATTGACTGGAACAAGTAAGAAAGGGATGTTTGGGGTAGGAGAAATCCAGGGTTCTCAGATATCATTTTTGGAATTCATGAAGGATGTGCAAGTGGAAATTTCAAGTAGTCAGTAAACAGTTGACTCAAGGGTGGAGCTCTGAGTTATGGTTTGAACTGTACATCTGGGAGCCTTTAAGTAGAAGGGATATAAAGCCATGGAAAGAAATGAAATAAATCTCTAGACCTGAGCTATCCAGTACAGTAGCCATCAGCCACATGTGACTGTTTAAATTAAAATTTTATTTCTTCAATCACATTGGCTACATTTCAAGTGCTCAGTAACCATAAATGGCCAGAATCGATTTGACGGCACTTAACAATAATAACATAGAGTAGATACAGTTCATTTCCATAGTTGCTGAAAGTACTGTTGGGCATTGCTGTCATAAATAGAGTATAGCAAGAAAAGAGCTCAGGATTTAATCCTAAGAAATTTGGTATTTACGGAGTTAAGGTGGAGTCTGAAGGATTTGGCAATATAACAAGTACACATGAAAATATAGGGTTGAAGGCTAGACTGTGCCTGCAAGGCAGTAAGCATTAAAACCCTAAATATTCATAAGCTTTCAGTGGCAGTGGTGTCTATACTGGATGAGCTCAGTATCTTCAAATGTAGAAGAGGTAATTTTGACTATGAGTAAAGGTGAACATGAAATAGACGGGGCAGTTGGGACTTAGAATGGAGCATCATGGAAGTTGATCAACCCCAGAAACCCTCCCTCAAAGATAAAAATATATGTAGACAGAGAAGATTTTTATTATCACAATGAGAGAAGTATCAAAATATGACAAAAGATAGGTATTCCAAAAGGTTTAGGAACTAAAATGTAGAAATGGATAGTTCCTACCAAAGGAATTCTTTTTCTTACCAGTGGTCCAGAGACAGGCATTTGGCCATCCTGAGTCCATATCATGGACTCTATCATTTAACATATTCACAAAAGTAGGAACATTTGTAAAGAGAAGTGACTGCCTAGTGTGCTATGAGAATTCCTCAGTCTCAATTCAGAGAGCCATCAGACTCTCTCATTTAGTGTTAAAGTCAATGTCACTAGGAAAAAAGACAAGGAATGCATTAAACCTAAGAACATGGGACAAAACCCCACAAGAAGATAAGAACTTTAAGCATGGAAATGCCTTCTAGTTTGTAATGACACTTACCAAACATCTAAAAATCAGAAGAGGAGTAAAACTGCTATTCAGTTTTGCTACATTCTGGACAAATATAAAAGAAGGAAATTTAGGATATTCTCTGATAAAATCTAATGAACACTATATTAAAATCAGTAATTGGGCATGGTAAAATTTTGTCCTAGAAATTTTTCAAATTTGGAAAAAGAGGAAATACGAAAACGTGTGTAGAATCACATACTGAAAATTAGCTGGCCCACCCAGAAGTTCTTGGAAAATGAATCAATCTTCGCTGTTTTGCAACATGGTGCCAGATGCAGAGAGGCCTATTTCAGCAACTCGGTTGCAAATCATTGTCTGCGATTCTGAGCATGAGTTTTTATGGCTTGCAGTTTGAGACTTTGCATCTATTCCTCTTCACACTGGAAACAGTGACCAAAATATTCTTGAGGAAAGTATTCTTTCTCAGCTGCATGGTTTGGCTCCATCCCAAGTTTCTGAGTGGGCCCTATTTGGCTTATGTCAACCAATTTATCCCATCGCCTTGGCCACAAAACCAGCGAACTGTGAGAAGATAATTACTGGGCCTTCTGGACTAGAGAGACTTCTATGAGAGCTGCCAAAGGAGATAATCTCTATCCTCTCTTTGGTTTGTGGGAAGATATGAGGCCTAGAACTGTAGTTAACTATTTCTATTAAAAAGAGAAGAATCTGGAGCTTAACGGTGCTACCATCTGGAGCCCAAAGATGAAGCAAATACCAAAGACGACAGTGGTGGAACGGAGAGAAAGTGGATCCTTGGTGACATCATCTGAACCACTAGACCAAGCCTTACTTGAGTAGACCTACCTCTGGACTTTTCAGCTATGTGAGCCAATAAATATCTTTTCTTAAACTAGTTAGATTTGAGTTTTTGTTATTGTGTCTTAACTAGTCATTACTAATACAGGTTAGAAGTTGAAATCACTTTTCTCACATACCTTAACATGGCATTTTCTTTGGCTTGATAGTCACAGGAGCTTCCCATTTGTATCTCGTCTGCTTAAGGTTAAGTATTTAGGAGCCTTTTGTAAAGTTAATTTCATTTATACTTCCTGACTGATGTTTTAAGTCATACCTAAACTAACATGCCCTCCAAATTTGATGAAAATGTATTCTCAGTTCCTGATTCTGTAGAGTACTGCTTCTCTCTTTGAAGTGACTCCCCTACCACATGTAAGTGAATTTTTTATTTGTCATGTCACCTATATCTTAAGTCAGATTCATTGGGGAATAACTCCTTGGAAATCTTAGCCACGGTCACTATGAGTTGGAACCCACTGGATGGCACTTAACAATAATAGGAAGTGCCACATGTACAAAAGGGAATTATCCTTTACCACCGGTGTGCATTCCCCTTGGCTTTCCCCACCACCCATCCACTTGTCTAAGCCAGAAACTTCATGAGAACCTTCAGCTCCTCTCTATCCTCCACCCTTATAAGCAGTATGTGACCAAGTTGTGATGATTCTTTCTCACAACTATAGCACATCTGCCACCTCGTTTCAACTTCCTCTGCTTTACTTCCTGTAGTGGCCATCACAGACTGTCCGTTCCATCCTATCTCATCCTGAGACCAAGAAACTGTTTTTAAATTTAATATATACTCACTATCACTGCCTTTCTGAGAATCCTTTAATAATCCTCTTTTTTCTATAAAACAAAATCCAAATTTCTTAGGTCAATATTCAAAACTTCCTAAATGGCTTGTTTGGATCTGTAATTTGGCTTTATCTTCCCTCATCTCCCACTTAGGTCCCATTTTCAACCAGACTTACTTACAATTTGTAATTGTATCATCATCTTTCAGAATATAAGTGAATGTATTTGTATACAGTAACTTTGCCCCACAGGGGACATTTGGAAATGTTTAGAGATATTCTTGTCATAGATGGAGTGGATTCTGATGGCATCTAGTGGGTAGAAACCAGGGATGCTGCTAAATATACTACAATGCATAGGACAGTCCTCCACAACAAAAGATTATCCCACCCCAAATGTCAGTAGTGTTGCTGATGAGAAATCCTTGCACAAGGCAAACACGTGTAGAAGTGTATTGGTCATCTCTTTGAACCTTTATAAATCTGCCACAAAAGACGAATGAGTTTCAACATAAAGAGGACACCAGAATGGAAACATTTATTACGAGGAAGACTTTTGTCTTTGATCTGATCACCACACAGTGAGTGATCAGATCAGTTGCAAAGTACTCTACCAACTTGCAAAGCAAAATTTTCTTACCCAGGTGAACGTAAGTACGAAGACTAGAAATGGGGATATTCAGAAAGAACAAGGTTAACAGGATGAGTGGATCCATCAAATTCTTTAATGAACAGAAATAATAGGAAGCAGAGGTAGCTAAAGGCAACCTGGAGGTCTGAGGCTTGTCCTCTTCTCACCAGTTTAGTTAAAACAAACAAACAACAACAAAACTTCTCTGTGGCCAAAACTAAAATAATTCACTGGAGATGTGGAAGGATGGGGCACACAGCCCTACTCCTATTCTTAGAGACTAGAATAGCGAGGTTGATAGTTAAGTTTCCTAGGACTGCCATGAAGTGAACTGTTTTCCATAGCAGCGGCACTGTTCTGTGTTAGCACCAACCGTGTACAAGGATTCCAATTTCTCTACAATGTCACCAATACTTATTTTCTGGTTTTCTGATAACAGCCACCCTAGGGGGCAAAACTGCCACTGGTCTGCCAGTTTGTGGTACTGTGGTGACTTGCATGTTGCTGCGATGCTGGAAGCTATGCCACCAGTATTTTAATACCAGCAGGGTCACCCATGTGGACAGGTTTCAGCTGAACTTTCAGAATAAGATAGACTGGGAAGGAGAGGCAGACTAATTCTGAATGTTTAGCCCCTGAAAACATTATGAATAGCACGGGAACATTGTCAGCACCAGGATACTATTAAAACTTTATGAATAGCATTGTCAGATCTAGTACTGGAAAATGAGCCCCTCAGGTTAGAAGGGACTCAAAATAAGACTGCCTCATCAAAGTAGACTTTACCATGATGACGCAAATGGAATATAACTTTCAGGACCCTCAGTTGTGGATGGGGCACAACTCAAAATGAGGAGAAACAACTGCAAGCATGCACTGATAATCTGAACATGGAATGTACTAAGCATGATCTAGGAAAATTGGAGGGATCAGTTGCTGGAGATGGATATCGTGTTTGGTAAGGTGGAGGGTCAGAGTAAAAAAGGAAGACCCCCCCCAATGAGATGGATTGGCCAGGTGGCGGCATCGATGGACTCAAGCGTGGCAACAGCAGTGAGGTTGGCCCAGGATCGGGCAGTGTTTTGATCTGCTGTGCAAAGGGTCGCTATGAGTTGGTGCCGACTCAATGGCACCTAACAACAACAACAAGGAAAACTAGAAGTTGTAAAAATGAGATGCAATGCATAAAGATTGCTATTCTAGGCACTGGTGAGCTGAACTGGATTGGTATTGACCATTTTGAATCTGACAATCATATGATTTACTATGCCAGGAATGACAAATTCAAAAGGAATGGTGTATTCATCATCAAAAAGAGCATTTAAAGATGTCTGTGGTAGGATAATATCCATATGCCTGTAGGGAATCCAGCTAATTCCACTATCCAAATGTATACACTAACCACTAAAGTCAGTGATGATGATATTGAAGAATTCTACCAACTATTTCAGTCTGAAATTGATCAAATATGCTGTCAACATGTATTGCTAATAACTGGTGATTGGAATGCCAAGATTAGAAATAAAGAAAAAGGGTCAGTAGTTGGAAAATACGGTGTTGGTGATAGAAATGATAGAATTTTGCAAGACCAATGACTTGTTCATTGCAAATACCTTTAGAAAATAACATAAAAGGCAATTATACCCATGGATCTCACCACATGGATTACACAGAAATAAAACTGACTTCATCTGTGTGGGAAGAGACGGTGGAAAAGCTCAATATCATCAGCCAAAACAAGGCCAAGGGTCAACTGTGGAACAGACCACAAAATGCAAGTTCAGGCTAACGTAAATTAAAACACGTTCACAAGAGCCCAAATATGACCTTGAACATATCCTACCTGAATTGAGAGATCATCTCAAGAACAGATTTGATGAATTAGACACTAATGCCTGAAGACCAGAAGACTTGTAGGATGACATCAAGAATATTATACAAGAAGAAAGCAAAAGGTCATTAAAAAGGCAGGGAAGAAAGAAAAGACCAAAATGCATATCAGATTAGACTAAATTTCTGCCCTGTGTAGACGTGTTAAAGTGAATGGAAGAAATGAGGAAGTAAAAGAAAAGAGCTGAACAGAAAAGTTCAAAGGGCAGCTCAATAACACGAAGTCAAGTATTAATAATGAAATATGCCAAGACCAGGAGTTAGAAAACCAAAAGGGAAGTACATGCTCAGCATTTCTCAAGCTGAAAGAACTGACAAAAAAAAATTCAAGTCTTGACTTGAAATACTGAAGGATCCCATGTGCAAAATATTGAATGATGGAGAAAGCATCAAATGAAGATGGAAGGTATACACAGAATCACTGTACTAAAAAGAAATGGTTGATGTTCAACCATTCCAAGAGGTAGCATGTGATTAAGAACCAATAAAACTTAAGGAAAATGTCCAAGGTGCACTAAAGGAATTGGTGAAAAAGAAGGCTCCAGGAATGGACCAAATACAAATGGAAACATTTCAACAATGCAGCACTGGATGCACTCACCCACCTATGTCAAGAAATTTGGAAGACAGTTACCTGGCCAAACGATCCGTATTTGTGCCTATACCAAAGACAGGTAACCCTATGGGATGTGGAAATCATCAAACAATATCATTAATATAATATGCAAGCAAAATTTTGCTGAAGATAATTTAAAAATGACTACAACAGTACATTGACAGGGAAATTTCAGAAATGCAAGCCAGATTCAGGTTAGGACATGGAACTAGGGATATCATTACTATTGTTAAATGGATCTCGGCTGAAAGCAGAGAATAATAGATGTTTA
>NW_006408642.1:3597224-3607906 GCF_000296735.1 Chrysochloris asiatica
TCGACTGCACTTAACAACAACTTTAATGTTCACTTCTTAGGTTCCTGCCTCTCTCCCAAGATTAGTTGGAGAAAGAACCCATTCTGTAGGTCTAGACTAAAGACTGGGAGGTTAGAAGGGGGCGTGTTACGTTTTTCTGCCCTCTTCCTCCGGTTGGTCTCATTGGAACGAGAAGGATGGACCACCGAGGGGTTGGGTCCTGCAAAATTCCTAGAGAGACTCAAAGACGGCTGTGAGCCGGAAGGTCCGCGTGATGACGCGTTTCCGGAGAGCGAGTTTTGAATAACAGAACTTCTCTGTGCTTGCTGGAAACACCGCAGAGGTTTCTTTGACCCCCACGGTGAGCTGCGTTGTCTTGGCCCGGGAAGGGTAGGGAGGACCCGCGGGGAGGCGGGGTGCAGCTGGTACTGTCACTTGGGTCCTTGGTCGACTCTGCTGGTTGCTTTGGTCGCGACTGAAGGGATGTGTCCTGGTCTGCTGAACAGGACGCAGAACCCCGCCCCGGCTCTTCCACTGCTCTCCCAACCTGTGTCTTTGTGTGAGCCAGAGCCCCCACAGGGTTAACACTGCCCATGTTTCCGGGCCAGTCTGGCGGCGGCGAACACCCTTTCGGTGATCCCAGCACCTTCCCTGTTCCCGAGTCCCCGTGCTTCTAGTCCTTTCCTGCTAAGGTTCACAGTCCCGGTGCTCTTTCTCCACCCCCTTTAAAAATGTGGCCACAAAAAATCGTTTATAAACAGTTTGCTTGCCTTGGCTTTTAACCCAGATCATCAGGTTTTAATTTTTATTGAGTAACCAGAGTGCCCGGGACACAGGACTTTGGGATATTGACCTTTTATGTCAAGTTGGAACTTGGTTGGTTCTTAAAGTAGAAAGCTCAAATTAAGTATTGGGGAGCCTCAGGATTTGAGTTGGTATAACGAAATTGCTTCAACCCAAGATCTTCATGCCCACCTAAATATATACTCATTGCTAAGCCTATAACGCCTTTCCAAATTTGAGAGATAATAGAGACTTACACTATTCCCATCTGTTCATTTTTTTCGTCGCATTCTCATGCTTTCACTTTATGCCATAACATTAAAATTCTGAGGACACAGACTTGACTGAGTTCACAGTCTGTGAAATAACGTGCCCAATTCACACTTGATTATCTGGTCCTCAGTGCAGTGGTTATAGTTTCTAAGGAGTGTTTGTTGTTCTTGTTAAGTGCTGTCTCGTCGATTCCGACCCATAGCGACCCTGTATAGGGTTTCCAAGGAGCAGCTGGTGAGCTTGAGCCACCAACTTTTTAGTTCAAACGCATTAGCAGTCTGACGCGTTAGTCCACAGCGCCACAACAGGTCTTTATTTCTAGAATATTCCATTGGCCTTAATATTTTCTAAGTATATGCTTTTCAGCAGCTCGATTTCTTGATCAGACTTTCTTTCTAAAGGTTTTATTTTTGTGTTTCCCAATCTAGGAAATATTCACCATATAGGACAAAGACTCAATAGGTTCTCAACTTAAGTAAAATATCCATTTTCGAAGAGTACCTATTTAACTTGATTTACAGGAATTACTACTTATGTTATTACTGATAGAATCCTTTCATAAAACTAGCAACATTGCCTGTGAAGCTTTTCATGTTTCCTTTTATGTCCTTCAATTCATGCTTTTAACTGCTGTCACGTTTTCCCCTGGTCCCTCTCGCTCTCGAGGGGGTCTAAAGAATGAGTATCACTAAGTCACTGCTTCTCAGTCACACACAAACACTAAGCATACACTTAGAAGCGCTTTATTGCAAAGCAAAAGTACACTTCAGTGGGGTGCCTTCTGTGATTGTCAGCGTTAGGCGCTATCTTCATGTGTCATCTGCCTGCGACTAGCTGCTTCTGTTAGGGTTTCAGGTTCTGGTATCTTTATCTCTGTCTCCAGGTTATTCTTCTCAATGTTACATTTTTTGTACTAGAGATGCTGTTGCGTTTCAGGGGAAGCCAGGGTAAGAGAGTCCAGGGCCTAGGGGTCCTAATTTGCCCCTGACATTTCCCCCTTGAGTAGAGAGGAACCTTAGAGTCTTTTGGGTAATGGAATATCGGCTCTGTCTAGCTGCATCCTGCTGATTTCGGGAGTTGAGTGGTTGAGGTTCCAACTTCTCCTGCACCGTCCCCACATGCTGGAGTTATTCCCTAGGAGCAAGAAGCAGGTATCCAGTTCTGGCCTCGTCCAGAGGGTCCAGTGACGTTGGAAGGATGGTATATTTCTGTTGGCTGTGCAGGACTTTAATTTAATGGCCTGGAGATGAGAAGAGACAAATTTGACTACTAAATTCAATATAACAGGTCATAAAGCCAAAATAAGAGTCCTGGTGTGGCGCTGTGAGTGAAAAGTTGTTTGAACTGCAAGGTTGGTGGTTCAAGCTCACCAGCTGCTGCTTGGAAAACCTATACAAGGTCATTATGGGTTGGAATTGACTCAACAACGGCACTTAACAACAACAACAAAGCCAAAACAATCAAAGATAACGCTGGCACAACTCATGGGAGGAGCAGAGATTGTAACTGTGAGGGCAGTGAGGAGAGTCTTAATGATGGGGGACTGTTTTTCATTTTAGTGGCCAACTCCAGAATGCTACTGAAGTTTTCTTATACCTGGTCCTGATTGATTTACATTAAAACAGCATTGTTCAATGAGATATACGCGGCTCCTCTTTTAGCTGCTGTGAGAGGTATAAGGCTTTAGCAGTAAGTCTAGTTGCTTTTGGAACAGAGTCAGCTTCTCACTGGTTTTGACTAGGGAACCTCTTGAGCCTTTGTAAGGAGCTTGAAGGTACCTCTCTCCAGTGAGATGAGATGAGTAGTAAAAGGGTTAATGGAGGAAAGGAAAATTCTGTGAATTTGCTTTCTGGCAGTTACCCTCACGTTTGAGTGAATGTGTCCTTACTTTTGCAGGGAAATAGGGCGAACATAGCCTTAACTTCTAAGAGGTGTAGTCAGTAAACTCACTACAGGCGCAGGTGAAAACAGTGGATTTAGCTGTTTGTATAGGTGAAGGTGAGACGAAAGAACTCTTTTCTCGTAATACAACATATGATGCTGTTTTATGTTGTCTAAATTGATATCTATAGGTAGACAGGAGGAAGGGGATAGGAGGCTGCCAAAAGATTGTTTAAAACCGAATAAGTTATAAATTTAATTGAGTTACCGGTTATGTACATAGTTACCCGAGGCTCATCAGGAGATATTGGAAATGCATGAGCGGGAGCACGTCTTGATTCCAGGCCCTGTTATGTTTCTTGTTCCTCTGCCACTAGAAGAGCTTTGCAACCTCCTCCTCTTTCCTGTAGGAACAAGGGCCAGTCGCAGGCTCAGTGGCCCTGTCTCCTGCACTTTGGGCAGGGTGTTTGAGGAACACTTACTAGTTCTTTCTGGGCTGAGCGGTTCCTTGAGACCAGTGTCAGCACTAGCCGAATTGACCTGTCTTACTGCCCTGAAAGCATTCTCCTTTTTCTCTGGGGTCATCAGAGGTGGCAGATGTATATTGAGCTATCAATAGGGGCTGCAAGAATTTTAGCTTTTTTGGCAATCACTTCTTCAGTACCTTTAAGACTCGGTTGCAGACAATGGTGGTGACTTCTAACAGCTGGGTTGCAGTAGCTTAGAGTCCCATTGTCATATATATTTTTTTCAACTTCTGGAAGATATTATGAACTGATTGGTTAATAAAATAGGTATTGATAACAATGTTAGCCTCCTGGGAGTCAGAATTCAAATTTGTGCATTTCTTTACTGTGTTTAATATTCTACTTCTGAGTACTTCTGGAAGGAGCTCTGGTAGCATAGTGGTTACGAATTGGGCTGCTAACCTCAGGGTCAGCAGTTTGAAACTTCCAGCTGTTTCGTGGGAGAAAGATGAGGCTTTCTGTTCCCTTAAAGATTTACCACCTTACCAGGGTCACTATGAGTCGGAACCGACTCCACAGCAAACAACAGCAACAACAGATATTTCTGGGTTCTCATCCCTGCTTGGTACTTTCTGTGTGTGACACTTTGGTAAAGTTGACAGACTTAATTTGAATAGTCTGTATCTCTTTAGCCAGCACATTAACTTGTGATTAGATATGTTAATCCTGGACTCCTGTCACAGTTTGGTTTTTCTAATTTACATAAGATCAATGAGAGAGTAAAATTCCCACATTCTTTCAGGGCAGATCAAATATATGACCAGTATGCTTTGGCTGTGTGCAAAATGTGGGTCTTTTTGTCGGGCATGTAACAGTGGAAAAAGATGACAGAAAATTTGCTCCAGGTGAGTTCAGACAACTTAGTAATGTTATCAAACTGCTCAATAAACTTTGCTGGATCCTGGGAAAAACTACCCAATTTCTCTTTAATTGACCCTAAGTCTGATAAACCAAACAGGATGTGTACTCTTACAAATTCCTCTCCCGATGCTGCAGGGTGGGTACTTCCTGCAGGGGTAGTATAGTTGGGAGTGTTGGGGTAGAGGTGAGACATAAGCTGGAGGGAGAAGTGGCACATGTCCCAGAGGGGCACTAGGCACTCTGCTTAGTTAGCTCCGTTTCTTGCTCAGAACTTTTTTCCTTATTGTTTTTGGTAGAATCCTAAGATTCTTTTAGGGGCCCCCTTCTCTGTACGGGGGAGGCTTCTAAGCATCCTTGTCTCAGTTGGGGATGGTCTCTTAAATACATGAAAGCTTGTATGTAAAGTATTTCTGACAATTTACTTTCTTTTCTACGGTACAGGTCTAATTGTAGGTTAGTATTATAGTTTAAGGTTCCATTGAGGTGCCAAATTTCCTGATTACCCAGAATATACTCTGGCTGTGTGGTGTTACAAAAGAAGGTCAACTTCTTTTTTCATAGACTGCTGGAGCCTAGAGTTTTCCATTTTTGAACCCCAAGGGAGTTTGAGCCATGATGGATCCCTTTGTCCCATGTTTCTAAGGGAAGAAGAGAAAAGGCATATGCGCCCCCGCCCAGCGTCCAGGAGTTGGGCGGCAGCCCCTAGTAGTAGTGACTTGGTTGTTCCCACAGTCACCTCCTTATTCCCGTCCATGGTTGTATCAGGGCCCCACTGCAGGAGACCGTCAACAACCCGGGGTTGGTCATAGCCATAAGGTGTCCGCTCCAGATTAGGTGGGACCGGTGGTGAAGGTATGAACTGTCATACACCAGTCCCTCCTAATCTGCACCTACTGTTCTGTGTATCTGGGATGAGAGTGGTTATTCCGTCGGTTCCCTTTTTAGTTTTTCTTTAGATTCTGTTTGGGTGGCTAGGATGCTGGTACTTTTATTTCCCCCTTTCCACAGCCCATGGCCAGCCATCATCATATTCTGGGCTTTGGATGGGTAAAGCCCCCTAGAGCTAGCCCCAAGCAAAAGTGTGTCCCTGTTCTCACGGCATGTACTCTTTTCCCAGAGAGTCAGGAGAACCAACTGGACAGGAGAGAGAGTTTGAAAATCTTAGTCACCCACTTGTAAACCACAGAGTAGAGGAGCTACCTGTAAGCAGGTAAAGAGAGGTGGCAGAATTTAGCAAGGTCCTGTGGAGGCCATGAGTGCCCTTCAGACACAGATTAAGGGTTTATAGGAGGCACATTTCTCACTTTTCCTGAGACCTTCAAGGCAGCCGTTTTTTGTTTTCTTTTCCCCTCAGAAGTTTTGAGGTTAGAGGCTTAAAGAGACAGTGTTTTAAGTAGAGGAGGCGAGGCAGACAGGAATAATAGGCTTAGAGTGGGGCATGGTGTATTGGGTCTGAAGTGTGCTGGTTGTGGGTCAGGCTTTCCTGGGACGTTAATCTCTGAGTCATCCTTTCCCTCTTATGTGTCTCAACATTCCCAAGAGCCCCTGTGTGGGACTACCTGGGGGGGGGTTCAAGGACATTCTGACTGACCAAGCCTCCTGTGAATGTCCTCTTGCTGAATCCAGAGTTTTATAAATGTGCCTCAGCTTCAAGATCCCTACACGTCATCGGATTCCTCACAACACCTCTATATGGTCTGACTCTCACGAGATACCACCCAGTCCCCTGGGCCAGAGGGAGGAAGTGTCTTTTTTCATCTTCAGACTCCAGAATAGGACTGGTGGCTCGTAAAAATCCTACAGAAGTGTCGCTTTAATCTTAGGACTCTGGAATAGAATTGGCGACTCATAAAAATCCTACAGCAGTGTGAAAGAGCTAGACAAAAGTTAGGAAGATAGTTCTGGCAGAGAATCACACACACGCTCATAACCCCCTACCCATACCTCCATAGTTTTAGTTAAGCATTAGGCTTGTCTGGTAGGCTCAGAAGTCTTAAGTGGCAGGTCCGTTTTACTCCCTGTACCCAAAAGGCTAGGTGCGAGCTGCACTGACCATGATCAGACAAAACATTGCACAGACTGACCTCAAAGCAAAAACATTTCAAGCTGGCTTCACTGCACAGACAGCACAAGCAAAGCGAAAATAGTTACCAAAGTTGAGAACACTCTTAGCTCACAAGAGAAAACAATGAGAGGTTTCTGGTCACGGATACAAAAGGATAGAGCATCCAGGTTTTGACACCAAAGATGTCATGTTTTTCCATGATCCCTCTTGCTCTTGAGGGTCTAAAGAATTAGTCCCACCCAAGTCACCACTTCTCAATCCCATATGAACAATAAGCATTCACTTACAGATTCTTTATTGCAAAGCAAAAGTACGCTTCAGAGAGAGAAGCGGGTCTGTCGCTGCGTGTGGAGAAGACCTTTTGGGGTTGGGGTACACTGGCTTAAAAGGTATGGGGTGTCTTCCTCAAAGGGTGGGCTAATGCATATTAATTAGGAGGAGTGGTATGCTGACTGTTCATCTTTTTATAGTAAAGGGTCTCTCAGGCTTCTTGGAAATGGCAGCGTTAGGCGCTATCTTCATGGGTCGTCTGCCTGTGACCGGCTGCTTCTGTTAGGGTTTCAGGTTCTGATATCCTTATCTCTGTCTCCAGGGTATTCTTCTCAATGTTATCATTCTTATTGGACTAGTGATGCCCTCCCCCCTTTCAGGGGAAGCCAGGGTAAGAGAGGCCCAGGGCCCAGGGGACCTAACTTGTCCCTGACACTACTGCTCTCATTGGTGTGTGTTTCTACTTGGAAAGATGTAGCTTCTAGCATGACAGCTTTTCTCGAATTACATGCCTCAGCTACTCTGCCTTCCCAAAATGTCTTTTGAGTCAGTGCCATGGATTCAGTAAAACTGCACAATTGAGGATTTTTGTCTTGAATGTTCCTATATGAGTAGAGGGCAAAAGCTGTTTGTGGTGATGGCATCTATGTTGGCCTCTGCCACGACAGTTGCGACTTAACGATCTACTAGAACTTGGGGAGTTATGCTGATTGGAGATCGCTGGTCTAACTAGTAGTACTGTTGTGTTGCAGGCATTGTCTGTAATGGGTATGTTGTTGTTGTTGTTGTTAAGTGCCGTGGAGTCGGTTCCGACTCATAGCGACCCTGCACAGGGTTTCCGAGGCTGTAAATCTTTACGGGAGCAGGACGCCTCATCTTTCTCCCGCGGAACCGCTGGTAGTTTCGAACTGCTGACCGTACAGTTCACAGCCCGATTCGTCACCACTACGCTACCAGAGCTCCTTGTAATGGGTATGAGGGGCCTTCAAAAAGTTACCAGAACAATGGAATGAAAAGGTAATGGAAGTTTCCCACATACTTTATGAAGCCCCTTGTATATCTTGCAGTTAGTTCATCAAAGGACAAACTTTCTATTTCCCAGTAATGAACTAACTAACATAGAATAAGATTTGGAAAGAGTTTACTATTACAATACTGTCATACTTGAGCTATGTCCTATAACTTGATTTGTTGTCGTTGTTGTTAGGTCCATCCAGTCAGTTCCGACTCATGGCAGCCCTATGCACAACAGAGCGAAACCTGTCTGGGTTTTGTGTCACCCTTACAATTGTTATGTTTGAGCCCATTGTTGCTGTCACTGTGTCAGTCCATCTTGTTGGGGGTCTTGCTCTTTTTTGCTGATTCTCCACTTTACCAAGCATGATGTCCTTCTCTAGTGACTGGTACCTCCGAATGACATGTCTGAAATACTAGGGACTGTACTAGGGACTCTTTGCTGTTGAGCACTTTTTTTTAAAAAGTTTTTATTATGAATTGAGTGACAGTTTACATGGGAGAACATCTGTTTTACACTCATCGTTTCATTGCAATGATTACAATCTTTTCCATGCATCACCATTCAGCAGTATTTGCTTCAATTGCCTATGCTTTTTTTTTTTTTTTGGCGGGGTAGGGGGATGTATGCAGAAACACTCAGGAATATATAATCATTTAAACAACCAAAGGGCACATTCTGCAGGCCTGTCTCCTGGCCGCCAGCACTCAGTCCCTCTCTTTCCATGAGTCTAGAGTCTTCAGGTGCTCCCTCTCTCCATGTCCCCATGTCTGCCTCCATCTCTGGTGTCGCTGCTTCTCTGGATAGGGTCCCACATTCCACTTGTGCTCTTCTCCCTTGATGGTCCTAGGGTCCTCTGTTACTGGAATGTAAGATTAACTAATGCCCCCTTTTTGTTACAAAACTTCTACCTCTACAGTTGTGACAGTCACAGTTTAGTCACAATAACAGTTACTCACTACTGAATCTTAAGAATCTTATCCCCATCTTTCACCAGACCCGTCTACACAAGATGAAAACCATTCGTGGGGATTCTACCTTTCCCCCACAAACTCTGAAGCTTAACTCCCTCTTGGAAACTTGTAAGCCAATTACTTCATGCTTTTATATCCCCCTATTTTAGGCAGCCATTGCCTAAATTGTCCTTTCCTATCAGAATGGAGTCCTGGTGTGGTGCTGTGGGCTAATGTGTCAGACTGCAAAGTTATTTGAAGTGCAAAGTCAGTGGTTCAGACTTACCAGCTGCTCCTTGGAAACCCTACACAGGGTCGCTATGGGTCACAGTCGACTTGATGGCACTTAACAACAACAACAACAAATCAGAAGGGATAGGATTGATATTTGATGTGAAGACTCCTTCCCTCTCAATTGGTATTTTGAGCTACTAGAGGTTCAAGCTGGATTCAGAAGAGGATGTGGAACTAAGGATATCATAGCTGATATCTGATGGATCTTGGCTGAAAGCAGAGAATACCAGAAAGATGTTTACCTGTCCTTTAGTGACTGTGCAAAGGCTTTCGATTGTGTGGATCATGACAGGCTATGGACAACATTGCCAAGTATGAGTATTCCGGAACACTTAATTGTGCGTATGAGGAATCTGTACATGGACCAAGAGGCAGTTGCTCGAACAGAACATGGGAACACTGTATGGTTTAAAATCAAGAAAGGTGTGCACAAAGTTGTGTTCTTTCACCATACTTATTCAACTTGTATGCTGAGCAAACAATCCGAGAACCTGTGTTATGTGAAGAAAAACGTGGCATTAGGATTGGAGGAAGACTCATTAACAACCTGCAATATGCAGATGATACAACCTTGCTTCCTGAAAGTGAAGGGGACTTAAAATACTTACTGATGAAGATCAAAGATTACAGCCTTCGATATGGATTGTGTCTCAATGTAAAGAAAAATCTTCACCACTGGACCAATAAGCAACATTCTTATCAACAGAGAAAACATTGCAGTTGTCAAGGACCTCATTCTTGGAGCAATCATCAACACTCATGGAAGCAGCAGTCAAGAAATCAAACGCCGTATTGCATTAGGCAAATCTGCTGCACAAGACCTTTTTAAAGTGTTGAAGAGCAAAGATGTCAGCTTGAGGACTAAGGTGCGCCTGACCCAAGCCATGGTATTTTCAATAACCTCATATGCATGCGAAAGCTGGACAGTGAATAAGGAAGACCATAGAAGAATTGATGCATTTGAGTTTGGTGTTGGAGGAGAATATTGAAAGTGCCATGGGCTGCCAAAAGAACCAACAGATCTGTGTTGGAAGAAGTGCAGCCAGAATGCTCCTTGGAGGCCAGGGTGGCCAAACTTCATCTCTCATACTTTGGGCATATTGTCAGGAGGGACCAGTTGCTGGAGAAGGATATCATGTTTGGTAAGGCAGAGGGTCAGAGAAAAAGAGGAGGACCCCCAGTGAGATGCATTGGCAAAGTCGCTGCATCAGTGGTAGGGCTCAAGCGTGGCAACAATTGTGAGGTTGGCCCAGGACCGGGCAGTGTTTAGTTCTGTTGTGTATAGGGTTGCTATGAGTTGGTACTGACTTGATGGCACCTAACAACATCTATTCAGGTTTTTAGGTCTTCAGTACCTAACTATTGAGAAGTGTATTGCTTCTCCTTTCTAGTCTGTCTTAATCTGAAGTTCCACCATAACCTGTCCACCATGGGTGACCTTGCTGGTATTTGATACCTGTGCCACGGTTTCCAGCATCACAGCAACATGTAAACTACCATAGTATGACAAACCGACGGACAAGTTGTGGGGAAAAGTTGATATATAACTTTAACACAGCTACTATTTTTACTTTGGTTTCATCTTCCCTCTTCTATTCGTATAAAATTAATGAAGCATTTTAAAGTAAGACTGTGTGCCTTATAGAAAAAGAATATTTGAGAATTATCAAAATCTTAATGGCGTACAGTTTTCAAATCCTGTTTTGGTTTAGTTCCTTCGAATCATTAGTTTTTTTGCTTAAAGGAACTTTTGAGGCTGTCTAGTTCAGCATTCCTGCGGC
>NW_006408642.1:3623547-3624675 GCF_000296735.1 Chrysochloris asiatica
AACTCATAGCAACCCTGTACAGGGTTTCCGATGCTGTAAATCTTTACGGGAGCAGAAAGCCTCATCTTTCTCCTGTGGAACAGCTGGTAGTTTTGAACTGATGACCTTGCGGTTTGCAGTCCAATTCATAACCACTACACTACCAGAGCTCCTTAGAAAATCTATTAGCGTTTGCTATATATATTTTAGAGCCCTTTCATTGGGAACATAGATACTTATTATGGTTATGTCATCTTTTACAGCTGATCCTTTAATCATGAGGTAATGTCCATCTTTTTTTTAAATCAGAGGTTAGTATTACCACTCCTGATTGTTTTTTTTATTGCAGTTAGCTTGGTATATATAATTTTACTCTTTTAACTTTTAGTATGCTTTTGTGTTGTGTGTAAGGTGTGTGTCTTGCAGATAGCATATTGAAGGATCTTGTTTTCTTATCCATTCTGCCCCTCTCTGTCTCTTAACTGATGCATTTAATCCGTTGAAATTCAGTATAATTATTGATAGGTATGAATTAATTGCTGTCATTATATTTGTCATTTTGTCGTGCTACTGGTTTGTTCCTCCATTTTATTAACATTTTCATCAATTTAAAACAGTTCATTTTATCCTGAACTCTACCTGATCTCCTTACCACCTGGATCTCTGTTCCTATGTTTTTATCTTCTTTCACATTGTAATTGTTTTGATCATAGACTGACTTCCCAGATCGTGTGAATTTGTTCTTGTAGTTTTGTTCTGTTGGACTCTTTCATCTGTCGATTGAGTTCTGGATGGTGCTGCTACATTTGTAAGTTTCTGGTTATTGTCTGTTTTTGTTGGTCTCAGTCCAAAGAACTCCCTTTAAGATGTTTGAAGTGCTGGGTTGGCTTTGGCAAAATCCCTTAGCTCCTGTTTATAGGATTTTTTTTATTGCACCTTCGTATTTGATTGACAGCTTTGCTGGGATGGTGATTCTTGGTCGGCATTTTTTTTTTCTTTGAGAGTTCTATATATGTCTCACCTTTGCATTCTTTTTTTAAATGTTTTATTGTGAATTATGTGGTAGTTTACATGGGAAAACATTAGTTTTACATTCATACTATTGTATATAATTTCATTGCCATAGTTACAGTCCACTCTATGCATCAT
>NW_006408642.1:3626120-3629519 GCF_000296735.1 Chrysochloris asiatica
ATATTCTTAAGTTATTCCTCTTTATGTTGTCCCACAGGAATCTTAGACTTTCTTCAGATTTTTTTATCCTTTTTTCTGCTTGCCTTGCTGTTCTGTTTTAGCAGTATTGAAAGATTTGTCTTTCAGCTCGCTAGTTCAGGCTTCCATCTCTTCAAGTCTACTCCTTTGCCCTTTCAGTGTATTGTCCATTTCTGATATTTTATTAATCATTTGGACCTCTTTTTGTAGGTTTCGGATTGTTTCCAATGATGTATGCATCTTATTTGATTGTTCCTATAGTGCTTTCCTGACTTCTTCCTTCTTTTTTCAACCCCTCTGTGAAGCGTTTGGATGCGCGTCAATATCCTTCTCCTGAATGTCTTCTCAGGTAGTTCCAAAGCCTGCCCTCCTTCCAATATGATGTCTAGGTCTACCTGCAGCTCATTTGTCTCAGTTACTCTATGTTGTTTCTGGACATGTGCTGATGTGGTCAGTTCTTTCTTGGGCATCTTCAATAATTGTATTATTATGCTTTCTGAATGCCTCCAGGGAGATGTGATCAGCAGATGAGCTTCCCTTTTCATTTTTTTAAATTACTCAATTCAAAGTAACTGTAGTAAGTTTTGGCTGTCTATCTGGTGTATAGCAGCTGGTATTAGCTCTTGCCTGGATGGTGGGATTTTACAGCGTGTGATTGTAGCTTGACTATATGACTACAATTACTGTCTCTTCTTGGTCACATAGAACGAGACTCCTGAAGGTAAAAAAGGGGGACCAAAAAACAAAATAGCAACAGCTAAAAAATCAGATTGGATAGTATGGTCTATAATTGCAGGGAAAAAAAAATCTAGCAAAATATAAGTATGCTTTAATGCCCCACTATCAGCTTCTTCCCTTCAAGGCCACCTGAGAAATGTCAGGATGTTACTGTTACTTCTTATAATGTAACTCAAGATTTAATTTTGGGCCTGTTTCCTTTTTAGTCTGTCTGTCTCCCCCTCCATAGCCCCCAGTTCAGGACTTTTATCTAAGGATAAACAGAGCAGGGCTGGCTGTAGCCATTTTAAGCAGCGTCCCTCCTTCGTGGTTTTTGCTGAGCAGATCTGTGTGCATGCATAGTAGAACCATCAGGAGTGGGGTTGTCCACTTGCTCAGGCATCCCCTCTAGTCTTTAGAGTGGAGGTGCGTAGACAATGAGAGACCAGTTCATTGGTGAACAGAAAAAAAAAAAAGAATGTCCACACGTTTATCTCCAAGGATCAGTGGGAACGCTCCTTGTGACTCCTCACCCACTCCATCATGCCCAAGATGGGCGCTCTGGGAGCCAGCATGCTGTCACAGGTCAGAAAACACTACTTTTCTTGCTTCTGCTACAAATTCCACTGTCTGTAAGCCTTTGTACTTTCTAAATATTCCTTTATATGTAGTTCAGAGTTCTGGGACTGTCCCCTGAACCAGTTTCATCTGGTGTTCTGTGTTATTGCTGGCAGAAGTCTACACCACACTTCTCCCTAATAAGATGGATTGCCACAGTGACAGCATCAATAGACTCAAGCTTAACAAGTGTGAGAATGTTGTTTTGTTGTGCATAAGATCGTTATGAATGGGAATAGAGTCGGTGGCATCCAGCAACATTGATTTTTAACAAGTTTCCAAAAAGCATGTATTGTCTGTCCCTCTGTTTTCTTCCCAGGGTCTTATACAGATAAAAGCATACACAAGTATGTATATAGAGAAAAGTATAGAATGTTTACTTTGTGGTTATCTCTGAATAGTGAATCTGTTTTCTTTTTCCTTGTTTACCTTAAACCAAAAACCCCAAACCCACTGCTAAGGATACTACTATTCCAGCCCAGAAACAGTCTTATTCTTGATGGCTTAACAGTAGAACCCATTGTTGTCTAGTAGCTTTCAGTTCATGGGGACACAATAGGGCAAAGTAGACCACCCTGTACCGTTTTAAACACTGCAAAGCTTTACAGAGGCAGCTTGTGGGTTTGAAGTGCTGTTTTTTTTTTTTAATGTTGTGAATTATGTGATAGTTTACATGGGAGAACATTAGCTTTATATTCATCCTATTGTATATCGTTTCCTCGCCTTGGTTATAATCCCCTCCATGCATCATCAACCAACCAAAGGGTATACCCTGCAAGCTTGCCCCCCAGTTGTCAGCACACATCCCCTCTCCCTCTCTGGGTCTAAAGTCTCCAGCCACTCCATCTTTCCACATCATCGTCTCTGCCTCCATCTGTGCTGTCACTGCTTCTCTGGGTAGGGTCCAGCTCTCAGCTCTTCTTCCTTGATGGTACCAAGGACCTCTGCTCCTAGACTGCAAAGTTAATCACTCCCCTCCTTGCTACAAAACATCTACCTTTACATTTCCATCCCTCACAATCAGTCCTGATAACAATTATTCACCATTGTATCACAAGAGACCTATCCGCATTTCCTTTTATCAGCCCTGCTTAGGCAGATTGGATACTACTCAGTGGAGATTCTACCCACCTCCACACCCTCTGGATCTAGATTCCCTCTTGAAAGCTTGTAAGCCAGTCATTTCTTGCGTTTGTAGGCTCCCCACTTTAGGTAGCTAATATCCAAGTTGTCCATCCCTGTCTACTGTGTGTATGGAGGGGGTGGGAATGATCCTTGCTGTAAAGATTTGTTCTCTCTTTTGTGGTTGCATGCATAGGTGTAGGTTAAGTTCATCAAATTATTTCAGATTACTCTTTTTTTCCTCTTCTTTCTTCTTCTAGTTGAGCTTGATCTTCCAGTCATTGAAGCCAGGTTAAGTGGGTATTATCTGCAAGTGTGGGTGTTCTTGTGCATATGCCCTTTTTTCACAACAGCTGGATGCTACACTCTCCACTCTAGTCCTCCGTGGCTATGTCACTGACTCTGGGCCCAAGAATCCCCAGGTCTTGACCACACTGCTGGCCAACCAGGTCTCCACCAGGTTCACAGGAGTCTATTGAACATTGTAAGGCTTACTTCGCAGCTTCATCGCTTTTTTTCCCTCACTTCCCCTTATTGGTGACGAACGTGGTCATCAGTCAGAGCATGTATTCCCATTGAGTCTTATTCTTGGAAGGTTTGCTCTGAGGGGACCCTACCACTTGCCTTGATGTCTCCTGGGTGAGCAACTTGCTTGTTCTTATAGCAATCAGTCGATCTGCCTATATTGTTTTGTATTTTTCCTGTCGGTCTTTCTTTCAAGAAGTATCTTCTGTTCACTCCAGGCTGGTCTGCCCATCATTTCAAGTGGAAATTTCCCACCTCTGAAGATTCTGGATGTTGTTCAGGATTCCACCTATAGTCTTATGTAATGCAGAGGCTCCACAGGAAGCCTCCTTCACTGGGCACGTTGTAGCCCCATTTTAGGTTTTCCAATCAGTTATAGGCACACGACAAACTTACAAG
>NW_006408642.1:3631234-3632706 GCF_000296735.1 Chrysochloris asiatica
TATTGTGTGATAGTCTACATGGGGGAACATTAGTTTTACATTCATTCCATCATACATCGTCTCATTGCCATAGTTACCATCCCGTCCATGCATCATCGCCCAACCAAAGGGTATACCCTGCAATCCTGCCCCTCCCTCTCCTCACGGTCCTCAGCACACAGCCCCTCTCCCTCTCTGGATCCCTAGTCCCCAGCCACTCCATCTCTTCACGTCATCCTCACATCATCCTCTCTGTCTCAGTCTCTGTCTTCACTGCTCCTCTGGGTAGGGTTCCACTCTCCGCTCTTCTCCATTGATGGTCACAGGGCCCTATGATCCTAGACTGAAAGGTTAATCACTCCCCTCCTTGCTATAAAATGTCCACCTGTACATTTCCAGTCCTCACAATAGGTCCTGGTGACAATCATTCACCCTTGCATCCTAAGGGACCCATCCGCATTTCTTGTCATCTGCCCCTCCCAGACAGGTCAGACACTACTCACTGGAGACTACCATCCTTCCCACCCTGTGGATCTAGGTTCCCTCTTGAAAGCTTGTAAGCCAGTCACTTCTTACCTTTGTATCCCTTCTCCCATTTTTGTTTAGTCAATGTTCAAGTTGTCCATCCCTATCTACTCTTTGTGTGGAGGGGGTGGGAATAATTCTTGGAGCAGGGATTTGTTTCCTCTTTTGAGCTACTGCATTTATAGATGGATGTCCAGTTTATCAGACTGTATTAGATGTTCCTTTTTTTTCCCTCTTCTTTCTTTTTGGGGTTGAGCTTTGTTCGTCCCATCACTGGAGCCTTGGCAAGTGGGTATCATCTGCAGGTGTGGGTGTTCCTGCATCTGTCCGCCCTCTTCTTGTCAGCTGGTCGCTTCGGTCTCCTCTCTAGTCCTCTATGGATGTGTCACTGACTCTGAGCCCATGAGTCCCCAGGTCTTGCCTCACTGCTGGCCGACCAGGTCTCTACCTGGGCTCACCATACTCTGCTGAACGATGAGGGGCTTAGCTCGCTGCTTCTTTGATTTTCTTTGGTCACTTCTCTTTATGGGTGACGTGTGTGGTCACCAATCAGAACGCGTTTTCCCATTACGTCTTACTAGTCTTGGAGGAGGATTTGCTGTGCCCATTTTTTATTTGGGTTTTTTGTCTTTTTCTTGTAGAGGTGTTGTACTTTCCTATATATTTTAGAAATAAGTCCCTTGTCTGATAATGTCATTGCAAAAGATTTGTTCCCATTCTGTGAGTTCCTTTTTTACTCTTCTGGTGAAGTCTTTTGATGCACATTTTTTATTTTTAGTATGTCCCAATCATCTATATTTTGTCTACTTCTGTTTGTGTAGTTTTCAAAATGTTTGGTAGTCTATGTATTCCCTGAATTAGTGCCCTCATATTTGTCCCTATGTTTTCATTGATGGCCTTCATAATTCTGGGATTCACATTTAGGTCTTTAATCCATGTTGAGTTGGTTTTTGTATAAGGTGTGAGGT
>NW_006408642.1:3634800-3635437 GCF_000296735.1 Chrysochloris asiatica
AGTCAAGAGATCAGACAACGTATTGCCTTAAGCAAATCTGCTGCACAGGAACTTTTTTTTTTCATGGTTGAATGATAGAACAAAGGAAATCATCACAATACGGAGAAGGGCAGTAGGTCAATTCATCACTGTCACAGGTGGGACTACAGAAGTAGGGAAAGGACCATGATTGGGATGTAAACACAATTGCAGGTTAAAAAAGATTATATGATTGGTTCTGGGGTTTTGATTATCTGGCTTCATGGTGCCTGGAGCATCATGCAATCCTGAGTAATAGTCACTGGGACCCCAACTTTTTTGGGGGTATCAAATGACTTTATTTGAAGGAATGTTACAAATGAAAGACTTTGAGTGTCTTGGTACATTTTGTAGAAAAGATAAACCCAACATACATGTGCTACCTTGGTAACCTAGGAAGTGTCACCTGTGGTCATGGGGAAGCCAAGCTAACGCTTAGCCTTCTCCATTGCTGTCTCCCCGGGTGCGCTTGTCAAAGAGATATTCTGCTACACCAGAACCCAGGGCCCCCTTTTGCACAATTTGATTATGTGGTCACCAAATTCTTTGATGGATTTCACCTCATTCAGGGAATGTGTCTCTATGAAGTCACACAAATGGGGGTCATTTTGCACAGGAA
>NW_006408642.1:3638665-3669370 GCF_000296735.1 Chrysochloris asiatica
ATAGATATTTATTATGGTTATGTCATCTTGTTCAATTGTCCCTTTAATCATGAGATAATGTCCATCTTTATCTATTATGCTGGCTTTTGCCTTAACGTTTATTTTATCAGAGATTAGTACTGCCACTCCTATTCATTTTTCATTACAATTAGCATGGTAAAATTTTTTTCCATCCTTTGACTTTTAATCTGTTTTTGTCTCTGTGTGTGAGTTGTGTCTCTTGCTGACAGCATATTGAAGGATTGTTTTCTTATCCATTCTGCCCCTCTCCATCCCCTCAACAGGTGCCTTAAATCCGTTTACATTCAGTGTAGTTATCGATAGATATGGATTAATTGCTGCCATTATGTTTGTTTTTTGGTGGTGTTGCTTTCTTTGTTCTGTGTGTCTTCCTTTGAGTTCATGCTTTTTGTGTTCTTTCTTGTGAGTTTCTGCATAGTTTTAATGTTTCCATATTTTTGGGTTTTCATTTTCTTGGTATGTTGTGAAGTGTTAATTTTCTTTGAGGTTGCCTTATAGTCCATTAACAACTTTTCTCTCCATTTAGTGCAGTCTATTTTACCCTGTAATCTACCTGACCGTCTCAACTTCTGGGTCTCTGTTCCTACGTGTTTACCTTCTTTTACATTTTAATTGCTTTGATCATAGACTGATCTCCCAGAATCTCTGAGTTTGTTCTTATAGTTTTGTTCTGTTCTTGACTCTTCCTTCTGTCAATTTAATTCTAGGAGGTGCTGCCATGTATGTCAGTGTCTGGTTGTTGTCTGTTCTTGTTGGTTCTCAGTCCACAGAACTCCCTTTAGGATCTGTTTTAGTGCAGGGTTGGCTTTGGCAAAATCCCTTAGCTTCTGGATTGATAGCTTTGCTGCATAAAGGATTCTTACTTAGTTCGCAGTTTTTTTCTTTCAGGGTTTTATATATGTCTCCCCATTGCCTTCTTGCTTGCATGGTTTCTGCTGAGAGATCTGAGCGTAATATGACTTGCTTGCCTTTGTATGTAACAATTCTGTTTTCCCTAGCTGCTTTCCGGAGTGTTTCCTTTTCTTTGTATTTGGAGAGCTTGATTATGATATGTCTTGGTGATTTTCTTTGGGGGTCTATCCTTCCTGGGGTTCGTTGAGCTTCTTAAATGTTTATCTTTTCATGATGTTAGAGAAATTTTCTTCCAGCAGTTCTTTAACTTTTTTCTCTGTGGTCTTTTGTGATTCTTTTTGTTCTAGAATGCCGACAGTTCTTAAGTTATTCCTCTTCATGTTGTCCAACATGAATCTTAGACCTCCTTCAGAATTTTTTATCCTTTTTTCTGTTTGCTCTTCTATCTTAGTGGTATTGAGAGATTTGTCTTCCAGCTCACTGGTTCTGCCTTCCATATTTTCTATTCTACTCCGTAGCCCTTTCAGAGTACTATCTATTTCTGATATTCTATCACTGATCGTTTGGACCTCTTTCTGTAGGTTTTGAATAGTTTTCAGTGCTGTATCTGTCTTATTTGATTGTTCCTGTAGCGCTTTCCTGACTTTTTCCTTATTTTTCTCAACTCCATTGTAAAGTGCTTTGAAACATTTTATAATAATTTTTCTGAATTCCTTCTCAGGCATTTCCAAGGCCTGCCCTCCTTCCAGAATGGAGTCCAGGTTCTACCTCTAGGTCATTTGTCTCAGAACATGTGCTGATATGGTCATCTGCTTTTTCTTCTTGGACTTGTTTAGTGTTTATCTGTGGCCTTAATACTTAATTGAGTATGTGTTTTTTATTTTCTATGCTTTCTGATTGCTTCCAAGTAGATATGATCAGGTGTGGGCTTCTCTTTTCACTCTTCTATTGTTTAACTCAGAGTAACTTTCACAGGTGTTGTCTGCTTTCCTGGTATATGGCAGTTGGTATTGGGTTTTGGTGTTTTATAGTGTGTGATTGTAGCTTGACTATATGACAGCAGTTGCTGACTCTTTTTGGCTAATATTGGGAGAGAAAGAGTCCCCCAAAGGTAGAAGGGGGAGCATAAAACAGCAACACAGCACCAGCCAAGAAAACCCCACACAACAAGAAAACAAAACTAGACTGAATATTGCAGTCTGTAATCACAGAAAAGGGAGAGGAAGGAGGGTGGGGAAAAAAAATCTGTAGCCTAATATGTGTATGACTTTAATGTCTTCTTGGTTTCAAAGCTGCCTGAGCCATTTCAAGATGCCAGTGTTGGTTGTTATGCTATACCTCAGGCTTTAATTTTTTGGCGTGTTTTGATTTTGAACTCTCTTTCCCTCTCTATAGCCCTGTCCTGGCTTTTCCCATATTAAAACAAAAACAAAAACAAAAAAAAACGTTCAGGGCATGCTCTTGGGCTGAGTATCTCTGTACATGCGTGGCAGAAGAACCCACCAGTGGTGAGGGTGGGGGGTGTCCACTTCTTCAGGCACCCCCTCTAGTCATCAGAATGGAGGTGCGCAAGCAGATACAAAAAAGAAAATCAGAACAAAGCATCACCAACAAAGTGTATTGTCCACCTTTGCTCCAAGGTTTCCGCAGTGTTTTTCCTTGATGTTTCTGCTCCCCTGCTTGGTCTTGCCGTTTGGTCTCACCTAAGATGTCGGCTCTGGGCCTCCCAGCCTGGCAGATTCAAAAGTATGTTATTTCTTACTTCAGCTTCAAATTCCACTAGCTATAAGCCTTCAGACTTTTAAAATATTCCTAGTTCTGTGGATCTGAGTTTTGGAGCTCTGCCTTGGATCTGCTTTTCCTGGTATTCTGTGGTATTGCTGACCACGAACATCACTGTACCTCTACCCTAGACGCCATCAAGCCCTGTCTCTGAAGTGCTGACCTTTTGATTAACAGCTGTGCTCTTTAATCACCGAACCGCAGGACTGCTTAAATAAGCCATAAGCCAAACGTCTCCCAACTTGTAAATGATAAACAAAATATGGTACATATAGTAGTCCTGGTGGTTCAATAGATTAAACATTGGGCTGTTCACCACAGGTTCTAATTCAAATCCACCAGCTACTCTGAAGGAGAAAGAAAGCCACTCTGTTTCCATAGAGATTTGTTGTGTTGGAAACACTAAGGAACAATTCTTTGGCTTGTAGGGTGTCTATGAGTTGGATTTAACACCAGGGCAGTAGGGTTGTTTTTTGGTTTGGTACAGAATGGGGTACTATTCAGCAAGTAAGAAAAACGAATAAAGCATATATTAATAGTAGAATATGGATGGATCTCAAAAAACCATTGGAAGAAACCAGAAACAAAATGCCATGTGTTATATGATTCCATTTCCAAGTAATATATGAATCACTGGATGATTCCAGAAAAGACAAATCAATAGACAAAGTAGATTTGTGGTAGTCTAAGTCTGGGGGCAGGAACAGGATTAACTGTAAACAGGCAGAAAACTCTTATTGGGGAGGTAGAAACAGTCTAAAACTGACTCGTAGGCATCTGTTGGGACTCAGATATCCAAGATGGCATCCTCACTGACATGGATGATCCCTGGTCTGGTCTGGCTGATACATACACAAGGAGTTGACCATGTACCTCTCTCTTTCTCACAGCCTTTCCATGTGACTAGGCTGGACTTCCCCCACAGCATGATGGCATCAGGGTGGTGGTTTAAGTGCAGTTGAGTCGGTTCCCACCCATAGTGACCCTGTATAGGTCTTCAAGGAGTGGTTGGTGAGCTTGAACCCCAGACTAATGTGTTAACCCACAGTGCCACACCAGGACTCAGGCTTCAGGGTAGTTGTTCTTTTTAGGTGGTGCCTGGCTTCCCTCAGAGCAAGTGTTCCAAGAATGTGGAGTAGAAGTTGCAAGACCTTTATGACCTGGCATTCAATCATCCATTGTCACTTTATGTGGACAGAATGGTTCACTGGAGGTGCTCATCTATGCCAGGAAAATTTGCTGAAGATCATCTAAAAATGTATCAGTACATAGACAGGGAACTGCCAGAAATTCAAGCCAGATTCAGAGGAAGACATGGAACAAGGAATATCAGTTTGTACCTGACCCAATCCATGGTATATTCAGTTGCCTCATATGTGTGTGTTAGTTGGACAATGAAAAAGGTAGACTAGAGAAGGATTGGTACGGTTGAGTTATGGTGTTGGCAAAGAATATTGAAAGTACCATGGACTACCAAAAGAACAAATAATAAATATGTCTAGGAATAAATACAGCCAGAATTCTCCTTAGAAGTCAGGATGGTGTGATTTCATCTCTCTTAATAAGGCCTTGTTATTGGGAGGGATGTCCCTGGAGAAGGACATCATGCTTGGTAAAGTGGAGGGTCAGTGAAGAAGAGGGAGACCGCCCCCACAACAAGATGAAGCAGCACAGCAGCAGCAATGGGCTCGAGTGTGACAATGGTTGTGAGGTTGGAGCAGGACCAGGCAATGTTTTGTTCGTTTGTGTATAGGGTTACTATGAGTTGGTACCTACTTGACGGCACCTAACAACAACAGTGTGGCTCCTTGTGGGAGGAGACATCATTGGAAACTGCGTATCACAAGTGCTAGTCCTTGTGTGTTCTACTTTCATAACTAAAGTCTAAATGTTTTGATATCATAAATTACCTCTTCTCCTCAGTCATCTTTCTTCCACAGCATCAAGAACAGAAGTGCATGCTCGGTAGGCTGAAGGCAGAAGGAGCTTTGGGGTTCCAATTCTGGCTTTCTCACCGAATAGTCATGTGACTTGGTGCAGTCCCTCAGCTTATTTAAGTTCATGTTTCCTCATCTATAAAAAAAAGGATAAGAGCACTTCAAAGAATGGATATGGGGATGTAATGTTAACATACTATAAGTAGTCAATAAGTAATCAACTATTACTGTTGACTGCTTGTATATGTTTATGATTTAGGGGCAGTGGAAAGGGAATGACCCAGGCATCATTTTCCACAGTTAAAAAAACAAAAATAAAGTGGATTGCCTGGAATACTTAGATAGAAGCATCTACAGTGTCTATTCAGGCACAAAGCGGTCTCATCTTTGAGACTTCTGATGCCATGAAGCTGTTTAAATTTTCTCCTTGTTTCTTCAAGTCTTATCTAATGTGAGGATTACACCTCAATTACAATGATTCTTAAAAACACATGCATGCATGCAATCAAAAGGCTGCAAAATACTAAGATGGCCACCAAAACCAAGCATAAATAAACAAAACCTATAATGACAAAAAACTGATATGAAACAAAGAAAACATCAATGTTATAGGGAATAAGGTAACAGGTTTCAGCAAAGTTTGCAAACTAAGACTAGGTAGAAAGGGCTGAGGATCTACTTCCAAAAATCAACTATTGAAAGCCCTGTGGATCCCAAAAGCCAGATTCTGTTGTGTATGGAGTTGCCATGAGTTGGGGGGCAACTTTATAGCAGCCAACAATAACAACTCAAAGAATATAAAAATACTAGAAAAAAACAGAAGATTGAAATTGACAAGCTATGTACAACATTGTGAAGTGTGAGTATTCCAGAACACTTAATTGTGCTCATGAGGAACCTGTACATAGACCAATAGGCAGTTGTTGTAACAGAACAAGGGAACACTGAATGGTATAAAATTAGGAAAGGTGTGTACTAGGGTTGTATTCTTTCACCATACTTACTCAACCTGTATGCTGAGCAAATAATCCAAGAAGCTGGATTATATGAAGAAAAAGGTGGCATCAGGATCGGAGGAAGACTCATTAACAACCTGCGATATGCAGATGATACAACCTTGCTTGCTGAAAACAAAGAGGACTTAAAATGATGAAGATCAAAGACCGCAACCTTCGGTATGACTTGGCATCTCAATGTAAAGAAAAAAAAACCCTCACCACAAAATCATAACCACTAGACCAATAAATAACATATATATAAATGGAGAAAAGATTGAAGTTGTCAAACACTTCATCTTGCTTCGATCATCCATCAACACTCATGGAAGCAGCGGTCCAGAAATCAGAAGACATATTGCACTGGACATATCTGCTGTACGAGAACCTCTTTAAAATGTTGAAAATCAAAGATATCAGTTTGAGGACTAATGTGTGCCTCACCCAGGCTATGGTATTTTCAGTAACCTCGTATGCATGGAACAGTTGGATAGTGAATAAGGAAAACCATAGAAAATCTGATGTATTTGCGTTATGGTGTTGAAGGAGAATATTGAAAGTACCTTGGACTGACAGAAGAACAGATCTGTGTTGGAAGACGTACAGCCTGAGTCCTTGGAAGCCAGAACAGCCAGACTTCCTCTCTCATACATACTTCAGACATATTATCAGGAGGGACCAATCTTTGGAGAAAGAGATCATGTTTGGTAAAGTAGAGAGTTGGAGAAGAAGAGAAAGACCCCAAACAAGATGGATTGGCACAGTGGTGGCTGAGGTGAGATTAGGTGTCTCAACAAATGTGAGGTTGCCCCAGAACCAGGCAGTGTTTCATTCTGTTGTGCGTAGGGTTGCTATGAGTCGGCACAGATTCAACGTCACCTAATAGCAACTATCTCACTGAAAATATTTTTCCCTCATTAGGGAAAAGTGTGTTTCATTTACTTTTTGGCAATGTCCAGATTTTCTTGATTTATACTTTGTGCATTCCATGTTTCAATTATTAATAGATGTTTGCAGCTATAAGTCTCCATTTTGAGTTGTGCCCAATCAGCAAATGAAGGTCCAACTCTATTTTATTTTTTTATTTTAAAAAAAGATAATATGTGTTCCGAGCTACTATTTTTTTTTTTAATGGCCAACTCTACTTCCAGTAGGCAGCCCTTCCCCAGTTGTATTTTGAGTGCCTTTCAACCTGAGGGCTTATCTTCCCACACTATATCTGATAATGTTCCACTAATATTCATAATGTTTTCAGTAGCTAAACATTTAGAAGTAGACCATTTCTTCTTCTGCCTAATGTGTATTAGTCTGGAAGCTCGTTGAAATCTGTCCACCATGGGTGGTCTTGCTGGTATATAAAATACCAGAGCATAGCTTAAAGCATTATGGCAGTATGTAAGCCACAACAGTACAGTAGACAGAAAAATTTAACAGGAATGACACTGTATTAATCATCAAAAAGAACATTTTAAGATCTATCTTGGAGTACAAAGTTGTCTGTGATAGGATAATATCCATAAGCCTAACTGGAAGACCAGACTCCTGATATAACTGTAGGATCAGCACTAGACTTCAAACCACAAGCTCGGCAGTTCAAACCCATAAGCTGCTCCACGAAACCTTATACAGGGTCACCATGAGTCGGAACCGACTCGATGGCATTCAACAACAACAACGGAAAGACCCATTAATACAACTGTTACTCAAATTTATGTCCCAGAACTAAAGCCAATGAAAATGATACTGAAGAATTCTACTTATGTATTACTAATTACTAGTGATTAGCATGCAAAGGTTGGAAACAAAGAGGAAGGATCATTAGTTGGAGTATATGACCTTGATGATAGATATGATGCTGGAAAACCCATGATAGAGTTTTGTAAGACCAATGACTTATTCATTGCAAATACCTTTTTTAAATAATATAAAAGGTGATTACACACATGAACTTCACCAGATGGAAAACACAGCTCCGTATCACCAGCCAAAACAAGGCCAGGGGCAGACTGTGGAACAGACCATCAATTGCACATTCAAGTTCAGGCTAAGGCTGAAAAAAGAAAACAAGTAAGTGAAAGCCAGAATTTGACCTTAAACTTACCCCAGCTGAATTGAGAGACCATTTCAAGATTAGATTTGATGTATTATACACTAATGCCCAAAGACCAGAAGAGATGTGGGATGATGTCAAGAACATCATACAGGGAAAAAACAAAAGATGATTAAAAAGTCAGGGAAGCTGACCCCAAAATAAATGATTGATGTTCGACCATTTCAAGAGGTAGCATATGATCAAGAACCAGTGATACTAAAGGAACAAGTTCAAGCTTCACTGAAGGCACTGGTGAAAAGCAAGGCTCCAGGAAATGATGGAATACAAATTGAAAATATTTCAACAAATTGATGCAGCACTGGAGGAATTCACTCCTCTATGCCAAGAAATTTGGAAATCAGCTACCTGGCCACCCGATTAAAAGAGATCCATGTTTGTTCTTTTTCCAAAGAGATGAGCCAGGGGAATGTGGAAATCATCAAGTAATATCATTACTATTATATGCAAGTAAAGTTTTGCTGAAGTTAATTTAAAAACTGTTAAAGTAGTGGATAAGGGAACTTCCAGAAATTCCAGCTGGATTCAGAAGATGACATGGAACTAGGGGGATCATTGTTGGCATCAGATGGATCTTGGCTGAAAGCAGAGAATATCAGAAATATGTTTAGTTGTGATTTACTGACTCTGAAAAGGCTTTTGATAATGTAGTCTATAACAGACTATGGCTAGCATGGCAAAGTATGGGTATTCGAGAACATTTAATTGTGCTCCTGAGGAATCTGTACATAGAACAAGAGGCACTCATTCGAACAAAACAAGGGACACTGGATGCTTTAACATCAGGAAAGGTGTGTGCCAGGGTTGAATTCTTTCACCATACTTATTCAGTCTGTATGCTGAGCAAATTAATCTAAGAAGCTGTATTATATGAAGAAGAAAGTAGCATCAGGATTGGAGTAAGACTCATATAGCAACCTGAGATATGCAGATGATACGACCTTTTTTGCTGAAAGCAAAGACGACTTAAAAACTTATTGATGAACATCAAAGAACAGTCTTAAGTATAGATTGCACCTCAGTGTAAAGAAAACAAAAATCCACACAACTGGACCAATAAATAAGATCTTGACAAAAAAGACTGAAGTTGTCAAAGACCTCATTTGACTAAGGACTAACCTAACCCAAGCCATGGTATTTTCAATAACCCTCATATGCATGTTAAAATTGGACAATGAATAAGGAAGACTGGAGAAGAATAGTGAAAGTACCATGGACTGCTAGAAGAACAAATAAATCTGTGTTGCAAGAAGCACAGTCAGAACATTTGTTAGAAGCCAAGATGATAGGATTTTGTCTCTCATACTTGCATCAACAAACATGTTATGATGCATTAGTCCCTTGAGAAGGACATCGTGTTTGGAAAAGTGGAGGATCAGTGAAAAAGAGGAGTCCCCCCACCCCGAATAAGATTGATTTGCACAGTGGCAGCAACAGTAGGCTCAAGTGCAACAATAATTGTGAGGATGATGCAGTGTTGGGTTGTGTTTTGTCCTGTTGTGCCTAGGGTTGCTATGAATCAGAACTGACTCGAAGGCACCTAATAACAGCTGCACTCTAAATCAATCAGTCATAGTTGTGAGTCTGGAGGAGATGACAGTTCTTTCCTGGAGGTTCTAATCAACCTAGGACAATGGTTTTCAACGCTACGTGATTTGGTTCCTTGTGGAACAATTGGGCAAAGATCTGGAAATAACTGTAGTTGGCACAACAGGGGGCTGGTAATGTGATCAAGTGGATTCAAGACAAGGACGGTGTAAATGAAACACCTTTAAATGCACCGGACAGTCACTAAGAACCAAGAACTGTCCACACCAAAATACCTGAGTTGGAAAAACCTTAGGCTATTGCTATTCTTTGAAGAAGGGGGAAGCAGTGAGCAACTAAAAACACTAGCTGCCCAAGATAATAGGTTTTCTGGTTCCATAAAACAAACTCACTGCCATCAAGTTGATTCTGACTCAGTGACTCTGCACAGGGTTTCCAAGAGTGCACATCTTTACTTTAGCAGCTTTTTTCCACAGAGCACTTGGTGGGATCAACTTTCTCCACTGAGCAGCAAGTGGGTTTGAACTGCCAACCTTGTGGTTAACAGTCCAGTGCTTACAGTGCCACCAGGCTCTTGGCTAATAAGTGAACAGTAACACAATTGAGGAACCTACTCGTCAATACAATCCACTCTAAGAGTCCACGAGGGCAGCCTGTGTCTAAAATCAAAGTTAAGAAGGCCAGAAGGGGCAGGGAGGAAGGATTAATGGGAAACGAATGTGCTCTGTAACCTTTCACTGAAACTACAAGTAAATAACCCTGCCCCCCGCCCCCCCACCCCCCCAATATATATATAGAGAGAGAGCTAAGGAGCTCTGGTTACGAATCGGGCTGCTAACTTCAAGGTCAGCAATTCGAAACTACCAGCTATTCCACAGGAGAAATATGAGAGTTTCTGCTCTCGTAAAGATTTACAACCTCATAAAACCTGTGCAGGGTCACTATGAGTCGGAACCGACTCCATGGTATTTAACGAGAGAGACACACACACACACACACATGTATATATATGAGTCCTGGTATGGCACTGTGGTTTAGTGCACCAGACTGCAAAGCCGTTTGAACTTCAAGGTTGGTGGTTCAAGCTCACCAGCTGCTGCTTGGAAACCCTATACAGGGTCGTTATGGGTCAGAACAGACTTGACAGCACTTAACAACACCAACAAATATATATTAGATAGATCGCTTAGTCTGTATACTGTTGTTACTGAAGTATAAGAGCAGTTTAAGGGATAGGCCTGTCTCTGACCACTCGTCTGTCAGTTTGTCATATTGTGGTGACTTGTGTGTTGCTGTGATGCTGGAAGCTATGCCACCAGTATTTGAAATACCAGAGGGTACTCACCTGGAGAACAGGTTTCAGGTGAGCTTCCAGACTAAATGTAGGAAGAAGGAGCATTAGATTACTTCTGAATGTCTAGCCACTGAAAACCTTATAAATAGCAGTGGAACACTGTCACACAGTAACAGAATATTGTCAGATATAGTGCCACAGATGAGCCCCTCAAGTTGGAAGGTTCTGAAAATATGACTGGGGAAGAGCTACCTCCTCAAAGCAGAGTTGACCATGATGACTTGAATGGAGCAAAGTCTTCAGAACCTTCACTTGTTGATAGGGCACAACTCAAAGTGGAAACAACTCAAAGTGAGAAGAAACAGCTGTAAACATCCATTAGTAATTGAAACATGGAATGTATGAATCTAGGAAAATTGGACGTTGTCAAAAATGAAACGGAACAGATAAAAATTGATATTCTAGGCATTAGTGAGCTGAAATCGACTGGTAATGGCCATTTTGAATCTGACAGTCACGTTTACTGTGCCAGGAATGATAAACTATCTTTAAGTATAACAGCCAGAACAAGGCCAGGGGAAGATGGTGAAACAGACCATATATTGCTCCTATGCAAGTTCAGGTTGAAACTGAAGAAGATTAAAACAGTTCAGAATCTGACGTTGAACATATTGTACCTGAATTTAGAGAGCTGAAGAACAGATTTGACATATTACACTAATGATCTAAGACCAGATGAGTTGTGGGATGGCATCAAGGACATCATACAGGGGGAAAGGAGAAGAACATTAAAAAGACAAGAAAGAAAGAAAAGACCAAAATGGATGTCAAAAGAGACTGTGAAACTTTCTCTCCAGATTAGATATGCTAAAGCAAATGAAAAATATGAGGAAGTAAAAGAGCTGAACAAAAATTTCAAAGGGCAGCTTGAGAAGACAAAGTCAGTTACTGTTATGAAATCTGCAAAGACCTGGTGTTAGAAAACCAAAAGGGAAGAACACTCATAGCATTTTTCAAGATGAAAGAATTCAAGCCTCAACTGAAAATAGTGAAAGATTCTATGGGCAAAATATTGAATTATGCAGAAAGCATCAAAAGAAGATGGAAGGAATACACAGAATCACAGGAGAATAGACTATGATCAAGAGCCAAGGAAGTGCTGAAGGAATTAGTCCGAGGTGCACTGAAGGCATCAGCAAAAACAAGGCTCTGGGAATTGATAGAATACAAATTGAAATCTGTCAACAAAATGTAGGGCACACCCCCACCAAGATAATAAGTGATGCCATCCTCATTAACATAACAGACATAACCTAATCTGCTTTAATATAACTTAACTCTGCCTCATTAACTGCCACAGTAGGATTTACAACACAGAATGATTCATATCAAATGACAAAATGGAGGAAAGCCAACTCCATGGCATACCACCACCACCAAGATAAAAAGTGTGGCCATCCTCAATGTAACAAATATAACCTAATCTCCTTTAATAGAACATAAATCTGCCTCATTGAAAATTGCCTTAATGTAGGATTTATATAACACAGGATGATTCACATCAGATCACAAAAGGAGGACAGCTAACTCCAAGGCCTCATTATCATAAGAAATATAGCCTATTCCACTTTAATATAACTTAATTCTGCCTCATTAATAACTGTCTGGGAGTAGGATTCACAACACAGGATGATTTCATGTCAGATCACAGAATGGAGGACAACCTACTCCATGGCACATCACCACCACCAAGATACAAAGTGCCGCTTGCCTCATTACCATAATAAACATAACCTAATCCACTATGAAGGAGTTCTGGCAATGCAGTGGTTATGAATCGGGCTGCGGACCTTAAGGTGAGCAGTTCAAAAGTACCAGGCACTTTGCAGGAGAAAGATGAGGCTTTCTGCTCCCATTAAGATTTACAGTCTCGGAAACCCTGTATAGGGTCGCTGTGGGTTGGAACCGACTCCACGGCACATAACAACAACAACAAATCCACTCTAAAATAACTTAATTCTGCTTCAAGAATGACTGCCAGAGAGTAGGATTTATAACACAGGATGATTCACATCAGATCACAAAGTTTAAGACAACCAACTCCACTTCACACCACCACCACTACCACCAAGATAAGAAGTGCTGCCTGCGCCTCATTAAGATAAGAAACATAATCTGCTTTAATATAACTTAATTGTGGGTCAATAATGATAGCCAGAGAGTAGGATCCATAACACAGGGTGATTCACGTCAGATCATAAAATAGAGGGCAACCAACTCCATGGCATGCCACAACCACCAAGACAGAAAGTGCTTTCAGCCTCATTAGCATAACACATACCTTTGATATAACAATTCTGCCTTATTCAACGGCCACAGTGTTCTATTTATCACATGGTATGATTTACATCACATCACAAAGTGGAGGACAACCAACTCCATGGCACACCACCAAGACAGAAAGTGCTGCTGGCCTCATTACCATCATAAACATAACCTAACCTGCTTTAATGTAACTTAAGTCTGCCTAATTAATGACACACAGTGGAGAACAATAAAGTCCATTGCACATCACCTTAGTAGTGGTCTTTGCTGAGCAGATCCATTCACATGCATAGTAGAACCCTCTGGGGTGAGTGGGGGGGTGTCCATTCACTCAGGTACCCCCTGTAGTCACCAGCATGGAGGTGCACAGAAGAGAAACTAATGAACAAAAGAGATAAAAAAATGTCCACACCTTTATCTTAGAGCATCAGTCAGACTGATGGGAGAGCTTCTCTGATCCTTCACCTGCTCTGTCACACCCAAGATGGCCGCTCCAGGAGTAGCTGGCAGCCGCAGATCAGAAAACAATACCTTTCTAGTTTCTGCTACAAATTCCACTGGCTATGAGCTTTCAAACTTTCTAAATATTCCTTTATATAGTTCTGGGATCGTCCTCTGATCCTGCTTCATCCAGTATTCTGTTATTGCTGAGAGAGGTCTGCACCACATTTCTCCCTAATCCGCCATTGAGGTGTGCTATTTTTAACAATTCGTCGGAGTAGGGTCTCACCAAGAAGAGAACATTTGAGCAAAGGCTGAGAGATGAAAGAGAACATTTCCCAGTGATGTTCTTGGAAAAGAGTGTTTTGACCAGAGGGAACAGCAGGTACAAACTAAAAGTAATTGTGTCTGAGGTGGGTTAAATGAGGAGTGTTGTAATAAGTGAGGCCAGAGTTAACGGATGAGGCTGGCCTGATTGTTTAGCATCTTAAATTGATTGTAAGGACTGACTTTTTCTCTGAGGAGCCATTTTGAAAGAGGAGTGAGTTCTCTGTCTTCAGTGTCACAAGGGCCACTGTAGCTGATGGGGAGGACACAGCTCTCTGTATAAATGGTGCTCCCTGATATGTACTTGCCTCCCCTTCTCAGACAGTGGCTTTGCTTCCTTATCATTTTACCACTGCTGTGTGAAACTGTTAATTCTAGGCAATTAATAAGCTATTGTGTCTATCTCGAAAAAGGGGATCCAATGGAATGTGGAAATTGCCAAACAATACCATTAATATCACACCAAAAACCCACTGCTATCAAGTCAGTTTTGTCTCATAGTGACCATACAGGACACAGTAGAACCAGCTCCTTAGGGTTTCTAAGAATGTAACTCTTTACCAGACTAGACAGTGTCATCTTCCTCCTGTGGAGCAGCTGGTGACTTTGAACTCCTTACCTGTGGTTAGCAGCCCAATGCTTTACCAACTACACCACCAGGGCTCCTTTAAAATGCAGAAGAGGATGTAGAATGAGGTATCATTGCTGATATCAGATGTGTGTGCTGGCTGAAAGCACAGAACATCAGTAAGATGCTTATATATGTTTTGTCAACTATTCAAAGGCATTCAACTGTGTGAACCCTAACAAATTATGGATAACATTGTGAAAGAATGGGAATTCCAGAACACTTAACTGTGCTCATGTAGAACCTGCAAATAGACCAGGAGGCAGTCATGAGGACAGAACAAGAAAATACTGCATGGTTTAAAATCAGAAGAAGTGTGCCTTAGGGTTGTATCCTTTTACTGTGCTTTTTCAGTCTGTATACTGAACAAATAACCTGAGAAGCAGGACTAGGTAAAGAAGAACATGGCATCAGGATTGGAAGAAGGCTCATTCACAGTCTGTATGCAGATAACAGAACCTTGCTTGCTGAAAGCAAAGAGAACCTGAAACACTTACTGATGAACATCAAAGAATACAGACTTCAGTATGGATTACAACTCAATGTAAAGAAAACAAAAATCACCACAACTGGATCAATAAACATCTTGATAAATGGAGAAAAAATTGAAGTTCTCAAGGCTTTAAATGTACTTGGATCCACAATCAGTGCTCATGGAAACAGCAGTTAAGAAATCAAACAACATATTACATTGGGCAAATATGCTGGAAAATATCCCTCTACTGTGTTAAGAATAAAGATGTCACTTTGAGGAGTAAGGTGCACCTGACCCAAGCCATGACACTTTCAGTCACCTCAGATATATGTGAGAGCTGGACAACAAATAAGGAAGACTGAAGAAGAGTTGATGCATTTGAATTGTGGTGCTGGTGAAGAACAACAAACAAATCTGTGTTGGGAGAAGTATAGACAGAATGCTCCTACAGTCTGTTGTTGTTAAGTACCATGGAGTCAGTTCTGACTCCTAGTGACCTATACTTTGGTCAGATTATCAGGAGGGACTAGTCCCAGTGGAAGGATATCATGCTTAGTGGTGGTAGTGGTTATATGCTTTGGAGTTGGTTCCAACTCATAGCGACCCTGTACAGGGTTTCTGAGGCTGTAAATCTTCACGGGAGCAGAAAGCCTCACCTTTCTCCCTGCTGCGGAATGGCTGGTAGTTTCAAACTGCTGACCTTAAGGTTCACAGCCTGATTCGTAACCACTACGCTACCAGAGCTCATGCTTAGTAGAGGGTCATTAAAAAAGAGGAAGACTCCCAGTGAGATGGATTGACACAGTGGCTGCAACAATGAGCTCAAACAGCAACAACTGTGAGGATGGTGCAAACTGGGCAGAGTTTAGTTCTGTTGCACACAGGGTCGCTCTGAGTCGAAACCTACTTGATCGCACCTAACACCACCACCACCAATACACTATTTGCTAAATGTAGTGGATGGAGAACAAGTAGGGTAAGGAGAGCAAGGTGAAGAGAGAGTGAAGAGGAAAGTTGATGACATGGTTATATGGTATCTGGTGTGCTGTCCACAGTTATACAGATGTATGTATCAGTAGGCATTGATGGTTATGTCCAGGAGCAAGCTCTCCTTCTACATTTGCACTCAGCTTCAGGCCCAAACCCAGCAGGAAGTCCCAACAGCATGGTACCTTACATTGGAGCTACAGACAGACAGCATGGTGAACTCTGGCTGGCTGCCTTAATTCCTATGTCTTCTTCCATACCTTCTCAATTTCACACAAATCTTACTGCCACACCAGGCATTCAGGACCAAATTCATGTTAATCCCCATAGGCCTGAGGGTGGGTTGTTATGAAACAGAAAGGTCTTGTCATTTCAGGAATCACTGACTTTTGAAGATATGGCTGTGTACTTCACCCCGAGGGAATGGGCCAGCCTGGTGCCTGCTCAAAAGGCCTTGTACAGGGATGTGATGCTGGAGAGCTATGAGGTTCTGGCCTTCCTAGGTAAGTCTCCTCTGCCGCTGGACTCTGCCTGGGCCTTCAGAAGCTGAAGGGGTCTTTCGCTGAGTGATGGCTTCTGGGGTTTATAGCCCAAGTGGCTTAGTCTCAGAACTGTCGAGTATAGAGAAATTTACTTCCTTTCTTGCCTGCCTTAGACGACCCAGCCTCTGGACCCAGCAGGAGCTGAGGAGCTTAGTGGTAGTCTTATCTTTTTAAAATTATGTTGGGGGAATCTCAGCCACTCTGTCTCCATCTTGTTTCCCCTTAAATAAAGATCTGCCTCCCACTGTGTGTGTCAGCCTTCCTGGGAGCATTCTCCTGAGACTGCTGCATCTTTTCTGAGTACCCTTTGGATATTTCTCTGTACTTGACAGGCCGCCAGGACTGATTCTCCTTACCTCTTTTGTTGAGCTTGCATCCGCACACTGCAACAGCCATCAGTGACTCTGTTGCTTTCTTCCTTCCAAACAGTTACACCTGCTTCCAAACAGCTCTGATCTCTCAGCTAGAGCAAAGGGAAGAGCCTGGGTTCCGACAGCCACAGGATGCCCTAAGCAGGGGGACAGGAGAGCAGACACAGCTGGTAAGTAAAGTAGGATGAGCCCTCTCCTTTCCAGTTTGGTCTCTTATTTCAATATGAAAGAGATATGCTTACGCTACCTGTTGTTAAGTGCCACTGACTCATAGCGACCCTGTATAGGGTTTCTGAGGAGCAGCTGGTGGGTTTGAACTGCCAACTTTGTAGTCCATTGCTTTTCCTACAACACCACACCAGGACTCCTAGTACCACGTTATACACAGTTGTAAACAAGGTTCAGAGCAGATCTGCCTAGCATCATGGCGTCTGTTGCAATACTTAATTACATCCTTTCTGACTGATCTATAACTCGTTGCTTTCCATCCCTGTAGGCGACTGTACATAACACCAGGTTCCTAATTTCCCATTTTTACTCATGAAGATATTTGAAGGAAAATGTTTTAAATACTAATTTGATGTGTTTTCTTCAACTTATTTCCCAAACTAATTAATTCAGTTCTGTTTTGATGAATAGAGAAGGGGGAAATTTTATTATTTTTTCTGTATTTCTCATTCTGTTTTTGGAAATGAGAGACATAATGATATTTCACTCCTAAAAACTTCAGGACATACATCCCTAAAACATAGGAGTATTTTATTAAACACCAAACTCACTGCCATCGTAGTGACCATTGAGGACAGAGTAGAAGTGGCCCATAGGGTTTCTAAGGCCATGATCTTTATTCAAGCAGACTGACACAGCTTTCTCCTAGAGACGGGGCTGCTGGGTTTGAACTGCCAAGCACTTTAACCACTGAGCCACCAAGGCTTCTGGATATTTTCCTACATAGTTACAATAATATCGTAGATGGTAAATTTGGGCTTCTGGTATGGTGCTGTAGGATCAGCTTTGAACCACAAGGTTGGCAGTTCAAACCCTATAGAGGGTCACTATGAGTTAGAACTGACTCACTGGCCCTTACCACAGCAACAATGGTAAACTTAATATTATCCAGTACTGGCTCTATACTCAGATACCCCTATTATAACAGAAATATCCTTTTACTTAATATGTTTACTTTAGTATCACATATTACAACTGTTGTTGGTTGTTTTTTTTTTTAACTCAGAAACGGTCTCTTTTTCAAGACACTGACATGGTAAAGAGACTGAGTGATTTGTTCCACCTCCTGGGCATTTTTTTTTTTTCCTGAATAGTTTCATTTAGCTTGGCACCTCCTATGTGATATTTTGCATCACATTAGGGTATATATGGAGCCCTGATGGCATAGTGGATTACATGTTGAGCTGCAGCTCTTAAGGCTAGCAGTTCAAATCCACCAGCTGCTCCATGGGAAAGAGATGAGGCTTCTACTCCTATAAAGATTTATAGCCTCGGAAACCCTATACAGGGTCACTATAGTCAGAACTGACGTGACAGCATATAGAAACAAGAACAAGATATGTATGATAACCTGTTGGCCATTTGTGATGCCAAGGTTGACAGCTGGAACAAGGACGTGACTGCCTGATCCCTCATTGTCGATTAACGTTTATCTGTGGGAGAACAGAGAGATCCTATGACATCAGATTGTCAAGTTCCTGGTCACTCATTTACTTAATGGTAATACCAACTGATAATCTTTCCTGAATCCACTCATTTCATTAGGTTCTGTAGAATGATTTTGTAGTTTTACTTTCTGTATTTATTAGCTGACATTAGTCTGTAAATCATTTTGAGGACTCATCCTTGCCCTTTAATGTTATTTAAATTTGTCTTCACTTTGAAATGTCTGAGCCAATCCCTACTGGCAACACTTTCTTCCTCACAATCACTGTCACTTGTTATGTAAAGCTTTTAAATCATTGACAGGACTTGGATGCTTTTTGCACTCACAATCCAAAACCCACTGCCACTGAGTCGATTCCAACTCATAGCGACCCTGCATAGGGTTTCCGAGCCTGTAAATCTTTATGTAAGCAGAAAGCCTCATCTTTCTCTCGAGGAATGGCTGGTGGGTTTGAACTTCCGACCTTGTGGTTAGCTGTCTAGGCTTATCCTCCAGGGCCACCAAAGCACGGAAGTAAGGCTAAGTAAGAACTATGTGCACGTGTATACAAGTTTTGACATAAGATGCACTTAGAATGGATCTCATTTTAATAGGGATACTGTCTGTAATTTATTCCTTTCACTTAGTAATGCTGAATAAGTAGTTGCTTTAACAGCAGCCTCAAGTGGTGATGGGTAGTGAAGGACCCTGCGCCTGATCAACAGAATGGTATTGCAACTACCCCCAACTGTCACTGAATGGGGTTCTGCTTGAGCTTCCGTTCTCCGGAAAGCTTGGGCGTTTGTTACACCTGGAGACACACACACCCTGACCCCCAATTCTGGGTTTCAGGAAAATCTCCAAACCCCTGCCCATTGTAAACTCGCCAGAACTGTATCCAGACCACACCGCCTTAAATAGCCCAGTCTGGAAGAGAACAGACGGGCTCTTGGTCTCCTTTGGTGACTTAAGAGTTACCCTCTCCCAGGTTTACTCTCAGTAAACCTGCCTGCTGTTGAAGCCAAGACTCTTTCCATTGCCTCTTTTGTTCTTTTTCCTTACATTTTGGCGCCCAACATGGGGCCCTGGGAGAGTAAGCTGAAGCTCCCTGGCAGATTCTTGGTTGCCTTCGCCCCATTCCCCCACACCCTCTTCCCTTTCTCTCCTCACGATATAAGGCACAATAGTCGGCAGAAGCTGACTAAGGCGCAATAGATGGGCGAATCCTTAGACATGAGATGAACTTTTCCTTCTGAGACTGACTGACTCCATTTTGAACTATGAGTAGCCCCTGCATTATGTTTAAGTTCTGCCTGAGTAGAAAAATATTTTTAAGCTGGATCTTTCTCAGCTGCACCTCCCCTCCCCATCCTAACCACTACTTATGTTTGCTTCTGTCAACGGCCTATGCATACACCCTACCCCTGGTTAATGCAAGATGATGTCAGACTGCCTATATATAAATACTCTTTAAAAAATCGGGTCAGGGCTGTAGTCTTTCCCATGTTTAGGGAGGCTGTAGTTGCTGGCCACCTAATACAGGCTTCCTTGCTGATCCTGAGAGTCTCAAGTGGTCATCTGGGTTAACTGAGGCACAACAAGACATCTTGGAGTTGTGAGCAAACCAAATCCAGTTGAGAAGGCTTGGCCAGGGTTACTCTCCAGTAGCCTCTAAAGGGACTTGTAGCATTCACATCTTTGGTCGCCAGTCCAGGCAGTTTTCTCCCCTTTTTCTCCTTCCTAACCTCTTGGCTCTAGCAGAACACGGGACCATGTTCCACACCTGCTCCAACCATCCACCACCGGCTGATTCCTCCCTGGTCATTCCCACAGGGAAGTTAAGTTAGTCTCCGGAGGTTTTCTCTAAGGTACCTAGAGAACACCTCCTCTGGACCCTAGACATAAGGCCTCGGCAGCCCTTCCTTACATGTCTCAGGGGTCTGCCATTAGAACAATACAGGGAATGCTCTGGTTGTTCTTTTGGCCCTCGCTCATATCTCAGGCCTCGGTATTTCTTTCCTCTGGTCGCCCTGTAGAGAAACATCTTATGCCCTGGCCAGCCCCCTCTTACCTCTCCCTTTAACTAAACACAAAAATTATGGTAACCCATATCTCAAAAACAGAAAAAGAGACCCCCACTAGGGTGTCTCTTGGTCAATTTAAAAAAAAAGAAAAAAATTCATTTACAATCTGAAATCAAACCAAAACACCTCTTTGTGCTTTGAAACCGGCACCTTCGTTTATGGAATTCTCAGAGATCTAGAGAAATTCCTCCAGTGGAATGGAAAGTGGTCGGAGGTCCTCTTTGTCTAAGCCTTTTCTATCAACTGCTATAACACCAGTTAGCCCCATCTCAATTCCACCCTCTGGTAAGGCTTCATAAAGGCCTTAACCTCCACACAGCTAGCCCATTCTAAGCTCCACTCATACCTGTCTTAGCTATGTAGCCATACTCTGCCTTCACTTTTCTCCGTCTCGCTTTCTCTCTCCAGCAGACTGTGAGAGTTGCAGATTCAGTTTGGGAGCATTGTGAGGCTCTGTCTAGGGCACACCTCAGTGAACTCTCAAAACTCCTGACCCTAGAATCTCTTTCTCTGACTACTCATATATGAGTTGCCCGCTTTTCCCCTCTCTCTTCTTTCTCTCCCTCTGCAACTGACTATAAGGGTCCAGGGACCCTTTCAAGAGGATTGCGAGGCCAGGCCAGAGCACCCCTGGTGGTTCTCAAAACTCTTGTAAAGTCCTTTTCCCCAACCTCTCACTTCCAAGAAGTCTATTTTTTTTCTTTTCGTGGCTCCAGATCTCAGAGGCCATTCTGCCAGCTCTTTCCTCATCCAACACTGGTCACAAATTCCTGGGTCTAGATACGTCAGCCCCTGGCACTCTCTCCTGAGGATCCCAGGAGATTCTGCCTTGTCCCCAGATTCTTGGAGGATCTCTTGGACCCCCCTGGCAGAGGGCGCGGGGAAGCCCATAACCCTCTCCAGGCCATCAGGTCTGTCAACAGTGGGACCTCCGGCGTCTCCCTTCTCACCTGTGGGAAGGCAGCCGCCCCCTTCAGCAGTGACTCCTTGACCCACCCAAAATGGGAGCTGGGGCTTTGCAAACCACCCCCTCCCCTCTAGGCTGTCTTCTGAATAACCTAAATAAATTACATCTAATAGAAATCAATCTGAAAAATAATTGATTTTTGCACTATAGCCTGGTTGCAATTAGTCAGTGGCCAGAAAACAGCACTTTTGACTTCAGAATTTTCAGAGACATTGACAACTTTTATAAAGAAATGGCAGAATGGCAGGTTCCCCAATTCCAAGCCTTTTTCTCCCTCCACTCCCCTTGCTCAGCTCACCAAATTCACTGACTCCTCCTGAATCTCCCTTTGATCCTGCAAATGATCACCCCCCCACCAGCCTTTGCATCTCCCCCTCCTCCACCCATTGTCCCTTACTAAGATTCTCCTCCCTTGCTGCCAGTTACCCAATCCTGGTACAGCACCAACTGTCCTCCCCTTAAGGGAAGTAGCTGGGGTCAATGGCCCCACCCTAGTGCATGTTCATTTTTCTATGTCCAGTCTTTCCCAGATGCTTAGGATCCTTTTCTGAAAACCTGGTCAAGTTTCACAAGGAGTTCCTTTGGACAACCCAGTCTTTTAGTTTAACGAGGCATGATATTTACACCTGACCGCAGAGGAAAAGGAACTCATATGGAGAGGAACAGAAGTCCACACTAATGCCTTCCATGAACAGGCCCCCATCCTTCACCCTGTGGTGAAGTGGCAGATGCCCTCCCTCTGCAGAGAGCCTAATTAGAATTGTCAACATGGAAGTGAAGGCATCTAACAAAGGGATTACATGATTACTTATTTTATAGTGTAATGGATAAAAATGCCCATAAGGCTGTCAGTTATAATAAATTATGTGACATCACCCAAGGAAGGCCCCAATGAAAATCCTGCCATTTTCTTTCCCACCTTTCAGAGGTCATGATAAAGTATACCAACATGAACCAAGAATCAAGTGAAGGCCAAACTTTCCTTCATTTGCAGTTTACCAGTCTGCACCCAATATTAGAAGGAAATTACGAAAGTTAGAGGAAGGTCCTCAACCTCACAATGATATCTTCTAAAAGCATTCTTAAATATTTTTTAACAACTGAGACGAAGAACAGAGGAACCAAAAAGTAAAAACTCCACATTCAATATGAGACGCTAGTGTCTGCCACCTCACACTCACCCCAGCCCAGAGCAGGAAAATGCACAAAAGTCCCTGGAATGTGCTCTCAGTGTGGGCAGGCTGGACACTGGGCAAAAGCATGTCCTAGCCCGAGACCACCAACCAAGCCATACCCTAAGAGTGGTCAATGGGGCCACTGGAAGATGGACTGCCCCAGCCAGGGACGCCCTTCCAGGTCAGGTTCAGTCCAATCTTTAGCCCCTAGCCACCAGTGAAAGACCCTTCATCCTTATTAGCTCTCTTCAGAAAACTGACTGGGATTCTCCGCCCCCACAGCAAATATGCGCTCAGAACCCAGGGTAGTAGTAGGGATGATACCCAGTAAGACCATCATCGCTTTCCTACTGGACACTGGGGTGAGTCTTTCAGTTCTAACAGAAATTAGCAGAGCACTCCTCTCTTCCTCAGTCTCAGTAATTGTAAACAAACACCACCCCTCAGTTGTTCCTATGGAGATTTTAACTCATTCTTTTTTAGTAATGCCCCCATGTCCCGTTCCTCTTTTAGGACGTGATAGCTTAAACAAATTAGGAGCCATAATACATTTTGAATTTCTAAGAGACAGTCACAACCTATTAGCACACACACCTGATCCCTGTGTAAGTCCCCTTGAAACTTCACCAAATAATCCCTTAATTTGGATACTGACATCCCTGTCATCTCCCATCACCACACTCCTATAAAATTTCATTAAAGGATCCTATGTGTCAAATTGCTGTTCCTCAATACCCCCTTAGTCCTTACGGTCTCCATGACCTCCAACCCATTGTTTCCCGATTCCTTACAGCCCACGTCCTCACACCTATCCATTCTCCACATAACATTCCTATTCTACCACTACCAAAACCCGAAGGGACATAGTCAGGACATACAGAGTCATCCAAGACCTCTGTCAGATTAATTAAGCTATGTGTCCTACTTTTCTAGTAATCCCAAACCCCTGCACTCTTCTGTCATGCATTTATTCCTCCACCACCCAAATCTCCTTTTCACTCTCTTTACTCTTCATCCTGTTCTAACCAACCCTCACCCATCACCTAGTCAACATTTAATAAACCTACCAGCCTCCCTCCTATACCAAGCTCCACCACAACACATAAATGATACTTCCTGGATTTGTTTAGCCTCTATCTCATCACTTTTCCCAGCCACTCCAGCCCCCTTATGAACATGGCTTTCTCAAACCCCAAAAAGGTCCAATATTCTCCTCTAAACAGATCGTTGCAAACATGCCAGAAGAAGCTGAAACCATCCTACAGGGTACAAACATTCATCCAAACCCTCCGGTACCCTACAGCACCCACCACAGGACCAATAAGAAAGGCCCAAGATCTAACATCCCACCCTGTATTGTGTATTACCCGACCCAGTTTTTCATCAGTGTCTCCTGTAGGAACTTTCAAAACCCCTTGCACACAAACCCTAAAACTCCCACCATCCACATATATAAACTCCTATAGCCCCACAACAGGAGCCCCCAAAGTTTGTAGCCTCAAACAATCCCTCTTCAACTGCTTCCCCTCAGTAACCCCCTAAGATTTTCTCACCCCTCTCATATTACACTACCAGTAGGATCTACAACAGCCTTACAATACTGTGTCTACTGACTACCTACTATTCAACATGTCCCCCAAGTCAGGGGAGACTGTCACATGTTACCCATTAATAACACTCGACTGTTTCTGTATACCCAAACTCACAACTTAGCACTAGAAGCAAGCCACAACTACAGCCTCACCAACTCCATCCTCCTACAACCCTTAGGAGCGGCCCACTTAGCAACTTCCCTGTCAGCATGGGAAAGAGTAGCACATGCAGACAGTCCCCAACATTGCTTAACTTTCCAAATCCAAGGATGTAGTCACCCTCACACCAAGGAGTATTTTTCCTATGCAGAAAAAACCTTTTTACATTTGCCTACCTACTAATTGGACTGGTACATGAACCCTAGCATACATATCACCACCCGCGATGATCAACGTGTATTAGTCCCAATAAGAAACCCCTTGAGCCGAAACACACATGCTTTGCAACTTGTGCCCCTACTTGTTAGCCTGGGAACCACAGCAGGCGTAGAAACTGGAGCAGCAGGAATTTCAGTCTCTAGGAGACAGTTTGTATGAAATAGCTCTACAATGATCCCAGATTTAAGATCAGACTGACACCCTAGCAGGAGCAGTTCTTAAATGGAAGAGTCCTAGACTTACAGCCAAAAAAGGAGGCAGCTGCATATTTATCAGTGAGGAATACTGTGTTTGTGTGTGAACAAATCAGGCCTAATCCGAGATAGTATAAAGACAGTAAAAGAAAAAGTTGCAAGGCTGAATTCCAACAATACCCCAAGCTCGTGGCTCACCAAAACTATTCTTGGTTATTACGCATTGTAGGACCACTACTCCTTTGCCTGGGAGCTGTATTCCTGCCTTGTATAATAAATTCTTTCCAAAGATCTCTTGCAGGCCGACGCACTGCCATTGCAGAAGATCAGGTGGCAACCACTGTCATGTTGCGGACTCACCCCATCTACGCCCATAAATCAGCATGAAGCAGTCAGAGAGACACGTCTGCTCCTATCCCCCTAACACCAAGAGTCTGGAATGAAGGACCTTGTGCCTGATCAACAGAATGGCACTGAAACTATCCCCAATTGACACTGACTGGGGTCCTGGAGCTTCCATTCTCCGGAAAGCTTGGGTCTTTGTTACATCTGGAGACACCACCACCACCACCCCAATTCCAGGTTTCAGGTAAATCTCCAAACCCCTGCCCATTGTAAACTTGCCAGAACTGTATCCAGACCACACCACCTTAAATACCCCAGTCTGGAAGAGAACAGACGGGCTCTTGGTCTCCTTTGATGATTTAAGAATATTCCCTCCCAGGTTTACTCTCAATAAACCTGCCTGCTATTGAAGCCAAGACTCTTTCCTTCGTCTCTTTCTTTCTTTTCCTTACAGGTAGATTTTTCTGCCTTTATCTTTTTTGAGTATTTTTATAATTAAATAATGCCTTCCTAATAAGATTGTTGGATTCCTGATGTGGTGCTATAGAATCAGCACTTGATTGCTATCCACCAACTTGCTTCTGAGAAACCCTTTTTTGGGTTTCTGTGTGTCAGAACTGACTCATCAGCCTTTAAACACTAGGGAACTCTGGTAGCTTAATGGGTCCCGAGTTAGGCTGCTCACAGCTAGGTCAGAAGTTCATATCTACCATTTGCTCTGTGGGAGACAGATAGGGCTTTCTGCTCCCGTAAAGAGTTATAGCCTCGGAAACCCTATACAGGGTCTCTATGAGTCAGAAAGACTCGAGGGCCCACCACCACCACCACTCAATAGTAATCATCTTGTCTGCTTTGCATCTTTGATCACAAGACCCTTTTTCCATTTGATTCCTAAAACTTTTCTTGTCTTTCTACATTCCCTATACTCTGTGAGACCAACTTGTAAACATATAAAAACTGTATATCCTTGAATATATCATTGCATCCTTGATAATCCATTTTCTTCTCTACCATTGCTAAGAGGTGATAATTGCATTCAGTATTTCTCCTCGGGTTAAAGTCAGCTGAAAATCAGCTTTTGACGTCAAATCAAGACATTTTGAGAATAGCAAATCCTTTGGATTGGCTTCTGAAGAATAGCCAAGAGACTTTTCCCATGAGAGAACAAGATGCAAAGGAATTCAGTAAATCCCACTGCAGATATACTGAAGAAAAATAGGGCAGATTGAGTGAAGGAGGGAGAAAACAATGAGAAAATTCATAAAGAAAGCAGATGTCTCCCACATAAGAGATCAGAGAAACTTGTTACCACCAGTTCTCGTGCTTCACATCTGCAGTCTCCAAGTGAAGAGGTTTTCTACAATTGTGATATGCATGGCAAACTTTTCAGTCAAAATTCAGATTTTACACTACAGAATCCGCAGTGGACCCAAGTGCTATGAGTGTAAGGATTGTGGCAAAGTTTACACTCTGAACTCTTATTGTTCAGCACCAAAGGATCCACATAGGAGAGGGACCGTACCTGTGCAAGGAATGTGGCAAGGCCTTTAGCTGCAGCTCCTCTCTCACTGCCCACTGCTGAGACACACACTGGAGAGAAGCCCTACTATTCGTGTAAGGAATGCAGCCAAGCTTTCAAGCTGAAGTCACAGCTTCTGTACCACCAACTGGTGCACACTGGGGAAAGCCCCTACCAATGTGTGGGAAAGGTTTCACTAGGGAGATTTGTCTTCCAGCTCGCTGGTTCTGGCTTCCATCTCTTCAATTCTATTCCTTTGCCCTTTCAGTGTATTGTCCATTTTTATATTATTAATCATTTGGACCTCTTTTTGCAGATCTTGAATCATTTCCAGTGCTGTATCTATCTTGTTTGATTGCTCCTGTAGCACTTTCCTGACTTCTTCCTTATTTTCCTACATACACCCCTCTGTGGAGCATTTGAATTTGTCTCCATATCATTCTTCTGAAATCCTTCTCAGGCAGATCCAAAGCCTGCTCTTCTTCTACTAGAAAGTCTGTGTCTTGTCTCCAGCTCATTTGTCTCAGTTACTCTTTTCTGTTTCTGGACATGTGCCGAGTTCTTTTTGTTGTTTTTTTCTTGGACTTTTCCAGTAGTTATGTGGGTTTTTAATGCTTAAGTGAATGTATGTTGCTGTATTGTTAAGCTTACTGAGTGTCTTCTGGTGGATGTGATCTGGAGATAGGCTTCCCTTTTCACAGGTAATGCCTAGCAGCTGGTATTGGCTCCTGTCCAGATGGTGGGATATTATGGGGTATGCTTGTAGCTTGGCTATATGGCCACGATTGCTGTCTCTTTTTGGGTAACAGGGAGAGAAAGCTCCCACCCCCATGAAAAAAGTAAAACCAAACGGAACAAAAACAGAAACAATATAAAAGCAGAGACAAAAACTACTACTAAAAAAACCCAAAAACAGCCATAGCTGACCAGTTGCCTTTGCTGCACAGGTCAGTGTTCATGCACAGTAGAAACCTCCAGTGGTGGGTGGGGGTGTCCATTCGCTCAGGCCCCTCCTCTAGTCACCACCGTGGAGGTGTGCAGATGGATATTGAGAAATGAATGGAAGACAGATAGTCCACTAATCTCTGAAGGCCAGCTGGGTGTCTGCATATGCACAGAGTAATTCTCAAAATGGCTGCATCCTTGTATATAGTAGCATCCTTGTATATAGTAGTTGGTGTTGGCTCTTGCCTTTTATGATGGGATGCTACAAGGTGCACATATATATGGTTTGGCTGTATGGCCAGACCTGCTGTCTCTTGCTAGGTAAGGCAGGAATAAAGGGCCCCACCCAGGTTAACTTTAGGGCTGGGCCACAGAGTCAGACGTCATAAGAAGAAGCCAAAGGATGAGCCTGTGGGACCAATGGGGCTCCCAGGAACCTCCCTGTGCTGTGGGAAGACTGGGGGGGCAACGCTGGATCCTTTTGGGGGTGCGCTTCCACCTGCCTAAAGGTGTCCAGGCTGGGTTGTGAGGGTGTGATGGGAGAGGAAGACAGAAAAGTTTAAAATCCATCACATCTCTCTTTCTAGATGCCACTTTGTGGTTTTTAGCGCTGTATCACTGTATCATCCTGCCTGTGGCCCCACACTCTGATCTCAGCTCAGACCGAGAGGCCTGCAGGCAGCATCCCAATTGATTCAGAAATCGCTGTGCATTCCATCCACAGTTAGAGTGTGGGTGTGGGAAACTGATGTCCCTCACCTTATACTAGATCCAGAGCTCTGGAGCCAATTTGGGAAAGCGCCTTCTCTGGTATTTATGTGCCTCTGCCGAGGAGCCTCTCCTACCTGTCTCTGCTTATCCCACCCCTCCAAAGGTTTCACTTAGAACTCTCAACTCCTCCGGCACCACCAAAAGATTCACTCTGGAGAGGAAGTCTATCAAGTCTGTCAGGAGTGCGGGAAGACCTTCAAGCAAAGGGCCAGGTTAAATCAACATCAGTGAATCCACTCTTGTTGGAAAGCCCACGAGTGTAAAGACTGCGGAAAGGTCTTCAACAAGATTTCAGGACTGAAGTGACACCAGAGACTCAGTCTTAAAGGAAAGGATTATATAGGAAAGTCTTCATAGAAAACTCAAATTGTATCCATCATCAGAGAATTGAACCTAGAAAGAAACATTCAAATGTATTTGTTGGGATCAGGGTCTTTCTGTCTCAGAGGGCAACTAAGAGTGATTGGTCCTGCTTGTCTAGGGCTGACCAGAGCTGACTCTGCAGATCTGTAACAGGCCAAGCCTGATTCCAGGTACTGGGCTTGGTTGTGCTTGCTCCCCACACACTTGGATGCCACTTCCAACAGCCCAGAGAGCAGGCGCTTCCCTGGGAGTGTTTGCAGGTAGGGGCCAGGATAACGGGGTGTACAAGAAAGAACTAGTACCCCTTTCCACCAATAAGTGGTAGGCCTCTGTTCCACCTACTTCCCTCTTGCTTTCAAAGTTGCCTACACAATTTCAAGATGGTCACACTGCACCTAGCTGCCCTGCACAAATCACCAATCGCTTTTCATTCCCCCCAACCCAGTGTGTCTGTTCAGCTGCTTCAAGTGAGCTAGCCTAGGGCCGACTGCAGATTTGGAGCAGGGCCAACGGCAGATAGGTACCCCATCCTTTAATGGGGCTCACAACTACTGTGCTTGGCATCCTGCAGCTCTGACAGCTTCCCTAGGGGTGTATGTGGTACAGGCTGGTCTCGACTCTGGTCACCTGGACAGTGTGGGGAACAAAAAAAAAACTGTACCTTTATCTCCGTGAACCACAGGCATGTTTCTGCAACCCTTATGCCCTTGAGCCACAGGTATGTGTCTGTGAAGCTTATGTTTTCTGATCTCCGAAGCTGCTCACAAAAGCTCAAGATGGCTGTGCCAGTCACCAATCTCCTTTTATTTTTGCCACATCTGCTCAGCTCTCCTTCTAAGCATTCAATCCACTTCTCTATTCATTGCAAGTTCAGAGTTCCAAGGCTGTCGTCTGCATCGGTTTCATTTGGTTATCTTTATCTTTGTTGTAGAAGGTACGTACAGACTTTCTGCCTAGTCCATCATCGTGCTACCTCTGATCCAGCCTTGAATCTTTCTGTGGGGGGTTGTGTATTACAGGCAAAGGTGAGGTGAAAGGGCACATTGTGGAGAATGCTCTCAATAAGTTGCTGGCCTGGCCTGCTCAAAACCTGTAAGAGGTTTTGAGCCCTCCCTTAGCTGAGTAGTAGGTCCACTATGGAGATCAACAATAATAGTAATAACAGTACTAACATTACTACTTTTCAGTATTATGATAGGTATTTTGTATGCTTTACCTCAATCATACAATGCCTCATTTGAGTTGCTGTTGTCACTATTTTACAGATGAATACACTGGGCTTACTGAGCAGTTAGAATTCACACTTGGAGAGAGTACTCCCAGGACTCACATGGGTGATTACTGTTTGCACCATCTCCCTTATTCATCTACTCCTATCTGTGTTTTGTGCCTCAAGCTGTGCTCAGATCAGGAACCCCAAGCTCATCTTCTCTACTCCTGACTCTGCAACTCTGAGATTTCATCTGATCCAGCAACTGCCACAAAAAGTCTTCCCACAATTCTGCTCCCACCACTGAAGCATGTGACCATCTCTGGAGTGTTCTCCTGTAGTCTGCTAACTTCTTTACTAAGGACTGGAAGCAGGTGAAGAGCCTCCTCAAGGGACTTGAAGAAAATAATGAGGGTGATATGAAGAGGGCTTGGGGAGAGAAGTCACAGGCTGAGGATGGAGAGGAGAGTTAGAACCTTGTTGATTGGGAATGGATAGTACATAGATGAATGTATGTGGTGAGAGGATCAAACTTTATGTAGCACAGCTATCTGCTGAGCCAGACACATGTGCCAAGGAGAGGGTAAACTTATTAAAAATGGAATTTTAATCAGTACACTTAAATCTGTTTCTTGTAGTTATTACACGATTATGTAAGTTCAGTCTTCATCATTACTGATTGTCCATTTGTTGTGAATATTATAGGACAGTGAAAAGGTTATCACAGAATTGCATAACTAAGTACTTTAAGCAAAACTTAAAGGAAAATGCATCTATCGATTATACTACCCAGTAAAGCTCCATGTTTAACTTCTCTATGTCTACCTTTAGCCCTTGTCCATGTATGTATCATGGAGTCCTGGTGTGGTGATG
>NW_006408642.1:3690218-3693652 GCF_000296735.1 Chrysochloris asiatica
GCCAGAAGAACAGAAGATACTACCTGAAAGAAAGACTGACAGGAAAAATACAAAACAATACAGACAAGCCGACTGATTACTAAGAACAAACAAGTGGCTTGCCCAGGAGACATCAAGGCAAGTGGTCGGGTCCCCCTCAGGACAAACCCCCTTCTAAGACTAAGGCTCAATGAGAATGCATGCTCTGATTGGTGACCATGTTCGTCACCGATAAGGGGAAGTGAGGGAAAACAGCAATGAAGCTGCGAGTTAAGCCCTACAATGCTCAATAGACTCCTGTGAACCTAGGTAGAGACCTGGTTGGCCAGCAGTGTGTCAAATCAAGGGGACTCTTGGACCCAGAGTCAGCAACATAGCCACAGAGGACTAGAGAGGAGAGTGAAGCGTCCAGCTGATAAGAAGAGAAAGCACATGCATAAGTACACCACACTTGCAGATAATATCCATTTGACCTGGCTTCAATAACTGCATGATCAGAGCTCAAAGAGAAGAAGAAAGAAGAGGGGAAAAAAGAATAATCTGATACAATTTGATGAACTTGACATACACCTACGGAAGCAGTAGCTCAAAAGAAAGAACACATCTTCACAGCAAGGATCATTCCCACCTCCTCTGCACATACAGAGGACAGGGACAGGCAACTTGGTTATTGGCTACCCAGAATGGGGGGTTGGGTACAGAGGCAAGAAGTAACTGGCTTACAAGCTTTCAAGAGGGAACCTAGATCTAGAGGGTGTGGAGCAAGGTAGAATCTCCACTGAGTAGTACCCATTCTGCTTAGTCAGGGCTGATGAAAGGAGATGCAGATAGGTCTCTTGCAATACAAGAGTGAATAATTGTTATCAGGACTGATTTTAAAGGCTGGGAATGTAAAGGTAGACGTTTTGGGGCAAAAGGAGGGGAATGATTAACCTTGCAGTCTAGAAGCAGAAGTCCCTGGGACCATCAAAGGAGAAGAACGGAGAACGGAACCCTACCCAGAGAAGCAGTGATGCCAGGGATGGAGGCAGAGATGATGACGTGGGGAGATGGAGCAGCTGGGGACTCTAGATCCAGAGAGGGAGAGGGGTGGTATGCGGACAACGGGGGACAGGCTTGTGGGGTATACCCTTGGGTTGATGGATGATTCTTGGAAGGGATTTTAACCATGGCAAGGAAACGACATACGATGGGATCAATGTGAAGCTGATGTCCTCCCAAGTAAACTATCACATAATTCACAATAAAGCATTAAAAATCGCGCAAACAAGTTGTTTGCCCAGGAGCCATCAAGGCAAACAATCAAGTTCCTTCAGGAGAAACCCCTCTCCAAGTCTGAAACTCAAAGGGAACACATGAGCAGGCATGCAAGATTGCTGGTGAGCAGGTTGGTCAACTGGTGAGTGGAAGAGGGGAAAGACAGAAATGAACATAAGGGCTGAGTCTGACTACGTTTCACGGACTCCCCTTGACCTGGAGATGAGAAAGAGAAGAGGAAGAACTGGTTGGTCCAAAGTGTGGTGAGACCTGAGAATTCCTGAGCCCCATGGTCAAGGATATAGCTACGGAGGACTAGAGCTGAGTAAAGCGTCCAGCTGATATGAAGTAAGGGGAGATGCATAAGAATGTCCAAACTTGTAGACAGTACTCATTTGACCTAGCTTCCATAACTTGATGATCATAACTTGACTAGAAAAGATTAAAAAAAAATTTTTTTAAATAAAGGAAACAAGTGTACATAGCTACAATTTGATGAATTTGACCTATACTTATGGATATGTAGTAGCTCAAAACACCAACTGAAAGGAAAGGAGTCTTCCTATCAAATATCAATCTGATTCCCTCTGTATACAGGGTTGATAGGGACGGGCAACTTTGACACTAACAACCTAAAATGGGGGCGGGAGGAGGGGATGCTATAAATGCATGGAGTGACTGGCTTACAAGTTTTCAAGAGGGAGTTTAGCTTCAGAGTGTGCAGAGGATGGTAGAATCCCCACTGAATAGATTTCATCTTGTCTAGATGGGTCTGGTGAAAGGAGATGAGGATACGATTCTTAAGATTCAACAGCAATTGTTAGCATGACTAATTGCAACTGTCACAACTGTAAAGATAGAAGTCTTTTAACAAAATGGGGGGAGTAGTTAATCTTACAGTACAGGAAGAGAGGAACTCTAGGACCATCATGGGAGAAAACCATTACTGGAATGTGGGACCCTATTCAGAGAAGCAGCAACACCAGAGATGGAAGCACAGATGACACGGAGAGGGAGAGCATCTGAGGATTCTAGACTCATTGAACGGGAGGGACTGAGTGCTGGTGGTCATGAGGCAGGTTTACAGAATGTGCCCTTGGTTGTTTAAATTATTATATATTCCTGAGTGTTTTTGTGGACATACCCCCCAAAACCAAAACAAAGCAAGAAAAACAGAGGGAACAGAAGCAAGTACTATTGAATGATGATGCCTGAATGAGGTTGTAATCATTGTAATGAAACAATGTTCTCCCATGTAAACAATCACTCAATTCATAATAAAAACTTAAAGAAAAAAAACCCAACATGCTGCCATATTAAAAGATTATACCAATTTACTTTGCTATCAGAAATGTATGAAAGCAGCAATTGATGGCAATACAATGAAAGTTATGTTATAAATATTTTTAATTTATTAGGTATAAAATACAACTTGTTTTATTTCTATTTCTTTACTGTAAGTAGTTGAATGTTAATTTACTACTCTTAATTCTTGTGAAATTTTCTTCTTCACATCATGTGTCTTTTACTCTTCTGAGTTTTTAATGTTTTGCTTAAGAAGTTGGAATTTTTAATGCAATATACAAAATCCCATTGTTAATCACTCACCAAAAAATTGCTACTTATTCATTTCTACATTATGCGGTTTTGAAAATGATATAATTTAATTTAGAAGCATCGAAACACCTGGTCTTTATTTTGGAATCTCTAGAGGTAGTCCCTAACATTTAATAAATACATATCCCTAGTTCCATTATTTTCTGATGAAAACAGAATTGTGTCAAAATTCTAACATATAAAGCCTGGAAATCAAACCCCTTAAACCGTTAAACAAACATTAAATCTTTTTTCCCCCTCCCCACTAGTATGCTGAGTCCTGGTGTGGCACTGTGAGCTAATGTGTCAGCAAAGTTGTTTGAACTGCAAGGTCGGTGGTTCAAGCCCACCAGCTGCTCCTTGGAAACCCTCTAAAGGGTTGCTATGGGTTGGAATCAACTTGACCGCACTTAACAATGACAACTAGTATGCTAAAGGAGCCTTGGTAGCGTTGGTTGGTTATGTGCCACGGAGTCGGTTCCGACTCATAGCAACCCTGTACAGGGTATCCGAGGCTGTTAATCTTTATGGGAGCAGAAGGCCTCATCTTTCTCCCGCAGAACCGCTGGTAGTTTTGAACTTCTGACCTTGTGATTCACAGC
>NW_006408642.1:3693752-3699390 GCF_000296735.1 Chrysochloris asiatica
TCCTTATAAATACTGACAGCTTTGGAAACCCTATACCTGGTCACTGGAGTCCTGGTGTGACTCTGTGGGTTAATGCGCCAGATTGCAAAGCCATTTGAACTTCAAGGTCAGTGGTTCAAGCTCACCAACTGCCCCTCGGAAACCCTATACAGGGTCACTATGGGTCGGAATCTACTAGAAGGCACTTACCAACAACAACATACCTGGTCACTAAGAGTTGGAACAGACTTGACGACACACAAGCACCACCACCACTAGATGTCAGACTACTAATTGTTAGTGCCTTGAAGATTATTTTCAGTTCTGATAGGGCCGTTCTCCCTTCACTGTTTCAAATATATTTCAACATTCTCTGAACTTTTCTGAATGATTAAAATACTTTATATAATTTTTAAGGTAATTAAAGGGCAAATCTGACACCACTCGTCTATCAGTTTGTTGTACTGTGGTGACTTGCATGCTACTATAATGCTGAAAGCTATGCCACGGATATTTTAATAACAGCAGGGTCACCCATGGTGGACAGCTTTCAGACGGGCTTTCCGATTAAGACAGACTGGAAAGAGGAGAGGCAGACTACATCGGAATGTTTAGCCACTGAAAACCTTATGAATAGCAACAAAACATTGATATAGTTCTAGAAGGTGAGCCCCTCTGGCTGGAAGGCACTCAAAGTACGAATCAAGAAGAGTTACCTACACAAAGTCGTGCTGTCCAAGATGATGCAAATGGAGTAAAGGTTTCCCCGACTTTCTTTGCTTATGGAGCACAAGTAAAAATGAGGAGAAATAGCTGTAAATACCCATTAGCAAGTGGAATATGAAATGTATGAATTATGAATCTAGGAAAATTGGATGTTGTAAAAAATTAAATGGAGCACATAAAGATCAATATTGTAGACATCAGTGAGCTGAAATGGACTGATATTGGTCATTTTGGATGTGACAATCAAATGGCTTACTACGCTAAAAAGAAAAATTCAAAAGGAATGGCATAGCATTCATTTCCAAAAAGAGAACTGCAAGATCTTTACTGAAATATAATATTCATAGACTTATGATATGAAGACCAGTTAATATGACTATTATTCAAATGTATGCACCAATCACTAAAGCCAGTGAAGGTGAAATTGAAGAATCCTACCAATTTCTGCCATTTGAAATTGATCAAACATGCAATCAAGATGTATTGACTTTCAACTGTGTGGGTCATGACAAGCCATGGACAACATCGCTTACAATGGGTGTTCCAGAATAGAACAGAGCCAGTTGTTGGAACAGAACAAGAGGTTTTAAATCAGGAAAGGTATGTGCAAGGGTTTTATTTTTTGCCATAGTTATTCAGTCTGCATGCTTAGCAAATAATTCAAGTAGATGAATTACATGAAGAAGAATGGCATCAGGATTGGAGGAAGACTTGTTTACAGGGGAATTTGCAAATGATACAACCTTGCTTGCTGGAAGCGAAGAGGATTTAAAATATTTACTGTTGAAGATCAAATACCACAGTCTTTAGTAGGAATTACACCTCAATGTAAAGATGACAAAAATCCTCACAACTGGGCCAATAAATAACTTTATGTTAAGTGAAGAAAAGATTGAAGTTCTCAACTACTTCATTTTGGTTACATCCATAATCAACCCTCATGGAAGCAGCAAGTCTGCTGCAGAAGACCTCTTTAAAGTGTTCAAGAGCAAAGATACCAGTTGAAGGACTAATGTGGGGTTTTCAACTGCCTCATATGCATGTGAACATTGGACAATGAATAAGGAAGATGATAGAAGAATTGACGCATTAGAGTTATGATTCTGGAGGAGAATATTGAAAGTACCAAGAACAGCAAACAAATCTGTGTTGGAAAAGTACAGCCAGAATGCTCCTTAGAAGCTAGGATGTTGAGACTTTGTCTCTCATACTTGGGACATGTTATCAGAAGGGACCAGTCCCTGGACAAGGTCACCATGCTTGACAGAGTGGAGGGTTTTTGAAAAAGAGGAAGTTCCCCAATGAGATGAATTGGCACCCTGGCAGCAGCAATGGGCTCAAGTGGAACAACTGTGAGGATGGCACAGGACTGGGTGGTGTCTCGTTCTGTTGTGCATAGGGTCGCTATGAGTCAGAAGCAGTTCGATAGCACCTAATTTAATGACCAAAAATAAAATATTCTTATTTACCTAGAAAGAACTAAGAGCTGCTAACTCAACAACGCAGTGTTAGAATCAATGCCACGTAACAAACATCCAGATTAAACAAACAAACGAAAATCTGATGTTTACCAGACCCTTTTCCACACGTATTTTTCATGATTGTTTTGAGGTTACAGACCTTTACTAAGAACAGATCACAAAGATCCTGACTCCTAATTATGAAGATATGAACATTGCCATTTGTGAAGACAAAATAATTGTGACCCAGGAAAGCTAGTTTCTTCCTCCTCCCAAACAGAGATAGAATTATAAAGAGTATTTATAATTTATAATGTCAGTTTTGGGGAAAGTATCTAATTTATAATGTATCTAATAATTTATAATGTCAGTTTTGGGGAAAGTATCTAAATTACCTTTACCCTTCTCTGGGTGATTTAGGGAAAGACATGAGGTAGGAGGCCAGAGAACCCTGTAAGACTGAAAGGTGAGGTGACTCTGAACTGAGAACCTGGTCCCATCATCTCCCTGGAGTTTGTTGGTCAGGAGCAGAGGACAGATGCTTCCTCTTCTCCTGCAGAGACATAGGCGCAGAGTGGCAAGAAAGCCATTCTTTCTCTGCTGTCACTCAGGCTTTTTGCAAGGTGAAATTTGGCATGAGACGATTACAGTGTTTGCAGTGGGACCTTAAGAGAGGCTGTGGAAATGGGAACCCGAGGCGGCTCTGTAGGCTCAAAGACTTCCACGTGAGGAGAATCCATCAGTAAAGATGGTGGGATGGGCTATTTAGTGACGTAGGGGAGGCACTGTGACTCAGTAGAATTACTTATGCCACGATGCTCCTCAGACCTAATTGATCATCTGGTCAAATGTGCCACCACAGGATGGGATCTGAATTGGAAGCAATTCCTGCCAAGAGCGTGAACTACCAGGACACGAATGTTGTGCTGTTAAGTTTGTTCTGATTCACAGAGACCCAGTATAGCGTTTCCAAAGAGCAGCTGGTGGGTTTGAACTACTAACCTTATGGTTAGCAGTCCTGTGTCACATCAGGACTCCTGGACAAGAACTAAGGCTAGTAATAAGGTATTAGGAGCCCTGGTAGGATAAACACTGGACTGTTAACCACAGTGTCAATGGTTCAAACCCACTAGCCACTCCTTAGACAACCTATATGAAGTTGCTATGAGTCAGAACCTAATTGACAACAATTAACAACAACAACAATTAAGGTATTCATGGTTGAAAATTCTAATCATTTTGTCCTTTATACTTTTTAATGACAATTCGTATAAAAAAGCAACAATAAATTTTTGCTACAGTGTACATGAAACATAGAGACATGGTTAGATATAATAACAAATTTGAGGAGGAGTGCCATAGATATCAAATTTCGAATTTCTTATATATTATTGGGCTTAAGTTGGAACCATATACCAAACACAAGTTGTAAAGTGTAATATTCATGCTAGCCACTAAGAAAGTATCTGAAAAACATAACAAAGGGAAAGAAGAAGGGAACCCAAATGGCTCACTAAAATGAACCAACAAAACAGATAAGCAGCGGTAGAGGACAAAGACAAAGGCGGCTTAAAACACATAAAAACCAAATAACAAAATGGCAGAAGTCAGTCACTTATCAGTGATTATTCTGAATGTAATCAAAAGTCAGATATGACAGAACAGATTGAAAAACAAACAAACATAATCCAACTATATGCTGTTTACAAGAGAAACACCTTAGACCCAAGAACACAAACAGGTTAAAAATGAAAGTTTGGAAAAAACATTCCATGCAAATAAATCACCAAAATGGGAATTTCAATATTAGACAAAGTTGAATTTAGAAAAACATCTATTAGAAGAGATAAAAATAGATATTATAAAGATACATAAGAGGGTCCATAAATCAAGATTTGATCATAAATAAATATGCACCCAACATAGTTGTTGCTGTTGGTAAGTGCTGTCAAGTTGGTTCCGACCCTGTATAGGGTTTCTGAGGAATGGCTGGTGAGATTGAACTGCTGACCTTGAGGTTCAAACTGACTTTGCAGTCCAGTGCATTAACCCACAGCACCACACCCAACACAGAAGTGCCTAAATATATCAAGCAAACACTGACAGAAGTGCAGAATAGATAGCACTACAACAATAATTAGCGTAGTGGTTACGAATCGGGCTGCAAACCGTAAAGTCAGCGGTTCGAAACTACCAGCCGCTCCGCGGGAGAAAGATGAGGCTTTCTACTCCCGTAAAGATTTACACCCTCGGAAACCCTGTACAGGGTCGCTATGGGTCGGAACCGACTTGACGGCACTTAACAACAACAACAACAATAATTGGAAACTTCATTACACCACTTTCAGTATTGGCTAGAATATCTAGAATGAAGAGCAACAAAGACGTAGAGGACCCGAATGACAATGTAAGCAAACTAGACTTAGCAGATATACACAGACCACCACCCAACAACAGCACAATATACACAATACTCCAGGGGCCATGGATTGAAATCATAAAAGTATTTTCTCTGACCACAACTGAATGAAGCTAGGAATCAACAATGAGGGGCAGAAGCACTAAAAATACACAAACATATGAATTTAAAAAGCACATAATATTTGACAAATATAGAATAGCACATGATAAATAAAACTATCAGTAGGTCAAGGTAGAAATCAAAAGAGAAAATTTAAAAATTCATAGAGTCCAATGAAAATGAAAGCACAACCTACCAAAACTTATGGACTGTAGCAAAGACACTACTCAGGGAAATTGATAGCAATAAGTGCCTTTATGAAAAAAGGAGAAAGAACTCAACCCAACAGCCTACATCTACAACTCAAGGAACTAGAAAAATAAGAGCAAACTAAGCCTGAATCTACCAGAAGAAAGGAAATTACAAAGATCAGACCATACATTTAAAAAATAAAAACCCCCAAACAATGTAGAGAATCAACAAAATCAAAAGTTGTTTCTTTGAGATCAATAACATTGATAACCCTCTAGCTATAATGACAAACAAAAGATTTAAGTAATGAAATAAGATATGAAAAAAGGAGATCCTGGAACTGACCTGCTACAAATAAAAAGAACGATGACAGAAGACTATGAATCACTGGCAACAAAGTGGGAATTCCTGATCAAATGAGCAGATTCTTAGAAGCATGCGATCTACTCAAACTGACTCAAGTGGAAACAGAAAATTTCAAAAGACCCATAACAGGCGAAGACATTGTGATCAGGAACCTCCCAACCAAAAAAGTCCTGGATCAGATGACTTTACTGCGGAATTCCATCAAACATTTAGAGAATAGTTAACACCAATCTTGCTTAAACTCTTCCTAAAGACAGAGCAGATAGAATATTCTCTAAATCTCTTTATGATGCAAACATGACCCTGATACCAAAACAAGAGAAAGGCACTGCATTGCAAGAAAATAAAACCATAAGCCAGTATCCTTTATGAATAAAGATGCAAAATTCCTCAA
>NW_006408642.1:3700385-3702477 GCF_000296735.1 Chrysochloris asiatica
AATCACACTCTGTAACCAAGTGGGAGTTATTCCAGGACTACAGGGATGGTTCAATATTAAACAGCCAGTCAATATAATGTAGTATATTAATAAAGTCACCATATTATTTTATCTATGGATGCAGAAAATGTATTTGATACAATTCAACACCTTTTTAAGATGTAAACCCTCAAAAAGATTTGAATAGAAAGGAAGTTCTTCAATAGGATTCAAGGCATAAATGAGAAGGCAACAGCCAACATATACCTACTGGAGAAAGACTAATAGCTTTCTCCTTGAAATTCGGAACAAGACAAAGACACCCACTCTCACTTCTTCTATTTAATATTGTTTTAGAAGTCCTAATCCGAACAGTAAGAAAAAGAAATAAAAGGTATCCAGATTGGAAAAGAAGTAGACTGAACTATGTTTGCTGATGACATGACCTTATAGATGGAAAATCTCCAAAAATCCTGTTAAGGATTGAATTATGGCTTCCAAAATCACGTGTTGTAAATTCTAGCCTCTATGCCTGCAGTAATAAATCTAACTGGTAATGGGCTGTCTTTGTTATGTTACTGAATCAGGAGTCAGGTAAGGGTATCTTGAGGCAATCTCTTGAAAAATATAAGAGGAAAAAAAAAAAAAACAAAACAAAAAAACTCATAGAAACCTTTTTAAACAAACAAAAAAACTGTATGTGAAGCTACTGTTTCTCACCAAAGCCTCCATCTACATCTATTCACTTCAGAAAGTGGGATAGTGATCTCTTTAGCCCTTCTCTGAAGAATTCTGTGGTCTTCATGTACCCCACATCAAAATGGCAGTTTTGGCATCCTTCAGAGATGCTAATAGTTTTCCTTTTTAATGTTGAGTTTGAGGAACAAAAAGAAATCTAAATGGGTAAGACAAAGCTGTAGGTGTAGGTGAGGTAAGGTTTCCCAGTGAAATTCTCTTAAGAAAACTCTTGCTGCCCTTGAAGAATGAGCAGGTATCTTGTTCTGATGGAAAACAATTCTTCAGCTCAACTTTCATGGCTTTATCACACCACTGAAGTCTTCAATTTCCTGAAACATCATAATAAGCCCCCATGATCATCTTGTGCCTTTTGAGGAACTCTCTAGATCTTACTCTTTCAGACTTCTTTTTGCTCCTCAAACTCAAAGAACATTTCACAGGAATATGAGTCGTCCCTTGAGGAAGTCAAAACTGCTGTTTGGATATGGTGGCAATCGAAGAGCCCAGAATTCTTCGGGGAGGGGTTGTGTTGTCTGTTGTTACGTGCTGTGAGAGATGGAAATACTGCCGCCAGAAGTGTATAGGCCTAGATGGAGGTTATGGTCAGAAACAACAGCTTCATATATTGATATTTTTATTTAGTAGAGGTTTCTATGGTTTTATACCAGAACTTTTTGACTTAACCTTGTATGTATGAAATCTATCAATTCCCTTGTTTTATATGCATTCCTTGAATCTTACTATCTTCACTTTCTTTCAGTTGCAAATAAATACTTCCTTATTTCTATCACGAAATATTTTTTGACCCATGGATAATTTCAAAATTCAATTTCTAATTTCTTAACATATGAGAATTTTCTAGTTATCTTCTAATACTGATGTTTAGCTTAGCTGGATAGTGGTCAAAGAATATAATCTGAATGATTTCAGTCCTTTGAAATATGTTGAGACTATGCAATGCATGATCAGTTTGGGAAAATGTGTTACACTTTAAAGAATACGTATTTTGTAACTGTCGGGAGTGGAATTCTATATAGATCCATTGTTGTTGTTGTAAAGTACCGTGGAGTCGGTTCTGACTCATAGTGACCCTGCACAGGGTTTCTGAGGCTGTAAATCTTTACGGGAGCAGAACGCCTCGTCTTTCTCCTGTGGAACCACTGGTAGTTTCGAACTGCCGACCTTGAAGTTAGCAGCCCAATTCGTAACCACTACGCTACCATAGATCCATTAGGCCAACTTAAAAAATTTGTATTCTTCAAATCTTTTATACTTGACTAATGTTTGTCTTGAAGCTGAAGAAAATGAAAACAAGTCCACGAGAACCAAAATATAACCTTGAATTTATCCCACCTGAATTTAGAGATCATCTGAA
>NW_006408642.1:3704680-3706222 GCF_000296735.1 Chrysochloris asiatica
GCTATGGGTCGGACCCGACTCGATGGCACTTAACAACAACAACAACATCCTTTTGGAGTCCTGGTGTGGCGCTGTGGGTTAATGCGCCAGACTGTAAAGTCGTTTGAACTGCGTGGTTCAAACTCACCAGCTGCTCCTCGGAAACGCTATACTGGATCACTATGGGTCAGAATTGACTTGACAGAGCTTCACAACAACGAACAACAACTATGCTTTTGGAGTCCTGGTGTGGCGCTGCAGGATAATGCACTGGACTGCAAGGTTGGTGGTTCAAACTCACCAGCTGCTCATCAGAAATTCTATACAGGGTCCCTATGAGTTGGAACCAACTCCACAGCACTTACCAACAACTACAACTGGGCTTCTGGATTTGTCTATTTTCCCTGGTTTACTTAGTAAATGTTGAGATTGTATCTCCAGATGTGTTGGGGGCTAAGGACAGACATAAGGGAAGTGTGGGTGGATGGGAGGATTCCATTAATCGTCAGTGGTCCTGAACCACTGGGCTCCAAATCCTTTTTGTCTCTCAGCCTAGGACCAGCTACTGCCTGGTGACTCTCTCCAGAGGAGGACAAGTAAGCAAAAAGAATAAAGGGAAGAGAGAAACAGAAAAGGAATCAGGGAGGCATGTTGTTGTTGTTAAGTACTGTCGAGTTGGTTCCGACCCATAGCGACCCTGTATAGAGTTTCCGAGGCTATAAATCTTTACAGCAGAGAGCCTCATCTTTCTCCCGCAGAGCTGCTGGTAGTTTCAAACTGCTGACCTTAAGGTTCACAGACCAATTCGTAACCACTACACTACCAGAGCTGAGAAATTGTTGTTGGGTACTGTGGAGCTGATTCCCATTCACAGTAACCCCATGTGACTGAGCAGAACTGCCCCCTAGTGTTTTTTTTGGCTGTCATCTTTACAGAAACAAACTGCCAGGGTTTTCTCCCTTGGAACTGCTGGGTGGGTTTGAACCACCAACCTTTCAGTTTGGATCCAAGTGCTTAACTATTGCACCACCAGCACTCTTGCTGAAAGATTGCCAGGGAAGAGAGAGATTGGTTTGACAACTTCCTGAAATATTCCCCATTGCTAAGATAGAAATTGGTAGAAGCTTTTTCTTTTATTATTATTTTTTTAATTTTTAAAATTATTCCTCCACTTGAAGCCTCCAAATGCTGCCTTAGGCAGACAGGCCTTTTGCATCATCAAAAACCCAGCAGATAAGCCCTACAACGTTCAATAGACTTCTGTGAACCCGGGTGAAGACCTGGTTAGCCAGCAGTGTGGCAAGACCTGGGGACCCTTGGGCCCAGAGTCAGTGACATAGCCACAGAGGACTAGAGCAGAGAGTGAAACGTCCAGTTGATAAGAAGAGAGGGCATATGCATAAGAACACCCACTTATCCTGGCTTCAGTGACTAGATGATCAGAGCTCAACCAGAAGTAAAAAGAAGAGGGGAAAAAAAAAGTATTCTCATACAATTTGATGAACTTGACCTACACCTATGGAAACAGCAGCTCAAAAGAGGGAACAAGTCCTTACAGCAAGA
>NW_006408642.1:3706642-3718891 GCF_000296735.1 Chrysochloris asiatica
AGAGCGACTGTGTGCTGAAGACCTGGGGGGTACGGGGGAAGGATTGCAGAGTATACCCTTTGGTTGGTTGATGATGCATGGAGGGGACTGTAACCATGGCAATGAGACGATATACGATAGAATGAATGTAAAATTAATGTTCTCCCATGTAAACTATCACATAATTCACAATAAAACATTTAAGAAATAAAAACAAAAACCCAGCAGACATGTAGCATTCAGAGCAGGCTGGCTCCTGGACTGTAATGTGGCTTCACCCTGCTGTGTCCCAGAGTCCTGACTTGACTCTGCTCCAGGCCCACAAACAGCATCCTCATTCCTTTGAGTAGAATGCCTCATCTCCTACACCTTGGCCACTGGTTCACTCCTACCATCCTAAAACACTCAGCTGCCTCATGTCCTGGAAGCCTTAGCCAATCTACTCAGAGAAATTTAATCCTTCCGCTTCAAGATGTAAAGAACAGTCTGCTTGTTCCTTCCTCACCTCTCTGATTCTGTTACTTTTTTCTCCAAGTGCCTCTCTCATTAACCTGGAGATCCCAATGGGCAGAGGACTGTGTTCTGGTCATCTTTGTCATCCTAGCTCCTTACACAGTTCTTGGCATACAGAATGTAGTGAAGGTTCTATCAAGGAGTGAAGTGATTTCTGCAATCAGTAGACACACTGAAGAAGTCCACTCACTTTAGCGTGTATGTGGTTTTTTTTTTTAAACTTTTTATTGTGAATTGGATGAAGGTTTACAGAGAAGGTCATCAGTTTTATATTCAATAATTCATACACATTTAATTTCATTTCATTGATTTTACTCCTTCAATGTAACATCACTTATCACACCTCCTCCTGGGGTTCCTATTTCAAATCCTCTTTTCCTAACCCTTCCAAATTGTTCCGTTTATAGACATCTCATGGATTGAACTGTGTCCCCCTCCCCACTCCAAAAAGGGAGGTGCACCACTTCTGAAGGTTAACCACTGAAAACCTTATGAATTGCAGCCGAACATTGTTCTATATAATGCCAGAACATGAGTCCCTTAGGTCAGAGGGGTCCTGGCGTAGACAGAATGCCAGAGTAAGAACAACTCCTTAGGTTAGAAGACACTCAAAATTCAACTAGGGAAGAAGAGCTACCTTCTCAAAGTGGAGCTGACCTTAATGATGGGGATGCAGCAAAGCTTTTGGGACCATCATTTGCTGATTGGGTACAACTCAAAATGAGAAGGAACAGTTGCAAACATCCACTAATAACTGGCATGTAGAATGTACAAAGTATATAAATCTAGGAAAACTGGAAGTTGCTAAAAAATGGAATGCATAAGGTTGATATTCTAGATATTAGTGAGCTGAAAAGGTCATGCAATGGCCATTCTGAATCAGACAACTACTATGCTGGGAATGACAAACTGAAGAGGAATGAATGGCTTCTTATCCATCACCAAAAAGAGCATTGTAAGATCACTGAAGCACACTGTTGTCTGTGATAGGATAATATCCATATGCTTACCAGGAAAACCAGTGAATACTAATTTCCAAATGTATGTAAAACCACTAAAGTCAATGATGATGAAATTGAAGAATACTGCCAACTTCATAACACCAAAATTGATGAAACATGCAATCAAGATGCATGGATAATTACTAATGATCGGAATGCAAAAGTTGGAAACAAGTAAGCATTGGTAAGGCCCACTCACTTTGTATTAGTTCACTAAGTCCATCTGTGTCAAGCATCACAATAGGCATTAACATTATAGCTTGAGTGTGACAGTCATTGCATCTGCCTTCACATTGCTCAGGAAAACCCCTGAGTAGACAGGCAGCCATATAAATATGGTGGAAGACAAAGGCTGTGGCGAGAAATATAGTTTCACAAATGCCACATGGCAAGGTCAGCTGACAATAAACAGGAATCGAATGGAGCTCGGTAAAGATTAAAGTTTGTTGTTAAGTGCCGTCGAGTAGGTCCCAACCCATAGCGACCCTGTTTAAGTTTCTGAGAAGCTACTGGTGAGCTTGAACTTCCGGCCTTGTAGATCAAGCCGACTTTGCAGTCCAGTAGATTAACCCACAATGCCACACCAGGACTCCAAGACTAAGGTTTATAGCTGTTGAATTGTTGTTAAGTGCCTTTGAGTTGGTTCTGACTCATAACGACCCTGTATAGGGTTTCCAAGGAGCAGCTGGTGGGTTTGAACCACAGACCTTGCGGTTAGTTGTCCTGTGTTTATCCTACACCATGACTCCAATTGTTGACTTAGAGCCTGGTTATGGAGTCCTGGTGTGGCACTGTGGTGAATGCGTCAGACTGCAAAGTCGTTTGAACTGCAAGGTCGGTGGTTCAAGCTCACCAGCTGCTCTTTGGAAACCCTCTACAAGGCCGTTTTGGGTCAGAATCAACTCAACAGCGCTTAACAACAAATGAAGTCAGGGGGTCCTAAAACACAGTGGGCACCTAGCCTTAGCTCTTCTTAGTGAGGGGCAGATGTTTGAATTAATTTGCGCACTGCCCTGAATTTGTCTTAACTTTGTCTCCATCCTGGAACAGCCAGTTTATTTTAATGAATACTCAGAAAAACCCAAGACATGATACGACTGCTATATGACATGTTAACCACAAGGTGGCGCTATTTCCTACTTCAATTACTTAAGCAATTTCTACCATTAGCGTGCTGCTAACATAAGGAGCTCTGGTAGCGTAGTGGTTACGACTCGGGCTGTGAACCCCAAGGTCAGCAGTTCGAAACTACCAGCTGCTCCGCGGGAGAAAGATGAGGCTTTCTACTCCCGTAAAGATTTACACCCTCGGAAACCCTGTACAGGGTCACTATGAGTCGGTTCCGACTCCACGGCACATAACAACAACAACAACAACTTTAAGAACAGCAGCTTAACTCTACCAGGCACCCACCGAGAGAAAAAGATGAGTTTTTCTGCTCCCGTGAAGATTTACAGCTTCAGAAACCCTATACAGGGTTGCTATGAGGTGGCACACAACCACCACCATCTAGTCTAGGAGACCTAGTGGTCGGTGGTTCAAATTCACCAGTCGCTCCTTGGGAACCCTATACAGGGTCGCTATGAGTCAGAAACAACTCGACGGCACTTAAAACAGTGGTGTAGTGGGTTACATATTGGGCTACTAATTGCAAGGTTGGTGGTTCAAACCCACTAGTTGTGTGGGAGGAAGAGGAAGCACTATATATTGTCAGTACGAGTTGGAATTGACTCTACAGCATCATTTGGTTTTGCCTTTACAATTAGTTCTGCCTGCCAGCCTTTAAGTTCTACACATTTCCTTCTGTTTATCCTTTCTGGGACGATCATGGCCTATATGACTGGAGAGAGGAATTCACAATACCCTGAAATTCTGTTGCTATTCTTAAGTGATGTCAAGTTGGTTCCAACTCACAGAGACCCAGTGTAGAGTTTCCAAGGCTATAAATCTTTTGCGAGCAGAAATCCTTATCTTTCTTCCACAGGGTACCCATCACTTAGAGACCTATTTATATAGCATGTATAGCACATGCCCTCAGTGCCACTTGAAGAGGAAGGGAACACCACTGAAGAGTTTCTGTTGACCATCACAGTTTACATTACCAGCTGTGAGCTATCCTTCACAAGTTCAAACTGATTGCCATAGATAGTATTTCCCACAGCCACCCCTCTCCATTACTATGTGTGCTTTGTAGTCAGCTGTTGTGTCTCCTTGAGATGTTGTTGTGTTGTTGTGAAGTGCTGTCGAGTCGGTTCTGACCCATAGCGACCCTGTACAGCGTTTCCTAGGAGCAGCTGGTGAGCATGAACTGCCGACCTTGCAGTGCAAATGGCTTTGCAGTCTGGTGCATTAACCCACAGCGTCACACCAGGACTCCTAAGAAGATGTACTGGGCATTAAAAAACAGGTTGACCTGATGCTGCCCTTCTTCCTCTCTCTAAAACTGCTACTTGGATATAAGAACAAATCAAGGGAGTTGTTAAGGCTTGATGAGCAAGGCCTTGGTAAGGAAGCTAGCATTTGATGAGCACCGGCTATGTGCTAAACTCCTTATGTTCATTGTTTACTTAAAACCTTCTAACAAATTTCATGAGGTAGATATTATTGTTGTTGTTAAAGTGCCGTCAAGTCAGTTCCGACCCATAGTGACCCTGTAAAGGGTTTCCGAGGAGTGACTGGTGAGCCTGAACTGCTGACTTTGCAGTTCAAACTAACTTTGCAGTCTAGCACATTAACCCACAAATATTATCCCCATTTTATATATGAGGAAACTGTGATTGGAGATGTAACATAATTTGTCCAAGGTTACACAACTAGAAGTGGTGAAGCTCACTTTTAAACCCAAGTCTGACTGTCTGCACAACTATCACTCATGTAACTCTATTTACAATAGTTGTTGTTAAGAACTCTGCAGTCGGTGCCGACTCATTAGTGACCCTGCATAGACTTTCTGAGGCTGTGAATCTTTATAGGAGCAGAAAGCCTCATCTTTCTCCCGTGGAACACCTGGTATTTTCGAACTGCTGACTTTGAGGTTAGCAGCATGATTCGTAACCACTACTCTACCAGAGCTCCTTTAGGCAATAGAAATCAATATCCATAAGGCAGTCAAACACATAAACCTTTTTAAGTACTTAAATTCAACCTTTTCTTCTCCCATGGATTAACCTCATTCATAGGTATAAAGCCTTGGGCCTCTGGCAGGATGGATTTCAGTAGACCCTGGCCCCCTCTCACCCATGTAACTTAACCAGCATTTCAGCAGCTCCAAGCAACTCCAGAAGAAACATTATGTTCTCCCCTCAGCTGAAACATTTTAACCCACGTGCCTTCGTTCTTTCTCTTATAAAACCTCAGGCTTCCATGAGTCTGGAACCATTGCAATAAATCCCGCTCCTGCCACCAACTGCTTAAACCAAGTGGGAACCACGTCTGACTTCCTCTGACTCAACAAATAGAAAAGAAGAGCAAACTCAAAATCAGCTCAAGGCCAATTCCTATAAAGCATAGGTCACACATGCCTCCACGCTACAGCAATGCCTTTAAAATTAGTCAGACTTGAGAATCAACTTTAAAAACTCACCCTTTTAATTTTGTTTTTCTAGTACCTCACTCTTTCGGTACCACACGCCTTAGGTCGGGTGTGTTAGAGAGCAATACTACTGGAAGAAATATATATATATTGAGAGAGAGCACGCGACAGAGACAGAGAAAGACAGAGTCCCGTGGGTTAATGCGGTGGGCTACAAAGTTGGTTTGAACAGCAAGGCTGACGATTCAAGCTCACCAGCGCATTAATCCACAGTGCCACACACACACACACACACATATGGAGAAGTTTACTGTCATGAAAATGACTTACAATTGCAGAGTTCTGGATCCCCAAAAGAAGAGAACGAGTGAGCGCCTTTCCCTGGAGTCAGACCACACCCCCAAGGAAACATCCCTCTAACTGATTGGATACTCATAGCCACTCATCACCGAGTTAACTATACCTGTGTTAGGTCTCATCATCAGGGAAATAAGCACATCTTAACTGCTAAACCATGTGAATCTTGCCTTAGTCAATCATTCTTTGTTTTGTATCAACATTCTTATTATTTCTGTTCTGGTCCCACTGGCATAGTCTCACTGGCCCCCAACCTTTTCATTTATGCTTTATTTGTTGAACATTCGGTCTCATATACATGGTTTTGTGAAAGAGTGCAGTATTCAAGAGTGAAATTCATTACTTTATGAGCTATCCTGCTATTTAGCTAAAAGGTAACTTAAGGAGATAGTTTTGATTCAAAGCTTAAAGGACACCTTAGGATAAGACCTCAAAGAGTCCTTCTGTCTCAGTGGAGCCATTAAGTCTGGATTTCTTTTTTGAAAACTTGACGTTGGGTTCCGCATTTTCCGCCCATTATCTCAGGATCTACCTTCTGAACAGCTGAGCACCATCTAGTTCTGGTTTCAGGGTAGAGGCTGTGGTTCTTGTAGACAGTTACTTCTGTAGATGGCTTCCTTCTCAGATTGCTGCCTTCCCTCTCACATTTCTTCTTTTTAGATTTTTGGTGACAGCAAAGCCAACTTCCATTTCCGTTTCTAGACATACTGCCCGGTGAGATTGATTAATTTCTTCATGTATGTCAATAATCTCATTATTTCTGTTCTAGTTGTTTACTTCCGTTGACTTAATCTCTCTGCACCTCAACCTTTTTATGCTTCAAAATAGCTGTTGACCCTTTGATCTTAACAGAGAATTTATTCCTTTTTTTTTTTTTTTCTTTTAAGTATGGCAATACTCAAGGGTGATCATCTTCATCTTTGTTATTTGGGCTAAATTGCTACTTGGTTTAAAGATGGCTTCACAGGATAATTTCAATTGTAGCTTTGAAGAACAAATCAGGGCCTAGATGGAGACTCCTCTAAACTCAGAAGCTTCAAGAATCTGGATTTTTAAGGATTTGAAGTCCTGTTCCACATTTTTCCATTGTAATCAGGATTTCTCTATTATTTCGGATCAGCATGCTCAGTAGTCGTAGCTAAGCACCACCTAGCTCTGTTCTCAAGGTGAGGGAGGCAGGGACTCATGGAGACAATTAGTTCTGTCGTCCAGTTCCTTCTCTGATTCTTGGAGGTGATTCTTTCTCTTGGTGTTCCAGACAAATAAAGACCAACAGTTGTATGTTAGATGGCCATGCATGAACCTTTAAAAGCCCAGACTACTCACCAAGTTAACAGAACCTGAAGTTTAAAAACTCTATTATACAAATTGACTGTATTGTCCCACAACACCATGGCTCAACGCCCCCAAACCAAGAGAACTAATTCCAGGAGATAATTGGTGACACCTAATAAGTATCAGCATCCGTAGCCACGTAGCCACCACGCCTCCCTTCTTGGTTGTTGTTGTAGTAAATCAATAAGTAACCTAGCATTTGGTCACTCATCCCTTTCTTTCTTTACAGCGTATTGACATCCGTGACATCAGTTGTGCTATGCAAACTTCACCCACATTCTGCTTCCCCTTTGTCATTCATTACTATCAACAAAAAGTGATTACTACCTGCTGTGTGTTTCTCTCTCTCTCTCTCTCTCTCTCTCACTCCCAAGACCTGGTAACTGCAAATGAAGTCTGCATATTTACCTATTTATGCCATTTTATAAAAGTGAGTACAGTATTTGTCTTTTCATGAGTGATTTGTTTCACTCAACATATGTCTACCTTTTAGCTAGATCAGGTACAACAGGATAAAATGCTGCCCAGCCCTCTGCTTTATCTCACAAGTGTATTATGTTTGAGTCTAGCCAATGTGTCAACCCATTTCACTTGAATCTTCCTTTTTTGCTGACTCTACAGAGGTTACGAATTGGGCTGCTAACCTCAGGGTCAGCAGTTTGAAACTACCAGCTGCTCCGCGGGAGAAAGATGAGGCTTTCTGCTCCCATAAAGATTTACAGCCTCGGAAACCCTGTACAGGGTCGCTATGAGTCGGAACCAACTCCACAGCACATAACAACAAACAATAACAATGAAGCATTATGCCCTTCTTCAGCGCTTGTTCCCTCCTGATAACATGTTCAAAGTACATGGGAGGAAGAAACATGTACTCTGAATTTCAGGCAGAGGGAATAATAAACGCAAAGGTCCAAAGAACAATAGGGAGGTGATTGTCCTGGAGTGTAATCACCTGGAACACAATGAGTAAGAGATAGTACAGGTGACGGTGTTAGAGAAGCAATGAGGGACCAAGTGTGGGAGGACTTGGAGGTTCCTATCAGAGACATGGGCGTTTCTGTGAGGGTCAGGTGAAGTCTTGGGGATGCTGTGGCATAGAAATGACACATTCTGATCATGGCTCTTCTCAAGCCACTCTTTAAATCAATTCTATTCATGTCATTGGATGGACTCGGTTATGCTGTAATAACAATTTCTGAGTTTCTTTGATTTATTTTACTAACATTCTCAGGAAAGGTGTGCACATTAAAGTTTTGTGCTTGTATATGTGTGTGTGTTTTCTGGCTTATTTCAGCATACTATTTTCAAGCTTCATCCATATCATAGTATATATCAGAACTTAATTTCCAAATCTTAATGGCTTAACACAATGTGCTGATTTCTCACTCACTCTCATACCCGTGAGGGCTCCTGAGGACTCTGCTTGTTTTATTGTCTCTTAGAGACCTGGCTGACAGAGCCTCCATCTCCACAGATGCCCCCTCATGCCTCCTTTCCAGTCATTTCTTTTTCATACTGGTAACCATTCATCAGACTTCTAATGACATGAATTTGCTTTGACTGTCTGTGAGCTTCATATAGGTGGGACCAAGCAGAGTGCTTTGTAGTTGCAGTCCATTCATTCCCGTTCTTGTAAGACCCTCCATGGTGTGAGTATACCACACGAATTCTTCCTACCATTGACAGATATTGCGTTGTTTCCAGTTAAGGGCCTTGGTGACCAATGCTTCTATGAACATTCTTGTCTATGGCTTTGGTGAACACATGTAGGCATTTCATGTGCAAATAGGTTTGTGAGTATATTTCTTGGGTCACAGAGCATGTGTATGTTTAGCTGTAGTAGACAGCATCAGGTAGTTTTCTAATGTGGTGGTACCTTGTATTTTTTTCTTTTTAAAATTAGTATAGTGCTGAAAATAAACACACCAAAACATTTGCCGATGCAGCACCTTCTACATCTATAATTCAGTGGCATTGGTTAAATTTTTTCATATAGTATTACCAGTCTCACTATCCTTTTCTAAAATATTCTGCCACCATTAACATAAACTCAATGCCCCAAGCAAAAACAGCCCAGACAGCCATTAATAATCTTTCACATAAGTGAGCTTATACAATATTTGTACGTTTGAGACTAACTCATTTTACTCAGCATGATGCTTTCAAATCTTATCCACGTTGCGTCATGCGTCAGGACTTCATTTCTCTTAATGACTGAGTTTGTCAGACTGTCGTGACTTGTGTGTTGTTGTGATGCTGGAACCTACGACACTGGTATTTTAAATACTTCAGGGTCACCAGTGGTGACAGGTGACAGGTTTCATCACAGCTTCCAAACTAAGATGAGAAAGAATGAGTGGGATATCACTTCTGAGTGGTTATCCACTGGAAACCTTTTGACTCATAGCAAAACATTGTCTGATATAGTGCTGGGGAGTGAACCCTTCAGGTTGGACAGAACTCAAAATATGACTAGGGAAGAGATACCCCCAGAGTACACTCAATCTTCATGGCTTGATGGGACCAGACTCAAAATGAGAAGAAACATCTACAAACATCCATTAATAATTGGAACGTGGAATGTGCAAACTATGAATCTATGAAAATTGGAAGTCATCAAAAATTAAAGAGAGCAAATAAAAACTGATATCCCAGGTATTAGTGAGCTTCCATGGACTCCTATTGGTCATTTTGAATTTCATAGTCATATAGTTTACTATGCCAGGAATGACAAATTGAAAAGAAATAGCATCACGTTAATGGTCACGAAGAACATTTCAAAATCTATCTTTAAGTACAATGCTGCCTGTGATAGTATAATATCTACACACCTACAAAGAAAGCCAATCAATACAACTATTTTTCAAATTTACATACCAACCACTAAAGCCAATGATGAGGAAATTGAAGAATTCTAACAATTTCTTGAGTCTGAAATTGGTCAAACATGTAATCAAGATACATTGATAATTACTGGTGGTTGAAATGAGAAAGTTGGGAGCAGAGTTGGAAAACACAGCTTTGGTGATAGAAATGAAGCAGGAGATAACATGATAGAATTTTCAAGACCTCTGACTTATTCATAGCAAATGTGTTTTTTTTTCAACAACATAAATGTGGACCTCACCAGATAAAATACACAGGAGTCAAATCAACTACGTCTGTGGAAAGAAATGATAGAGAAACTATATCATCAGCTAAAACAAGTCCAAGACAATACTGTGGAATGGACTATTTGCTCATATGCAGGGTCAGGCAGAAGAAAAAGAAAATTAAAACAAGTCTGCGATAGTCAAAATATGACCTTGAGTATATCCCATCTAAATTTAGAGACCATTTCAAGAGCAAGTTTGACATGATGAACACTAATGGCTGAAGATCAGATAAGTTGTGGGATGACATCAAGAACATTATATATGAAGAAAGAAAAAAGCCATTAAAAAGCCAGGGAAGAAAGATAAGCCCAAAATGAGTACAAAAAGAGACTCTGAAACTTGCTCTTGAATGTAAATAAAGTGACTGGAAGAAATGAAGAAAATTTCAAAGGGTAGCTCAAGAAGACAAAGTAAAGTATTATAATGAAATGTGCAAAGACCTAGAGTTAGAAAACCAAAAGGGAAGAACATGCTCAACATTTCTCAAGCTGAAAGAATTGAAGAAAAAATTCAAGACTTGAGTTGAAATATTTAAGGATTCTACTAGCAAAATATTGAACAATATGTTGTTGTTAAGTCCATCGAGTTGGTTCCAACCCATCGTGACCCTGCATAGGGTTTCCTAGGAGCAGCTGGTGAGTTTGAACCACCTATCTAGCAGTTCAAACCGACTTTGCAGTCCAGCACATTAACCCACAGGCCACACCAGTACTCATCAAAGGTAGATGGAAAGAATACAGAGTCGCTGTACCAAAAAGAATTGACTGATGTTCAATTGTTTCAAGAGGTAGCATATGATCAAGAACTGATGGTATTGAAGGAAAAAGTCCAAACTGCATTGAGGGTAGAGGGCATTAGTGAAAAACAAGGTTCCAGAAATTGACACAATGCCAATTTAAACGTTTCAATAAACTCATGCAGCACTGGAAACCCTCACTAGTCTATACCAAGAAACCTGGAAGTCTGCTACCTGACAAACGGGTTGGAAGAGATCCATATTTGTGCCCATTCCAAAGAAAGGTAACTCTTTCTGGAATCCAAAAATTATAGAACAATATCATTAATATCACATGCAAGTAAATTTTTGCTGAAAATAATTTATGGTTGCAGCAGTACATTGACAAGAAGATGCCAGAAATTCAAGCCAGATTTGGAAAGGGACATGAAATGAGGGAGTCCCAGGTCCCTAGTGGAAGAGAGAGAAGATCCCTCCCACGTGTCCATTATATTGGGAGCAGGCCACACCCCCAAGGAAGTATCCCTTTAATTGATTGGCTGATCATAGTTACTCATCATAGAGCTAACTATGTCTGTATTAGGTCTCATCACAATGGGAATAAGCACATCCCAACTGCTAAACCTCTGGAAATCCTGGCCTAGTCGAGTTGACACAAAAACCTAACTATTACATGGACCAATAAGTAACATTATGAAAAATGGATAAAGGATAGAAGTTTTCAAAGATTTCATTTTACTTGGATCCAAAATCAGTGCTCATGGAAACTGTAGTTAAAAAAAAAAAAAAAAATCAACGATGCATTATGGGCAAATCTGATGCAAAAGACCTCTTTAAAGTGTTAAAGAGCAAAGATTTTGCTTTGAGGACTAATGTGCACCTGACCCAATCCATACATAGCATTTTCAATTGCTTTTTATGCATGTGAAAGTTGAACAATGAGTAAGGAAAAGTGGAAAAGAATTGGTGCATTTGAATTCTGTTGGTGAAGAATATTGAATATACCATGGACTGTTTTGAAAGAAGTATAACTGAATAGTTCCTTAGAATCAATGGCGGTGAGACTGCATCTCTTGTACTTTGGACATGTTATTGGGAAGGAACCAGTTCCTGGAGAAAGATGTCATGCTAGGTAAACTGGAGGATCAAAGAAAAAGAGGATGGCCCTCAGTTAGATGGATTGACACAGAGGCTACAACAGGCCCAAACACCAACAACTGTGAGATGGTACAGGACTGAAACTGAGGGCAGTGTTTCTGTAGTACATAGGTTTGCTGTGAGTCAGAACCAAGTTCACGGCATCTAACGTCAACAACTGTATTCCACTGTGTATGTGTTGTTGTTGTTGTCAGGTGCCATCGAGTCGGAACCAACTCATAGCGACTCCATACACAGCAGAACGAAACAATGTCCGATCCTGGGCCAACCTCACTACCACCGCCACACTCGATGCCATCAATGATGCCACCTGGCTGATTCATTAATTGGGGGTCTTCCTCTTTTTCTCTGACCCTCCATCTTACCCAGCATGACATCCTTTTCCAGCGACTGTTCCCTCCGGACAATATGTCCAAAGTAGGAGAGACGAAGCTTAGCCATCCTGGCCTCCAAGGAGCACTCTGGCTGCACTTCTTCCAAAAC
>NW_006408642.1:3718991-3765887 GCF_000296735.1 Chrysochloris asiatica
TCAAAGGCATCAATTCTTCTACGATCTTCCTTATTCACTGTCCAGCTTTTGCATCCATATGAGGTTATTAAAAATACCATGGCTTGGGTCAGGTGTAACTTAGTCCTTAAGGTGACATCTTTGCTCTTCAACACTTTCAAAAGTTCCTGTGCAGCAGATTTGCTTAATGCAAAACTTCGTCTGATCTATTGACTGCTGCTTCCGTGAATGTTGATAGTTGATCCAAGAAGAATGAAGTCCTTGACAACTTCAATCTTTTCTGTGTTTGTGCATGTGCAGCACATCTTTTTTATTAGTTTATCTTTTGATGGGCATTTCAGTTGTCTCTGCTTTTGGCTATTGTGAAAAGTGCTGTAATGAATGTTGGTATACAGGTTTGTTTGTGTTTCTGTTTTCAGTTCTTCTGGATATATATCTAGGAGTGGAGGTGCTAGGTCATATGAAGTTCTCTGGTATGCTCAAGTTTTTGAGGAACTGCCAAACTATTTTTCATAATGGATGCATATCATTTTACATTCTCACCAGCAATGGATGAGGGTCCTAGTGTCTCCATAACCTCACCAACACCTGTGATTGTTCATTTGTTTGATCACTGCCATTCTAATGGGAATGAGGTGATATCTCATTATGGTATCTTATTAATTCTTGACAGTCAGCAGCACACATGGGGCTTGACACAATACAAGTGCCCAGTAAATGCTACCTGAACGAATGCATGGAGAGTGAGGAAGTAGAAGACAAAGAACTGGAAAGCGCTGTCAACACTGTAGACACATTGGATGAGAGTCAAAAACACAGCTCTATGAAACATGTTATCAGAGATGCAAATAGCCATGTCTAAGATAATATGCAGGAGAAAGACGAGGCTTGCTGCTCCCGCAAAGATGTACAGCCTTAGAAACTCTATACAGGGATGCTATGAATTGGAATTAGCTAGATAGCTCTAACAACAACAATAACAAGAAAATATGAACCAGTGATCTGAATTATTGTGTTTCAGATTTGGAAGGAAGAGTGTATGCTAGCTAAGCGCCTGGATGCTAATCAAAAGATCAACAATTCAAAACCACTGACTCCGCCACAGGTGAAAGATGTGTAAATTGGTTTACAAAAAGATTATAGCCTTGCCAACCCAGGGAAGAAACTCTAGTCTGCAGTATAGAGTTGCTATGAGTAGGAATGAACTTGACGGCAGTAGGTTTGGTTTTTTTTTTTTTTTTTCGTTTGGGATTTAGTAAAGAAAGAAAAGTTGAGTTTTCTGGGCAGGATTCTGTGAAGGGCTGGACCATGGCAGAGTCATTGCAAATCCATTGGTGCATCTCAGTTCTGTAGGTCTAGCTTATCTAGTTGTGATCATTTCTGGAGAACAAACTACTCATATCCAGGCTGGATTCTAAATCAGGTGGCAGCTGCTCGTTTATAAATGCAATTCCTACACTCACCGTTGGGATGGGATGTCTTCTTACCTGGCTGCAGAGTGCAGAGTACAGAGTTTTGAATAGCTGCCTTTTTGTGACATTTCACTTAGATGAGTCAGATCCTGGAACAACTTTTCCCAAAGTGTGTTCCATGGAACATGAGTATTCAAAACTCCTTACCTTTAAAAAAAGAGTTCTGCACCCAGTAGAAACATGTCTCACATATTTGGGACATGTTATCAGAAGAGATCAGTCTTTAGAGAAGGGCATCATGCTTGGTAAAGTAGATGATCAGTGAAAAAGAGGAAGACCCTTAATGAAATGGATTGATGCTGTGGCTGTAGCAATGGGCTCAAACCTGGCAACGACTGTGAGGATGGTGAGGGCCAGGCAGTGTTTTGCTGTGTTGTACATTGTTGTTGTTGTTGTTATGTGCCGTGGAGTCGGTTCCGACTCATAGAGACCCTGTACAGGGTTTCTGAGGCTGTAAATATTTACGGGAACATCTTTCTCCTGTGGAACAGCTGGTAGTTTCGAACTGCTGACCTTGTGGTTCGCAGCCTGATTCATAACCACTACGCTACCAGAGCGCCTTCTGTTGTACATAGGGTCGCTGTATATCTGAACTGACTCGATGACACTAGCAACAACAATAAGAAAGTGGTGACCATAAATGTTTCTTCTCAGAATTGCTTTTAATGAATTAATGAAACAACCCATGAAAAGTATCTAGAGTATAGTGGAGTCTGACTCTTCCACTGCAGGACAGAGCAGAACTCCCCGAGAAGGTTCCCAGGTGATCATCTTTCTGGAAGCAGACTGGCTGCCTATCTTTCTCCCTTTGTGAGTTCTAGCTGCTGATCTTCAGTTCCCAGTTGAGCCCTGAACTGTTGGGATCCCTGAGTTTCCTAGAGCCTAAAGACTGAATTAACACCTTTCCTTCCACCTGCTCCCCTCCCATACACACAGCTTAAGGGCACCTCCTGGACCTTTGCTCTCCTTTAGGAACACTGCTATCCCTTATTGTTGTTGCTAATTGCTGTTAAGTCATTTCGGACTCATAGCAATCCGGTATAGGATTTCCAGGAGCTCCTGTTGGGTTTGAACCACAGACGTCCAGTGTTGATACTACAGCACAATCCGAGGACTCCACAGCTATCCATCAGAGGCACCTTCAGATCAGTCCACAACAGGAGACTTGCAGGGAGACGCCACCTTCCATCCCTCTAATGATGATTGATTACTGTTAGTTTCAATCTTGGAGAGTGATTTTCCAGCTTGGTGCCAGATTCTCTCAGGGCACCCCATTGCTGAATTCATAAGAATTCTGAGGGTCAAAGGGCTACTGAGACACATAGGTGCTCAGACGAGCTGGGCATGCAGATTTGCCACAGGCGACCACAGGACACGAGACCACTGCCTGTGTGTTCAGTGATTAAACGGTGATTAGTTCTCAAGGAGAAAAATGGTTCGTTGCTAACGGCCTTAAATATTTAATAGATTGTCCTTCCAAACGCATCTTGCTGGCTGAACCGAAACAAGGCAATGAGATGCCAATAAAATGCAGACTTGTCTTTCCAAGGCTTTGCAGGACAAGGTGGCAGCGTCGGTGTCCCTGAATTAGGCCTTCAGGTTGCTGCGGGCTCACAGTGGACTCCACTCCTTTGAGGAGGGACCTGGGCGAGGCGCCGCGCCCTGCACTGCACCCACTCTTGCTGTCGGGCCTGGGCATCTCACCAGCTGGGCGCATAAGGCCGAGCCCATCTCCCCATCGCACCTGCCCCCTCTCCCGCCCCTCCCGCTCCAAGCATCGAGGTTGCCCGAGCCCCGGCCAGGGCTTTTATTGTGAAAGGAGCTCCCCACTCTGCACTTTCTGGGGAGAGAGGAGGCTGGGCCAGGACGCGCGGCAGGGATTTTGCAAACTCTGCAAATGTTCCCTGAAGAGCGTGGTGGCTTGCGGCTGGCAGAGGGCTAAGGTGGATACGACGATTCTCTCAGTCCCCATAGATCCCACCGCGCATCCGCCTAGACCTCCTCTAGCAATCCCGCTCACAGAGGATCCCGGGTGACCCGGGTTCTTTTGGCCGCTGGGACGCTGTGGACCTTCGGTCTGGGAAACCCGAGCAGAGCGCAGCGGTGCATCCTTGAAAGACCAGGGAGCCACGGCGTCGGAGACGGCCCGGGCCAGCAAGATGAGTCTCCGGGCCGGCTGAGCACGCCGACGAGAGGGCCCACCACAGCAAGCGACATGGTAGGAACCGTGGGAGGGGACGCACGGGCGGGCGAGGTGAGGACCTGGACAGGTGGCTAAGGCAGTGCGCGGTCCCTGGGCGCTTGCAGCCTGCGTTGCCTCCTAAGCCGGAGGTGCTCCCAGTAAGTTGCCTGGGAGTGTGGGCTTTCATTTCTGCACCCAGGGTCCTGCAGTCAGCTCTGGTGCACTTCTTGGCGGGAGGAACATAACATGGGGACTTTCACTACGGATCACACAGAACCGCAACCCACTCAACCCACTGCGCAAACTTTAACCAAACCACTGGGTAGGGAGAGGTAAGATGCCTCCGGACGCCCAAAGCAGCCTTTGCAGAGTAAAGCCCCCGTCTTTTCCCCTCCCAAAAATTCACGTGAATTTTGTATTGTCTATAATTTAGCCATGGTTTCATATGAAAAACAATAATATGGCGCTGAAAAGATAAGCACTGGACCACTAAGTCTGTTTGAACCGCAAGGTCCTCAGTTCTTGTAAACTTTATTGTTGTTGTCAAGTGCCGTGGAGTAGATTCCGACCCATAGCGACCCTGTATAGGGTTTCCAAGGAGCAGCTGGTGAGCTTGAACCGCCGACTTTGCAGTTCAAACGGCTTTGCAATCTGGCGCATTAACCCATAGCGCCACACCAAGAAACTCTATAGAGGTTGAGTCACAACCGACTCAACTGCACTTAACAACAACATTTACTTGATCCTGGTAAAGGTTAACCTTGTAACCAGGCATTCCAGTGTACACCTCTTCCCTCTTCCTTCTGGAGAGTCCCAGACAGGACCACATCCCTCCAGGGACCCCAGGGCAGGTGCATCAGCACTGGGATGTTGTAGATGAAGTGGAGGACCTTGAGGAGGTCTCTGTAAACTTTTCACATACAACAAGCCCGTAGAGAAGGTGGTGCAGACAAGTAACCTCAGAGAGGGTTTCCCTCAGGACTGGCAGGGAATGCTGATAGACACTCTCTCCAATCCTGGCTTGGCTCCTGCAGGCCAGGGCCCTGCGTGTGCACCTCTAGGATAAGTTAGAGTCCTGAAGGAACTCACAGAGGACAGAAGGGGCCCCACCTGAGGAATGTCTCCAGGGGCTTAGCTGTGGGCCTGGCATTTAGAAGCGTACCTGAAGACTGCCCTTTAGGATGTTGGGTCTTTGAGTACAAGGGTGTCACATAGGTTTGGGTGCAGTGACAAAAGACTGGTCAACAGGAGCTGGGGGCTCAGGGAGTGACCCTGTGAGCTTGTATATGTGTGCATTCTGTCTTCCCCTCTAACACCCTCTCCTTAGTCCTCATAGTTGTTTTGTTTTCCTCAAAGACAATAAAGAGAAAGAAATAATCAAATCTTAAGGTTGAAAAAGGTGAGTATTTGCAGATACATGAAAGGAAGTTGTCAGTCAGAAGGGAGTTGGGCCATGCATTAACTGTCTGTGCTGGTCTGTTTATAATGAGCTCTGCTAGCGTAGGTCAGCAGCCATGGCTTTAAAGGAATCTATAGCAAAGCCTCCTGAGGCAGACGCAGAAGACCAGAGAGGAGGCCATTCCTGTCTTCTGCTCAGGTAGACTAAGAAAGCATCAACATTTCACCCCACTGTCAGTGTGAGCTTCACATTCCGAGAGCCGGTGTGACCACCCACTTTCACATCCGAGTTCTTGGACTCAAATCAGGATTTCAGTGTGTCAGGGCCTACTTTTATGAGGCAGGACCTGTGGACAACCTTTAGCAGCTAAATGGTGTTGGAGAGTTAAAGGGCCTCCTTTGTGTCTCCCTCTGAGTGAAGAGCCCTGTGGTCCAGAGGCCTGGGGGTCCACTGGCAACTTGGCACCATGGAATCAGCATGGGAGGAGGCAGGGAACTTGGAATCTTGTGGAGGCCTCAGTTTACTCCTTTGTAAAATGAAGGATTACATTAGATGTCCTTTGAGACACCAGTTAGCTTCCCAAATAGATGATGAACAGTTCTGAGGTTGGACCCCAACCCTGACCTCTCCTTAGCATGGCCAACCAAAAGGATTTGAGGAAGAAGTGGTGGTCAGTCTCACTCTGGCTGCACCCCAAACCAAATCTGGGATGGGACCAGGACCAAGGAATTTTTTCAGGCTTCCTAGCGGATACCAGTAGTTCAGTCAGGTTTAGGGAACGGGGAAGACAGGCTCAGGGCTGCACTTTCTAAGACACCCTCACATCTGCAGAACCAACCAGCACTCCCCTAACTACTCCTAAAACACAAGGATTTCATGATGTTAGTCTGGGAAATGATGCATGCTACACGCCCCACCTGGAAGGTCCTTCCACTTGAAGAACCTCTTTGACCTTCCCAAGCTTGTTTGAATGATATCCATTTATCCAGTTGTTGTTAAGTGCTGTTGAGTCGGTTCCAACTCACAGTGGCCCTGTAGAGGGTTTCTGAGAAGCACCTGGTGGGTTTGAACTGTCAAACTTCTGATTCCCAGTCCAGTGCTGATCGTACAGCGCCACACCAGAAGTCCATTTATTCAGTTATTCCATAATAACACAATCATATTACTGATTCAAAATACACAAGATGGGGGACTGGGTTAAAAATAGAAAGCTAAGAGGCCAGAATCATTAAATGTGTTTTTGAAAAAGCGAACATTGAATTTACAAGACCTCTGGGGCATTTTTGATCATCCCAACCAGGGTGTGGATCCCTGCAAGGACTTGGTGTGTATTTTTTGAAGCTAAGGTTGGATAACGTCCCACTTTCTTCCCTTGCAACAATTGTGGGAGTCTTGATGTGTACCAAGAACTCTGAGCTTCCTGGATGAAAAATATTGATAGAAGAAGTTAAGATTATTACTGCCAGTTTACAAGAAGAGTTACTTCCTGATTCTTGGGTGTGGGGACGTATAACAGTCACACTTTCAAACATTTTGGTGTATTTCCTACTCTCCCTGAGTATTTAAGATTACTTTAGTAGTGAGCAACAGTTTTGCAATGTGATTTGTTTTATTTCACTTTATATCAATAAGCATGTTCTCATATCTAAATCTCTAAAAAAAAAAAACACTTCATATGCATACTTTTAATACTTCTTGATTTTCATCATCTTTTCCCTGTTTGTGCACATGTAGATGCCTTCCGGTGTGGGGCTGTTTTGGATGGCATGGGGCCAGTTTCTGATGAGCCGTGGAAATGGGGATCTGAGTCCCCAGCAAAGTGGAAATTAGATGAACTCATAAGAACAAATTGCTTCAGTCTCCTTCTCTACCAAAAGTTTGACTGTAACCTCCCTAGAGAGCCCAAACTGCTCTACAGGCATGTGAGAAGCGTTTTCTCTTGTTTTTGCTCTACTAAGATATCATTGGACAGGCAGGTGTAGGAGGAGGGGGTCCTGGGAGAGCCCACAGTGGGTCAGTTCTTCTCAGGACAGAGCTAAAATCCTAGGAGGCAGAGACTGGAAAATCTTCAGGTGAAGAGCTGAGGCCACAGAAGGGATTTAACCTCTCCAAGAGCTCTGGTAGCGTAGTGGTTACGAATCGGGCTGCGAACCTTAAGGTCAGCGGTTCGAAACTACCAGCCGCTCCGCGGGAGAAAGATGAGGCTTTCTACTCCCGTAAAGATTTACACCCTCGGAAACCCTGTACAGGGTCGCTATGGGTCGGAACCGACTCGGCGGCACTTAACAACAACAACAAGGCCCCTTCTAGTTGGGCTAAAGTCTAGACCTTCTAGTTCTTCCATCCATACAAGTTCTACCCAGCCTCTTCATAGATTTAAGAGATTTGGTGCACCTTGGAGCAGTAGAGAAAAGGCATTTTTTTTGTTTTTAATCTGTGTGTAGCATTTATTATGGCTTGATTCCATTTTTTCTCCCCTTTCAACCCATCACCACTATATATTTTCAAACTTTTTCATTGCCTTGAACAGAAACTCAGTAGACATTAAACAATAATTTCTCCTTTTCCTTCCCAGTAGCCCGATTACCACTACTGTATTTCTAACAGAAATGAATGTGCATGTTAGACATTTTTTTTTGCCAATTGTGCTCTAGCCTCAAGGTATTTTAATAAGCATGATATGTTTTTGTTTTAAAAATAGAAACATGCAAAATGAGCATAGTGTGCTTCTGAAAATACCTTGGGGACAGGGCAAGGTTGGAAAATGTATAACGCAGGAGTTTTCCCCCCTGATGTGGTGCTGTGGGCTAATGTGTCAGACTGCAAAGTCATTTGAACTGCAAGGTTGGTGGCTCAAGCTCACCAGCTGCTCCTTGGAAATCCTACACAGGGTCGCTTGGATCAGAATCAACTCAACAGCACTTAACAACAACAACAAAGGGTGCTATACGATTGCAGGATTTATGGAAGACCCACAACAAATGGTTTTTCTTTTTGTCAGGACCTAAAAGGAATGATGAGGAGTTTCCAATGCCTTTTATTCCATACCAGTGTGAAGTATGGCTCCGGGGTTCTTCTCGAAGCATGGGTCAACTAGAAACAGATTGTAGTCCACAATGGTTTTCGTGATCCTTGACAGTTTGACCTTAGCACACAGGAAAAACCTAGCTGGTGGGAAATGTCTGTCTAGTCAAGCATCCCCTGCTTCCTGGCTTCCTGATGAAAATGCAGTCCCAGACAGCTGCAGGCCCCTGAGGCACTATTGCTGGGGTACCTGCCCCATTGAACCCCATTGAACCGCCCTGTGGAAGGTCTGATGTGTTCCTTAGGTTCTTAGGTTCCGATGAAAAAGAGGGTAAACTGGTTTTGGAATCAGAACCAGGACTTAAAATCCAACCCTAGGAGCCTGTGGGGAATTTGACACCATCTTTTTCACTCTTGAGGGCACCACCCCCCCTTTACCTACATCTCCTGCCTCATATACCACCCCAACTATGTGCAGGGCTGAACTGAGGAGTAGAAGGTTTTGGACAATTCACTGACTGCAGTCAAACCAAGCAAGTGATTAGTCCAAAAATTGGTGGTGGTGTATATGGAGAAATTGTTGTTGTTAAGTGCCATCGAGTCGGTTCTGACCCATAGTGACCCTGGATAGGGTTTCTGAGGAGCAGCTGGTGAGCTTGAACCACCAACCTTGCAGTTCAAACGGCTTTGCAGTTTGGCGCATTCTCACAAATTAGTTTCTCAGTTGTCTGTTTCTGAAGCCAGTGAGAGAAAAGTGTTTCAGACGAGCCTCAAGGATACTGGCCCTCAGAACATGCATGGGAGGCTCAACCCTCCTTTCCCACCCAGGGTTCCCCACAAGGGCACAGACTGCATCTGGTTTGCTGAGGCCTGACTGCCAGGACCATTGGGGCTGCCTTTGTTTGTAATGTTTCCATCTGGGGAGTTTGGAGTACAATATTGCTGAATTGTCTGGGTGTGTTTGACGGGATCAAAGGTTTGTGGAACCCCAACATTTGGGATGCCCCTAACTCCTGCTAACGCTTTGAAGAGGTCTGGGGTCTGACCTGGTGACTTCACGTTTTTTTTGCTAAATGGAAGTTAGCTCGTGCTTGGCTTGTTTATACCAGCGACTGCCACCAAGCTGATTCCAACTCACAGCGACCCTATACGACACAGTAGACCTGCTCCTTAGGGTTTCTGAGGCTGTAACTCTTATGGAAGCAGACAGTCTCAGTTTTCTCCTGAGTCTGGTAGGTTTGAACCCCTGACCTTGAGGTTAGTATCCCAACGACAATCCCATGGTGCCACCAAGGTACCTTTCGGGGGATGACTCTTGGGGAGAGGAGCAAGGAGTTGGGAGAAGGTGATGGGACAGTAGGGGCCGTGCTTTGGTTTCTAGGCCTTGACAACATATGTTTCTAGACAACAAGTGTTTCTTTGGTCAAAGGCTGGACTGAATCTTCCTCCCCACTAACCTGAGTGTTTTATCTAGAAGGACAAAGAGGGACTCACATATAGGTAAGTGTGCATGAGTGCTCTCTCTTCCCCTGACACCTTTCCATCCATTCAGTCAGTCAGTCATAAAACACCTGCTTTAAACCAGACATTGTGCTAGGTAAATAACATAATCCCTACTCTTGTGGACTGTGTAATCTAATGAGGCTGCCTCTATGTGTTAGTGTGTGTGAGGCAGGAGCAGGTGGTAGGTTCAGAGAAGAGGGAAGCATGGAGGAATATCTCAGTCCTGGGGGCTAAGTGCTCTGATGGGGGAGCAGAGAAGGAAGGGCTCAGCCTGAGGGGTGAGGGGACACTGGGAGGCTCCAGGACAGGAAATATTTAAGGGTGGTTTGGAATTTGTTACATGTAGAAGAGGGGGAGTCACTACACATCTATTAGAATAGCTAAAACAAAATAAAATATAACAACTACAATGAGAAACAAACAAAACCTCGTGGTTTTGTTAATGTTGTCTATTGCTGGAGTGCTTACCCCAGCAATAGACATTAAATGCTGGGCAGAACACAGAGCAATTGGAACGCTCATACATTACTGATGAAAATGCAAAGTGGTCCAACCATGCTGGAAAGCAGTTTGACAGTTTCTCATAAAGATACATATACACTTATCATGTGACCTGGGAGAAGGGTGGCTCAGTAGGATATACACTGAATTGTGACCACAAGGTGGGCAGTTCAAGCCCAACAGTCATTCTGTGGGAGAAAGATGAGCATTTCTGCTCCTGCAAAGATTTATAGCCTCGGAAACAGGGTCACTATGAGTCGGAATTGACTCAAGGTTCCTTAACAACAGCCATGTGACCCAGAAATCCTCTTCCTATCTATTTTCCCCAAGAGGAATGAAATCACTTATTTACAAAAAAAAAAAAGAATACACAAATGCTTACAGTGGCTTTATCTATAATTACCAAAGACTGGAGGCAATCAAAATGTCTGTCAGTTTTAGAACAGATAAATGGATGTGTGTGGTTAAAGATCTTGAGATGGGAAGATAAATCCAAATTATCCAGGATGGCCCAATATAATCACAGGAATCCTTCTAAGAGGGAGATTGTTGCTGAGTGCCGTTGAGTCGGTTCCGACCCATAATCAGCCTTGTAAAGAGTTTCCGAGGAGCAGCTGGTGAGCTTGAACCGGTGACCTTGTGATTCAACCTGACTTTGCAGTCCAGTGTATTAGCCCAGTTCAGCAGTAGGAACTGTGACAAGGGAAATGAAGAGGTTGGAGTGATGCAAGGAAGGGGTCACAAACCAAGGAATGCAAGTGGTCTCTAGAAGCCGGAAGAGGCTCCAGAGCCCCCAGAAGGAGCCAACCTAGTGAGCCTGATTTTGGTTTTCTAACTGCCAAAGGATCAAGGTTTCAGAGGTTCAAGCTGGATTCAGAAGAGGCCATGGAACGAGGGACATCATTGCTGATGTCAGATGGATCTTGGCTGAAAGCAGAGAATACCAGAAAGATGTTTACCTGTGCTTTATTGACTACACAAAGGCTTTCGATTGTGTGAATCATGACAGGCTATGGACAACATTGTGAAGTATGAGTATTCCGGAACACTTAATTGTACTCATGAGGAATTTGTACCTGGACCAAGAGGCAGTTCGAACAGAACATGGGAACTCTGAATGGTTTAAAATTATGAAAGGTGTGTGACAGGGTTGTATTCTTTCACCATACTTATTCAACCTGTATGCTGAGCAAATCATCTGAGAAGCTGGCTTTTATGAAGAAAAATGTGGCATCAGAATTGGAGGAAGACTCATTAACAACCTACGATATGCAGATGATACAACCTTGCTTGCTGAAAATGAAGAGGACTTAAAACATTTACTGATGATCAAAGAGCACAGCCTTCAGTATGAATTGCATCTCAATGTAAAGAAAACAAAAGTCCTCACCACTAAACCAAAAACAACATTCTTGTCAACAGAGAAAAGATTGCAGCTGTCAAGGACTTCATTGTTCTTGGATCAACTATCAACACTCATGGAAGCAGCAGTCAAGAAATCAAATGACAAATTGCAGTAAATCAGCTGCACAAGACCTTTTAAAAGTGTTGAAGAGCAAAGATGTCAGCTTGAGAACTAGGGTGCGCCTGACCCAGGCCATGGTGTTTTCAATAACCTCATATGCATGCGAAAGCTGGACAGACAGAGAATAAGGAAGACCATAGAAGAATTGATGCCTTTGAGTTATGGTGTTGGAGGAGAATATTGAAAGTACCATGGGATGCTAAAAGAACCAACAAATCTGTGTTGGAAGAAGTGCAGCCAGAGTGCTCCTTGGAAACCAAGATGGCCAAACTTCGTCTCTCATACTTCGGACATATTGTCAGGAGGGATCAGTCGCTGGAGAAGGATACCATGTTTAGTAAGGTGGAGGGTTAGAGAAAAAGAGGAAGACTCCCAACAAGATGGATTGGCCAGGTGGCAGCATGTATGAACTCAATCGTGGCAACAGTAGTGAGGTTGGCTCAGGATCAGGCAGTGTTTCATTCTGCTGTGCATAAGGTTGCTATGGGTCGGGACTGACTCGATGGCACCTACAACAACAACAACTGCCGAAACTTAACAAGAGTACATTTGCGTTGCTTTAACTCGTGAAATCTGTGATCATTTATGACAGCAGCAAGGACCCCTGGTGGCACTGAGGGTTAAGCATCGGTTTGCTGGCTGCTCTGTAAGAAATATAAATCCGCTCGATGGTAGTGGGTGGGGTTGGTATGGCAGCAGAATAAGAAATGGACCAGGAGGACAGGAGGTGTGCACCTGCCTGTGGCCAGAGGGAGTGCGTGAGGGACATTTGGGCAGGAGAACCTTCAGTCTGTGGTAATGAGCATGAGAGTATGTCCAGGTTGACTCTGTTTCCTTGTGTAAGCATCTGGGTTTACAGATCTCTCTCTTCTTTTTCATTTTTATCTAACTTTTGGTGTCCTTTAACTAGTCATACCTAGAAGTAGTCACAATATAGATGTAACTTATGTAATAATCATTTTAAGTCTCTAAAAATAGATTGTTATATTCTTAAGAGCAGTACTTTGGTTCACTACATGGTTGCAATTCCCTCCATGTACCATCAGTTAACAGTATTTATTTCTATTCACTGTAACTATTGCATTGCTCTGTGTCTCCCATTACCTTCATCTTTCCTCTTCCAACTTCCTTCTTGTTGTATATTGCCTGCGCTGTCACCATGTTAATTTTTAGTATGTGTCTACCGTCTAGCCGTGAATAATTTCCCCTCCCCAAAACCCATCAAAGATTGTTTCTTTTATCAAGGAAACTTTTTTTTATAACTTTTTACAATAATTTGTCCTCATACAATATTTACCCTTTTGTGATTGACTAATTTCATTCAGCATAGTACCCTCCAGGTTCAAGGATGCTGTGAGGTGTTTCACAGATTCATTATTATGCTTCAACATTTTATAGTATTCCATTGTGTGTCTGTACCAAAGTTTGTTTAACCATTCTTCTGTTGGTGGGCATTTAGGCTGTCTCCATCTTTTTGATATGTCTCTTGTAGCCGGCATATTGAAGGATCCTGTTTTCTTATCCATTCTGTAGAGCAATGGCATATTACATTTTTCTCCTAAACCTCTGACTGATTTGGTGCATATTGCTTTTATAATCACAAAAATAAGAAGAGACTTACAATAATAAATGAGCACAGTGTTATCTTGTCACCCTGCTGTGGTCCCTGAGGTGCTCCCTCAGTGTGGCCAGGTCAGTTTCCATCCTCCTGGCCACCAGGCCCTGCTGACCACCCTTCTGGGTTCTGGGCAGTGGTGACAGCTGCTACACCGCTCCTAGCCCAACTTTCCTACCTGCCGTAGGCTTGGTTTTCTGCTAAGTGGCAGAGGAAGGGGACTGGGTTGCATGCTATTTACTTGTGGGCAGTTTTTGTTTGGCTTTTGAGGGTGTTTGCTTGCAGTGAGCAAACAAACTTTTTTCAGAACTGTCTGGAGAATTCAAATCCTTCCATCTTGGCTTGGGCAGTAGATTCATGGTTCCATATTTAGGAGCCAAGTTGGGTAGGGATTTTTTTCCAGAAAAAAATCAGCCCAAACTGGTCAAAGGCAACAGAGGGGATAGGACTAGAAGAGAGGAAGGGAGAGAAGACAGAGTCCGAATCTAAGATGCAGGGGTGTGAGTTGGAGAGAGCAAGGCACTAGCTCTGAGGAGTCCACCTGGGGCTCTCTGGACTAGATCCAGTCAGCACTGGGTTCAGCAGTATGTTCCTCACAGAGCAGAGCTGGCCAGAATGGCGGGGCTTGACTGTCTCTGCCTTTCTGAGCTTTAGCTTCCCAGAACCACCATGGGCTCAGCCCTGTGCTCCGGGCAGGAAGTATTTGTGCACAGGGCAAATATGACTTTGCCACAGCAGTTGGACTTACCTCTGTCCAGACTGGTTTGTCTGTCAATGCCTCAGAGGGTGCGGGGGATTTGCAAGATACTCTGGCAGGTTATGAAAAATTGCCTTAATTGAAATCAGTGACTCAATAGATACACATACACTAATGCTCACTGTAGCAGTATTAACAATGGCCAAAAGGTGGAAACAATCCAAGTGTCCATCAACAGTGAATGTACTCACAAAAATCTGGTTCAGTACACACTGGAGTATTAATCCGCCATATAGAGAACTGAAGTTCTGATACATGCTTCAACATGGATCAACCCTGAAAATATTATGCTGAGTGAAATTAATCAGGCATTAAAAACAACGTCGTATCATCTCACATCTCTGAAATATCAAGAAAAGAGAAGATTAGTAGTGTCACTGTAGAATAAGCACTAGACTGTGAATCACGAAGTCAGCAGCTGAAACCCACCAGTCGCTCCTTGGAAACCCTTTACAGGGTTGTCATGGGCGGAACTGACTCGAAGACACTTAAAAATAACAAGGATAAGAGGATGGCGGAATGGGGAGTTGCTTTTGTACTTTTTTTTTTTTTTAAAGAAAACTTTTATTGTGAGTTGAAAGTTTACAGAGAAGATTACAGTTTCACATTTAATACATCATAAACTTTGCTTTATATCAATGATTACAATCCCCTCCATGTACCATCAATTAATAGTATTTGCTTCTATTCTCTTGAACTCTTGCACTCCTTTCTGTGTCTTCCTTACCTTCATCTTTTTTTCTGCCAATTTGTGAATTACCTTCATGTTGTGAATTACCTTCCCTGTCACCCAAGTTAACATGTGTCTATCCTTTAGCCAATGAATAATGATCCCTTCCTTCCCATCCCTGGTAATCACCATAGAACATTTCTTTCAGCATGAAAACCTTTTCTTGACTTTATACAATAGTACATACAATATTTCTCTTTTTGTGATGAACTTATTTTACTCAGCATAATGTCCTCCAAGTTCATCCATGTTATGAGGTGTTTTGCTGATTCATCTTTATTTTTCAGTGTTGCGTAATATTCCATTGTGTGTATGTACCAAAATTTGTTTAACCATTTTTCTGTCTCTATCTTCTTGCTCTTGTGGATATTGTGTCAGGTTTGAATTGTTTCTTCTTATAAATTTGTATGCTGAAAGAATAATCTGAAACGTTAGATATTATGAAGATGAACGTGGAATCAGGATTGGAGGAAGACTCATCAATAACTTGCAATATACAGATACCACAACCTTGCTGGCTGGAAACCAAGAGGATGTGAAGTAACTTGCTGTTGAGGATCAAAGAATAAAGCCTTCAATATGGATTGTACCTCAGTATAAAGAAAATGAAAATCCTCACAATCGAACCAATAAATAACATCATGATAAATGTGGAAAAAAAATGAAATTGTCAAAGATTTTAGTTTACTTGGATCCACAATTGACACTCATATGGATTTTTTTTTTTTAAGTTTTATTGTGAGGTTTACATGGGAGAACATCAGCTTTACACTCATCCTATCGTATTTCATTTCATTGCAATGATTACAGTCCCCTCCATGCCTCATCAAATAACCAAAGGGTACACCACACAGGCCTGCCCCCAGCCACCAGCAAACAGCCCTTCTCCCTCCTTGAGTCCAGTGTCCCCAGCTGCTCCATCTGTCCACATCATCTTCTCTGTTTCCATCCCTGGTGTCACTGCCTCTCTGGATAGGGTCCCGCTCTCCGTTCTTCTCACTTGATGGTCCCAGTGGCCTCTGCTCCTTGGCTGCAAAATCAATCACTCTACTCCTTTTGTCAAAAAGAAAAAAAACATCTACCTTTATATTTCCTACCATCACAGTCAGTCCTGATGGCAATTATTCACTATTGTGCCACAAGAGTCTTATCCCCATTTCCTTTCGCCATCCCAGTCCCAACCGATTAGAAATCATTCAGAAATCATTCCCCTGCCCTGTCTGGAACTAGGCTCTCTCTTGAAAGCTTGTAAGCCAGTTACTTCTTGCCTTTATAGGCCCCCCATTTTGGGTAGCCAATGTCTAAATTGCCTATCCCTGTCAACCCTGCGTACTGAGGATGTGGGAGTGATCCTTGCTGTAAAGATTTGTTCCTTTTTTGAGTTGCTACATCCATAAGTATAGGTAACGTTCATCAAATTGTAGCAGATTACTCTTTTTTTTTTCTTCTTTTTTTCTCCTCTCTTCTTTCTTCTTCTAGTTGAGTTCTGATCATCCAGCCATCGAAGCCAGGTTAAGTGGGTACTATCTGCAGGTATGGGTGTTCTTGTGCATCTCCCCTCACTTCATACCAGCTGGACATTTCACTCTCCGCTCTAGTCCTCTGTGGCCATGTCATTGCCTCTGGGCCCAGAAGTCCCCAAGTCTTGTCATACTGCTGGCCAACCAGGTCTCTACCCGGGTTCACAGGGGTATATTGAATGTGGTCGGGCTTAGCTCACAATTTCAATGCTGTTTTCCCCCCTCTTTTCCTTATCGGTGACCACCGTGGTCATGTTTTTGTACTTTTAAATACTTGCTGGCACATTTGATGTGGGATGGGAAGACCCAAATCCAGTTAAAACTGTAACTTCAGAGTGTTATACTTTTCATAAGTGTGGGATTAACATCAGCTCTTTTCTTCTCCGCAAAGGAGATGAACTGCAGCCCCAGGGATAATGTGATTGCTTTGAACCCCTTTATTAGAAACCAGTGTCCCCTGTCCATTCTCTCTCTACAGTGTCCTCACATTCCCCTCTGTGTCCTGTCGGTGGTGCCTTTCTCTTTGGCTCTCTTCCTGTCTGCCCAGGCTTGTCTTTTAGAGTTCAGAATGTTCATGATTGTTCTTTCTTTCCAGCTAATACAGAGTTGAGGTAGGAAGTCTTAGAGATGTGGTCTGTTGAAAATGTGGTCTATTGCATCTCCCCCTGACCTAACCACAGAGAAGCCTTTCCCATTTGGGCTGACATAGTTTTGAAAAATATCTCATTTCATTTATTTATTTACTTAAATTATAAGCATGATACCTGCTTGTATGGCGCATTCTGCCTACCTTGGGAGTCTGTGTTGGCGGAACCCTGGGCATTCTCATAGAATGAGCTCCTGACGCCCTTCTGAGAGGGCTGCTCTCTGGCTGCACCGGGGCAGCAGACCAGTTGTCTGTGGTGGGAAGGAATAGGGGAACAGATTGATTAAGATGATTTGTCAGAGAGGCATGAGCCCAGGCAACCTGTGGCCACTGGGATGACAATAAGCTGCCATGGGCCCTCCTTCTAGAAGCTCCCAGTCCTGAGGGGGTCCAGGGGCAGGTGTGGGAGCCTACCTGCAAGAAGCATGGCAGGCTCCTTGCCTGTGGCCCAGGTATAGTGTTCTGGGTTTCCAGAGGGCATGCTCTGATTCTAGGAATGATGTTCCTAGAATGCTGTGTCATGTATCTAGACATGATCTATATATGTCTATGTTCTGTGTTGTATGTCCTAGTGTGACTTCCTGCCTTTTAAAAACGACAAAGCAGCTCACAGATCTCCTAACTGGTAAAGATGAGCAGGCCTCAGGCCTGTGTCCCTTTCCTGTATAGGGGGCAGGAGGGAGAAAAAGGTGGTGTGGGACGCTCACCTTTGTTCCAGCCTACTGGGAGGAGGTCAGGTGAAGTCCCTTGGACAGGTATAGGTAAAAGCTGTGGGGGTAGGGTCAGACCAGACCACTGAGGGCTGAGGAAAGTTCCTGTAAGGATGTCATCTGGGGTCTTGGGAGACCCTTAGGGTTTGTCTTCTATGAGTTTCTTTTTCTTGTCAGTATCTCAGCTATATACACTGCCCTGAGTTACACAGTTGCTCACACTCACAAATGGTCACATGCTCATGCTGGCGCGTGCGCGCGCACACACATATGCACACACACACACATTCACCTGCACACACTTGCTCACCCCCAGGGTAGCTGCAGAGGTGCTAATGGGGTTCACAATGCTCTGCTCTGAAACCAGGGTGCTTGGCAGGGTGAAGGGCTGGAGCCAGGCTGGGCAGGGGCTTTGGGTGGGCATGCCTGTTTGCCAGTTTGATGGCTAGAGCTGGGATGGCCAGTGAATGGATCATTTGGATGTCCATCTCTGTGAGTTCTGGTCAGTTCTCTGAGCGGGGAGGAGGGTAAGCAGGACACACTGGCTTCATTTTCCAGGACACAGCTGTTCTGTTGTCTGTCCACACAGAGGCTCAGTGTGTGCCTCTGAGGGGACCTTCACCTGGCTCACCGACTGGCTACCTGCAGGACAGGCGCCCCCTCCCGGCTCCTGGCCAGAGTCTGCAGGCCCCATTTCAAGTCTGTTCTTAGAGTCGGTCACCAGCATGGTTCCTAAGAGATCCTGTTGCAAGGACAAGGATGCTATTGTTTTTCTGTCTTTCAACATTCCTGAAACTCTAGCTAAAGTCCCTCCGTTTCTCTCTGACTGCCATCTGGGAGTGGGAGGTGCAGATGTCTGACTGGGCAGTGCCTGCCTGTTTAGTTCCTTTCTTCCCTGTGGTCAGTCAAGGCTCCTGGCTCCTTGTTCACCCCCACTCACCCCTCTGGCAGTGGTCCAGGGTGACATAACACCTTACTCAGTGCATGCAGGACTCAGAAGGGGAGCTGTGGAAGCAGATATAAATTCAAACCCTGCTTTACCTGCTTTTAGAATCCAGGTGGCGCAGTGGGTTAAGTGTTTGGCTGGTAACCACAAGATCTGTGGTTCCAACTCACCAGCCACTCCATGAAAGAAAGATGAAGCTGTCTGCTCTCATAAAGAGTTTTAGAAACTTCAAGGAGCAGTTCTGCTGGGCCCAGTAGGCTCACTATGAATTAGATTCGACTTAACAGCCACGGTTTTATCACCTTGGACAAGTTAGTTAGCCACTAACTCCTCAGGCTCCTTTCTCCTGAAGGTTACAGCTTCCTCAGGTGGGGTTATGCACAATTGTCAGCATGAAAGGTGCGGGATTATGTACAGTGCGACAGCATTGTGTTCTTGTATCTTACTTATTCAATCTGTCAGTTGAGCAAATAATCTGAGAAGATGGATTATAGGATGAACATAGCATCAGAATTAAAGGAAGACTCATTAACAACCTGAGATATGCAGATGATATAACCTTGCTTGTTGAAAGGGAAGAGGAATTAAAATATGTACTGATGAAGATCAAAGACTACAGCCTTTGGTATGGGTTCACCTCAATGTAAAGAAAACAAAAATCCTCACCAGTGGACCAATAAATAATATCAAGATAAATGGAGAAAAGTTTGAAGTTGTTAAAGATTCCATTTTGTCTGGCTCAACCATTAACCCTCATGGAAGTAGCAGTCAAGAAATCAAATGACCTATTACTTTAGTGTTCAAGAGGAAAGATAACAGTTTGAGGACTAAGATGCCTGACTCAAGCCATGGTATTTTCAGTTAGCCTCATATGTGTGTGAAAATTGGACAACGAATAAGGAAGAATGTAGACGAACTGATGCATTTGAATCATGGTGTTGGAGAAGAATGTTGAAAGTACCATGGACTTCCAGTAGAACAAACAAATCTGTGTTGGAAGATGAACAGCCAGAATGCGCCTTAGAAGCCAGGATGGTGAGACTTCACCTCTCATACACTGGACTTGCTAGCAGGAGTGGCCAGTCCCTGGAGAAGGATAAGGTTAGCAAAAAAGAGGAAGATCTCCAATAAGATGGATCCACAGAGTGGCAGCAGCAAGCGGCTCAAGTATAACAATGGTGAGGATGTCTCAGGATCAGGCTATGTTTCCTTCTGTTGTGCACAGGGTTGCTATGAGTTGGAACTGGCTTGAAGACACCTAACAACAATAGCAAGTAAATGCGGTAGGATAAGTGCTCGACCTTCTTTGAACTTCAAGATCGGTGGTTCAAACCCATCTGCCATTCTTTGGAAATGCTATATAGGGTCGATATGAGTGGGAACTGACTACATGCACTTGACAACAACAACAACCTGGTATGCTACTGTAGGATAAGCACTGGACTGCTAATCATAAAGTCAGCAGTTCGAACCCACCAGCTGCTCCTCAGAAACTATACAGGGTCATCATGAATGGGAACTGACTTGACAGCACGATAACTTGGTTGAAGGAGTCCTAGTGGTGCAGTCGTTAAGCACTAGCTGCTAACTGAAAGATTTGAATTCAATAGCCTATCCAGGGGAGAAAGCTGTGGCACTGTGATTCTGTGAAGACTGCAGCCTTGGAAACCCTGTGAGGCAGTTCTCCTTGGTTCTGTATGGTCCCGATGCTCCAGAATCAACTTGATGGCAATTGGTGAATTTGGTTGAAAAGAGCTGCATCTTTATTTTCACTAATCTCGAGCTGAAAGTCAGTGTTTCCTTCAATAAGGAATTCAGGCATGAATCACAATTGCATTAGCAGGACTTGGGACTTGTCACGAGAAGTTACAGATTTTTAAAAATCATGTTATAGTAGAAGGACCGACTTTGAAATACAGTCTTTACTTGTATTACGTTTGTTATTAAATGTGCTGCTGGATCTTGTTATTGAATGTGTTAATTGTTGTTGTTGTTGTTAAGTGCCCTTGAATTGGGTCTGACTTATAGCAACCCTGTATAAGGTTTCTGAGGCTTTCAAAAAAACCCAAAATCTTTGCAGGAGTAGAAAGCCTCATCTCTCTCCCGCAGACCTTGTGGTTTGCAGCCCAGCGCTTGTCCTATGGAGCCACTGTACTCTCTAATGTGTTAATTAAGCAGCTATGTCACAGATTTGTTTTTAAAAGTCTTTGGATAACAGAGTCTTTCATTTTATGTACTTAAAGAAAACATTCTGAGAAGGCTTCCCAGGCTTCACCAAACTGCTAGAGAGGCCTTTATGACTAAACAGGTTCAGAACCTGCCCTTTATAGATATTCATCAGTGTGATCTGATTTGGGAAGAATGTCAAAAGCCCCTTCTGCCCTAAAGTGCCTTCCTCAACCTCTACTTCAGGGCCATTAAAAAAAACAATCTCCAACAAACTTCTAATACCAGTAACACTTAGAATACCACTAACATCTGTATTTGCATTGGGTTTTATAGCTTTCTTCTCCGCTAGCTCACTGAATCCATAAGTCTTAAAGGGTTGCAATTATTGCTGTTGAGTTGATTCTGACTTAAGGAGACCTCATTATGTTAGAGTAGAACTGTGCTCCAAACGGTTTTCTTGCCTGTAATCTTTTTTTAAAATCTAATTTTGTTGCTGTTGTGGAGAATATACACAGCAAAATATGCATCAACCCAACCATTTCTACATGTCCATTTCAGTGTTGGTTGTAATCTGTAAGGAAGCAGACTGCAAGATCTTTCTTCTGTGGTGCTGCTGGATGGGTTTGAACCACTAAACTTCTTGGTTAGTAGCCATGATCAAATTGTTTGCTTCACCCAGGCCCATTTTAGAGATAAGTAAGTAGAGGCTCAGTGAGCTGAGGAGTGGCCAAGCCATGCATGCCGTTCATAAATCCAGAGGCCTTCAGCGCTGGTCCTCCACTGACAAGCATGCTTTTCCCACTTAGTCAGTTTGAACATTCTCACAATTAGACTAGTCCTTTCGTTTTCAAATCTAGTTTCTGGGAAATTTCTATTAGAAGTAAATATCCTCAGAAGTTATTTTGTTGTGTATAGAGTGTGTGAGTCCCAGGAATCGCCAGCTTAGAAGAGTGGGAGGGCAAGGGCTGGAGCAGGAGAATGGGGGAGTGAGGCTGACCTGGATTTGTCATCCCTGGGGGTCTCCAGGGAAGCATGCAGGTGGGAGAGGCTGCCGGCAATGGGGTCTGTTGGAGTTGGGTGTGGGCATCAGGCAGACTCTAAAGTCAAACTGGACTCTGACATTTTGGAGGTGGGGGAGCCTCCAGAACAAGGGCAAGCTAAGTCCAGGACATCTAATTAGAGAGCAGTGTCTCTGTGAAGGCCTTTGACACAGTGACTGCCTGGGACCTGGCCTAGAGGGCTTGTGATGGACAAGCAGAGGGTCCACACCAGGCCACAGGGGGGCTCATCGCACGCTTCTCACCACAGCTCATCTGAGCTGAGACTTGCTTCCTAGTTGGACAGTGAACAGACCATCTCATCTCCCCTTGGGCCCAACACAGCCTAGGCACGGAGAACATGCTCAACACTTGCTCTGATTGGGTGGTAGCTGTTAGCTATTGAATTATGTTCCCTCAAAATGTATGCTGGACTCCTAGACTCTATACCTATAGAAGGTCCCTGGGTGGTGCAAGTGGTTTACCTATAGAAGGTCCCTGGGTGGTGCAAGTGGTAGCTAACCTGAAGGTGGCACCGTGGAAGCAACGCCTGGTGACTTGCTTCCATAAAGATGACAGCTTTATGGACCTTCTAAGCCTTGGTGGTGGTCGTGGCTGTGTGCCGTGGAGTTGAGTTTCTGACCCATAGCGACCCTGTACAGGGTTTCCAAGGCTGTAAATCTTTACGGGAGCAGAAAGCCTCATCTTTCTCCCGTGGAACAGCTGGTAGTTTCACACTGCTGACCTTGTGATTCGTAGCCCAATTTGTAACCACTACGCTACCAGAGCTCTGGGGAAGATTAATTCCCAGATAAATGGAGATCTCCAAGGGAATCCAGGACTCTAGTTAATGAAGGGAGACCAAGGACCGTCCACAAGAGCCGCCAGAGAGAAAGTCTTCTTCTGAATTCTAGCCTCCTAAACCCTGTGGTATTTCTGTGATTGATAGGAGATATAGATAAGGAAGCCAGTGACTGAGGATGGTGATGGTGGTGATGAGGGTGATGAAGATCGTAATGATTATGGGTCTAACTCACTGTGTGACCTTGAATAAGTTCACCAGGCCTCAGTTTCTCCATTTGTACAATGATGACGTGGGAACCTGTATCCTCCCTTCTCTGGAATTCTATGAAAGGATCCAAAGGATGGAAGATCAAGCTTTTATCATATGAAGATAAATGGAGATAAAAAAGATGAAGAACTAGGGGGAGGCAAGTTGGAACCAATGAAACAGGAGGAGAAAGAACATTCATTCAGTCCTGGGACAAAAGGTGGCTTTTTCAGAACACCTCTCTTCAGTTTGGGCTGGGAAGGGTGAATTGCCCTCCACTTCCAGAAATTCTGTGCTCCTGCTGCTAGAATGGAAGTGGGATAACAGCCCATTGGTTGCTTGCTGACAGCGCCTGGTTTCCAACCCAGCTGACGCTGACCTGCTGATTACATCGCCCCCGCCAGTCTCCACTAGGAATTCAGCTTTGTGAAATCACAGCCCCCATCCCAAAGGGTCTGAAGCAAATCAATAAAATATCAAGTTTCCAACCTCTGGGGGTGGGGCAGGGGAGTGACAGCCTTGAAAACCCTATAGTGCAGTTCTACTGGGTAACACACTTGGGGTTGCCCTGGGCTGGAATCCTCTCACTGTAGATGTAATCCCATTTGGGATAAGGTTTTCTTTGTTATGGTAATGAGGCCATTTCATCGCCAGGTGTTTGTGTTAAACCTGATTATCTGGGAGATCTGAAAACAGCAGCTTTGGCTCTGAGAGGAGGCAGCACAACCATGGGTAGATGGAAGCCCTTGTGGGGACAGCCAAGTAACCCAGGAATGCTAGGGTTACAGCTGAGACAAGAACTGTCCCCCAGAGTCGGCAGAGCATTTGCTTAGAGCCTGTGCTCCACATTTGGGCGTCTAGCCTCTGAAACTGTAAGAAAATACAATGCTGTTCTTTAAAGACACTCGCTTGTGGTATTTCTGTTACAGCAGCTCAAGATAACTAAGACAGTGACTTCCCATGCTTCATTGTAAATACCTACAGAGATACCCAACAGAACTTTCTGTGACCATGGAAATGTTCTGTTTTGTGTGTCCAGTATGGTAGCCACCCACTAGCCCCAGGTAGCTAATGAACACCTGAAATGCGGCTAGTATCACTGAGGACTTGAAAATTTTAATATTAATTCATTTAAATTTGAAAGAGAATCAAACTCAAAATCAGTCCAGGCCCGAGTCTGATCAAGTAGAGGTCATACACATTTCCACCTTCAACTGTCTTTACCCAATTCTGACACCAACCATGCCTCCCACAGCACTCTCTGCTTCACATGTGGGTTCCACAATCCATTGCAACGGCCACACAGAAACCATAACAATATTAACAATTATGGGGTTTCTTAGCAATCATAACAATACTCACAATTATGGGGTTTCTTAGAACTCATAACAATACTCACAATTATGGGGTTTCTTAGGAATCATAACAATACTCACAATTATGAGGTTTCTTAGGAAAGTGACACGGCAGTTCTCCAACTAGAAACGCCTCTTGTCTGCCATATTGCAAGTACACCTCACTCTTGTCTTTGACCTCTCAGCCATGTGGGTCCTTGGCCACTGCCTCAGTCCACAGTCCTAAAGCATCTCCCTTGCTGTTACCTCTACCATAGCAGTTTTTCTAGGTAGGGAACTCACATTCCACTCGTGCTCTTCTTTCTTGATGTTCCTGGAATCTTTCATTCCTGCTTCTGAGGTGGCTCCTTTTAAACCGAGCTGGATAGGACAACTAACCCATCCCAGCCTCAGAAACCCTATGCAGGGTTGCTATGAGTTGGAAGCAACTCCATGACACACCTCCATACCTTATTTGCCTGGTCCCACCCAATCACTTGGTAGGAATTAAGTGATTGGATAGAAGAGTTATAGCCAGTAAATTCAAGGTACTGCACTATACTATTGGACAGTGCAGCCCTGGGCCAGGATGTGCACACTGAAGTGGGGCCAGGCAGCTGGTATCAGTGGATGGCACAGACTGAAGATAATCGTTTGCTCAGGTTTTCTGACTCTGTGGTCAGAGAAGTGTTCCTCTTCTTAAGAAAACAACAAAGCAGTTGTGAAGCCAAAGGTTCCATCTTCCTTCTCTGTGTGTCAGGAGACAGCAGGGAGTGGTGGGGCCTCTGGAGAACTGCAGAACATGTGACTGAAAACGGAAGCCATGTGGGGACACAGGTGCGAGATCTGGGTAGAACTTCCACTTTTTTGAGGAAGTTGGAAATCTAGATTTTGATGTGAAGTATACTGGTTTTTACACGCTGGCTCAAATTTATTTAAAACACTTGAAGCCAAACAAAACACATCTGCTAATCAGATCTGACCTGTGAATCCAACACTTGCTAACTCTAGGCTGGGCCTTGTGCTGCTCACCTGCTGGACTGGCATGGACACCGGGCAATAAGGTGGATCTTTCCTTTAGTGTTGCCGATGAATCTGACTGCAGGCAGCGAGCAAAGCACATATGGAAAACACAGGCCTGTCCCTCCTCCTCTTCTCTGGGCCTGCATCCTGGCTTTTAAGCTGCCAGACAGTTGGAATCACTGGAATGGAGGGACTCACAGAGAAACTGCCTTTATTTTTCCAGCAGCAATTCTGACCCCCATCCACCCCAGCCTCCACTCACGGGCCTGAGAGGAAAATATGTGGCTGTTAATACAAAAGCAGCCAGAGAAATTTCCAGCAAATGACAGGGTCTCCAGAATTCCATGTGGCTTGTGGTGTTCCCACACTAGAGCACTTGTGAGCAGGAACAAAGCGGTAATTCAGTTATGGATGCAAGAGGGCTTCTGGGGCCAGCAGGGCTGTGAGAACCCCAACGTGTGCTCAACCTCAAGTCCAGGGAGCAGCCAGGAGGAAGTGGGAGACGGGACACAGTGGTGACCTCCCTCCCCCCTTGGGGGCAGGGAGTTCACACTCTCACCTGCAGGAATTCCTTCTCAACAAGGTCCAGGACCCTGAGAGCCAATCCCATGGAACCTGCTAGAAAATCAAATAGTACCAATACTAATACTATGAACTAAGTGATTTGAACTCTGTGGCAGGCTTTGTGTGGATTACTTTATTATAACAGTTCACATAACCTTCACAGCACTCAATGAAGTGACTTTATTTTTATGAGTGACAAGTTACATTATTTTCCCACCTAGATGTCAGCACCTTTTCTGCCCAGGACAGTGCCAGGCTCAGGAAATATTTATGGACAATTTAACAGTGTGGCTCTGTAGGATCAGCAATGGACAACTAACTGCAAGATTGATGGTTCAAACCCACTAGCTTCTCCTTGGAAACCATCAAGTCAGAACTGACTTGATGTCACTTAACAATAACATTTAGTAAATGAATGGAACATGCTATGAAGGAGATACTGTTATCCCCATCGAACATATAAGGAAAGTGAGGCCACACAGCAAGGACACTTGGGATCCACATCCAGGCAGCCTGACTCCCTGCCCATGTGTTATTTATTTATAAAACAGCTTTGTCGAGGCATAGTTCACATACTATAAAACTCACCCATTTAAAATGTTCAATGCAGTGGATTTTAGTATATTCGCAGGTATGTTCAGTCATCACCACAATTCTAAAATTCTATTTTTGGCACCTCAAAAAGAAACCTCATGCCCATTAATAGTTACCGCTACCCTAATCCCCAATCCCTGGTAACCACCAGTCTGTGCTCTATGGAGTTAACTACTCTGGGTATTTCATGTACATGCAATCTTGTGATATGTCCTGACTTCTTCATTCATCAGGTCGTCAATATTCATCCACACCGTGGCATGTATCAAGACTTCATCCCTTTTGATGGTGTAATAATCTCCCGTTGTATGCATGTACCACATTTTATTTACCTATTCATCTGTTGATGGACACTTGGGTTGTGTCCACCTTTGGCTATTGTGACTAGAGCTACTGTGGACATTTGTGTACATGGTTTAATTTGTGGACTTATGTATTCTATTTTCTTGGGTATGTGAGGGGAATTCAAAACGTTTTAGAAAATTCATTTTATTCACAGACATTTTGAAGCCCCTTTGAATATACCTAGTAGTGGAATTTGTGGGGTCATGTGGTTTTAATTGTGTGACGAGCTGTTCTGCACAATGGCTCAAGCTTTTTTCATTCCCAGTCCCTGCGTTACTAATGGCTCGCTAGTCTTATGATGGAGTCTTGGTGTGGCGCTGTAGGATAAACAATGTAATAGTAAGGTTGGTGGTTCAAACTCACCAGCCACTCTTTTTTGGTTGGAACTGACTCCATAGCAACTTCACAACGACCACAGGCTGCTGATGGCAGCTCCCTGCCTCCCTTCTGGGCCCAGAGAGGATGCTTGTAAAATAGCTTGAGGACAGGAGAAACACTGGGGTGAACTGGTTTGTCCTTGGCGGGTCCTGGGACCGTTATAATGTGGGGTACAGAGTTCCTTGCTCAGCTCGAACCTCACAGGCCTGGAGCCTGAGGATTTGCGACCTCACTGGAGGATGTCCACAAACACCCGGAGGTTGTTTGTCTTTCTGCTGGCCAGTGGATGGCTCTGACCCTGGAGCAGAGACCTGGTAGCTGTGTGTGCTGAGGAAGCTGGTGCTGAAGCTCAAGTCCCACAATTCTTCATGCAGTAAACCAGAGCGGAGACTCTGCTGGGCTTGGGGCGGAGGGACTGGCCTGGAATGATGCCCCTCTGTGTCGGGGCCAAGGGGCCTGTAATGGATGTTTTCCCTCTTGCCCACCTCCATCCTCTGTGCCCCACACCTGGAGTGACAGCTGAGGCTTCCTTTATGCCAGTTCCACAGCGGCAGCTTCTGTGTGATTGTGTGAGGGGATGGGGTCAGGGCATCTGGGGTTGTTGGTCCAGGTGAGAAGGGCCTCTGCAGGCCTTGCTGGCCCCACCTCTTAGCTGTGAGAGTGCCCTCTTGGGTAGTGAGGATGGAACAGAGCTGGCACCAGACTCCTGGTATAGGATCAGCACTGAACTGTAAACCACAAGGAAGGTGGTTAAAACCACCAGTTGCTCCTCAGAAACCCTGTGCAGGTTGCTATGAATCAGAACTGACTCTACAGTGCTTCACAACAACAACAATCACAACAATGGGAAATAAGGATTTGGGTCTTTCGTCACCTTGTAGCTTCTCCATCACACACACCAGTTTCATCCAACCATCCTCCAAGTACGATTAGAGAATAATTTAAATTAGATTAATGTTTACATAATTACAACTGCACAAAAACTATTCACAGCTGTATTCATTTTGTACTGTTCTGAAGCAAATTGCCACAAATTTGGGGGCTTAAAATAACACACATTATTCTTTACAGCTTTGGAGACCATAACTCTACAATGAGCTTTACAGGGCAAAACCCAAGGTATTGGCAAGGCTAGTTCCTTTTGGAGACTCTGGGGGACAATCCATTTCCTGCCTTTTCTAGTTTCTAGAAGCAGCCTGGAGTTCTGATGTGGCAAAGTAGGATAAGTACCCGACCTCAAGGTTGGTTTGAACTGAAAGATCAGTGATTCAGACTCACCAGCTGCTCCTCAGAAACCCTATAAAGGGTGGTTATGAGTCAGAACTTACTTTACTAACAATGACAACAACATAGAAGCAGCCTGTATTCTTTCTATACCTTCAACACAACAACAACAACAACTACCTTCAAAGCCAGTAGCATAACATCTTTCTCTCTCACTCTGCTTCCATGCTACATGACCTTTCTCTTCTATAGTCAAACTGGTGGCACAGTGGTTAAATTGCTTGGCTACAAACCAAAAGACTGGCAGTTCAAACCCGCCAGCTGCTCTGTGGGTAAAAGATGAGGCAATCTGTTTCTGTAAAATTTGTTGTTGTTAAGTGTCATCGAGTCGGTTCCGACTCATAGTGACTCTGTAAAGGGTTTCCAAGGAGCACTGGTAAGTTTGAACCACCAACTTTGTGTTTGGTAAAATAGAGGATCAGTGACAAAGAGAAAGACCCTCAATGAGATGGAATGCCACAGGAGCTGAAATAATGGCTCGAGCATAGGAATGGTTGTGAGGACGCAGCAGAACCTGGCGGTCCAGTGTTTTATCCCCCAGCACCACACCAGCCTTGGAAACCCTATGGGACAGTTCTACTCCATCCTACAGGATCCAACATTATCCAAGATAATCGCTCCCTAACAAGATCCTTAATTTGGTCTCAGTCTCCTAATAGTAAAAGGTTTTCTTCACTAAACTTAGCATTTTGGGGTAAATTTTTTTGATTGTACCTCATTTTTTTAAACTGTTGCAGAATATTAGATATTATCGATATCTGGGATATCTATATGCTCTTGAGCCCATCTCTTTGTTTAGAACAGTTTGTTCAAAACCAGAACATTCTGAATTTTAATTGATTGCTAATTTACACTTTAAAATGGTTATAACAATTTACAATACAGGCACTGTGGGTTAATGCGCCAGACTGCAAAGCCGTTTGAACTGCAAGGTTGGCAGTTCAATCTCACCAGCTGCTCCTCGGAAACTCTATACAGGGTTGCTATGGGTTGGAACCGACTCGATGGCACTTAACAACAACAACAACAACCTAAACTTACTATCACTGAGTTGATTCTGCTCATTGTGACCCTGTGGTGAAGAGTAAAAGCTATCTCTCAAAGGTCTGTTCTTCTCAGGAATGGAGAACCACAGCTTCCTACCCATAATTACCAAATTCTGTTTATTTTCTGCTGAAGAAATTGTGGTTATGGTCATTCTTTGGAAAGATTTGAATTCATTCCTCAGCAGGGCCTGGGTAGGTCTCCGTTCTTGCCGATGCCCTTGTTCTGAGACACAAAGACCATGCAGTTTAGTGGACGGGCCATGTCATCAACCAAGAACATCTCTGTGTTCTCTTCGCTCCTATTTGTCTTTATGGGCTTTTCCCTTAAAACTACAACCTCTTTACTGCCATTGCAGTGAGGTTGTAGGAGGAAAGGGAAGTTGTCTTCAAGTTGATTCTGATTCACAGTGACCATTAAGGACGGAGTAGAACAGCTCCACAGGACGGCCAGGACTATAACTCTTTCCGGAAGTCAACTGCCACATCTCTCTCCCTCGGAGTGGCTGGTGGGTTGGAACCACCAATCTTTAGGCTAGCGCCACCAGAAACAATACTCAAAACCCAAACCCAAGGCTGTCATTGATTCTGACCCACAGCACCCGGACAGGGCAAAGTAAAACTGCTCCCTAGGGTTTCCAAGACTTTAATCTTTACAGCAGAAGAGAGCCTCATCTTTTCCCCATAGAACAATTGGTGGGTTTGAACTACGAACCTTGTGGTTAGCAAGCCAAGGCTTAACCCACAGTGCCAACAGGACAGTAGCATATGTTTCACCCACCATGTTTAGCTGGACAACAACAGCACTGCTTTTCTCAATCAGATAAAGCCTGGCTTGAAAGCCTACCCTCACAGGCGTCATACAGCTCAGCTTAATTTGCCTGCAAATTGAAAAGCAAATGCCTGCAATTGTTTCCTGAGGCAGAAGAAACCCGGTTTCAGCTCTTCACGTTTTCTGGCTCCTTGAGGAAGGAAGGCATAGAGGGAAACAACCCTGGTTGTTTGAGGCTTCTATAATAGTAGGGAGAAAATTCCAGTTAATCAACTGATGGCGCCAGCCAGACCTGACCTTGAATTCTGGTGCTCTCACTTAGCTGTGGGGCCATGAGACAGTGACAAGCTCCCTATGCCTCAGTTTCCTTGCTGCCAAGTGCAACTCATGATGCTTTCGTTTCTTGTTACATGAGATGTAAGTTAAATAGCTGGTACAGAGCATCCGCAGGAGGTGCTCAGGAATGCTGGCTGCGTAGTGTTTCCCGGGGGAAGGACCTCCAGGCTTCCATGGTGTCATCGACACGCCTAGACTTGGCTTCCTTGAGCCTCCCTGGCCGGAAGACGCTCCGAGCTCTATGGTTGTCAGGGAACACCCCACTGCACACTTCTTCTGTTTCCCATTTGCCCCACAGACCACCCATCTGATCAATTCACTTAAGGAAAAATTTAAGATTGAAAATACCCATCTCAGGTTCTAAGCATAGCTTTGTTTCAAGAGTCCCAAGGGCCAGTCTTTAAGGCATTTCATGGCTGAGCCACGCTCTCCTACTGGCCACTGTTTCCTGGAGGATATTCACCCTCTCCAGGGCTCAGAGGCACTTACAGGATAGCTACTGTGCTGAGCCGCAGAACCAGTAGTCAGCTGGCCTTTTGGTGGCTCTGAGCAGATGGCCTTTGAAAAGCCTCACAACCTCTTCAAACTCTTTTCTCTCATGGTCATTAACCCTCCCAGCGATGTGACCTCAACTGTTAACAGGAGAGACAGAGGCTTGAGGTAGCCCTCTAACGGAGGTGTTGGAGTTACAAAGTACCCCAGGGATTTACCACTCCTGGGATGAGGCTGTCTGCTCCCTTTATGTCTTGAAAACCCTTTATAGTGAGTCTGAATTGATTCGATGGCATGGGGTGCTAAGTAATAAACTAGAAAACATATGCAAAGCTCTGTTGTTGGCACTTTATATATATAATCACTTATTTAATTATCACAACTTTTGGGGTTTGTTTTAGAAGAACCATTACTTTACCCATATTGCAGGTGAGGGCACTGATGTTAAACAACATGGTCATTAGAGGCAAAACTGGGGTTTGGATCTAGATCATTCAGCTCCTGTGTGCCCTTCATTGTATCCTTAGGATACTGCCTCTCTGAAGTGGCTGTTGGGTGAATATTTGTTGAGAGAAAATGAAGCCGGTCATCTGCTATGTCTCAGTTGGTACCAGGTTCCCAGGTCATGTACCAAACAGATCCAGGTGTTGGAAAGACGTCTCCCATGGTAGCCAACTGGGGGCATTGGAAGTGCTTCTGGAGATCCAAGGGCTTGTGTTCTTCCTTTCCCTCGAGCGCCCAGGCCCAGGACTGGCTCCTGTGTACTAAAGAGGGCTTGGTCTCTGGAAGCTCAAGACCTGAGTTGGAATCCCAGCTCTTTTACTTAATTGACTGTTTTTTTGGTTTTAAATGCTTCTTTTCAAAAAAAACTTTTTATTGTGAATTGTGTGAAGTTTTACAGACAAGATCATCAGCTTTACATTCAGCAGATCATACATTTATTTCATCTCAATGACTGCAATCCCCTCCCTGCAACAACAGTTATCCCACTTCCTCCCTGTGCTTCCTATTGGCATTCTACCCACCTTCCTGTCCCTTCTCAACTTTGTCCTTAGGAAAATGTTGCCATTGCTGAGCATACCTGGCTGGTGTTCCTTTCCACCCACTCCCCCCTCTCCCCTCCCCTCAATAAACCTATTTACTGCTTGGCTGTAATCTCAGGTTTTTTAGTCACTTTTTTTAACCAGTAAACCCATTATTTTTTCAAAAGAAATAATTTTATTTTTTTCAAAAGAAATAATTTTGAGTTTGTTCCACGTTTGCTCCCACTCTACCCAGGCCTCTCTAATGTGATTTCAGGGCAGTTGGCACTAGTAGCTGGGCACTGTATAGTTCTTCAGGTCTTAGCATTATGGAGACTAAAGTTCACATGTTCCATTAGTCAATGGGATTAATTGATTCCAAGCTTCTTATATCTTATCACTCTTCCTTCTTCCACACATGGAGAGATCAATAGCTGCCCCTTACCTTTCAAGATGCCAAATGCTACTCACCCAAGCAAGATGTAGAAAATTGTCTCTGTGGACTATGTTATGTCAATTGATTGCAGTGACCCATGAGACTAAGGTCCTGAGTCCTCAGGCCCATCAACTCATTGCCTTATGATGTTTGGTAATATATAGGAAATCGTCATCATTTTGCCTGCTATATGTTCCACCACATTCATAGTTGTGTTTGCATGAATATTCATATACAAATGTTGTTGTTGTTAAGTGCTGTTGAGTTGGTTCAAACTCACAGCAACCCTGTATGGGGTTTCTGAGGAGGGGTTTCCAAGGAGTGGTCTCTGAGGAGCGAGATTTGCATTTTCACTAGGACACAGGAAGTTGCTTGAGAGCAGGAATCAAGCCTTCCTCCCATTGGTGTCCTCTTTCTGGATCCAATGTCAGGCAGAGAGGGGTTGCTCAGAATGAAAGGATACAATTGTGTTGCAGCAGAATTAGTTTGGGAGCTTCTCCCGGCCTCAACACTGCATGCCGCTTTATCTACACCTGCTTGCCTCCTGCCTGAGGGTCTCTGTCCATAATGCCTGCTACCACTTGCCTTTCCCAGCGTCCTCCATTCCATGTTGCTACCAGTCAGGTGTTGGGTTCCAGGCAATTGTAGATAACAATCCAGTTTCTGATAACGTTAAGCACTCCAGTGTAGGGGGGACCAGAAAGGTGAGCTCATGCACTGGTGTTATCCAGCCAAGTAATAATGTCCTGACAAGAGCCACTTACTGAGGCTGCCTCAAACCCCCAAATTTGAAAACACCTTTAGCATTTTATGGTCTTCCCCAAATATGCAAATAAGTGAATTGAGAGTTAAAATTCCAATTTGTATTACTGTTCCTATCAGACATTTTTTTAAAATTTTGGATGAAGTCTCTTCTGAAACAAATTTTTGGACCGTGTTTCTTATTTCTGCTAGGGTGTGTACAGAATTCTTTTGGATCATAGATTCCTGCTGTCTCTAAATTTGACATTCCACACTTTTTTTTTTTTCTAAAGCGTACAGATTCTGAGGTTCTTTTCCCTGGTTCTCCCTCTCCCACCCCCAGCCCTTAGGAAGTTGAGAGCCATCACTTTCTAAGACTTTTTCAGACTTCATTTCTATTCTCAGTTTGAGCTATTATCATTTGTCCAGCAAGGGCATTGTCATCACTTCGCAAGGTTATGGCATCTCTGACTTCTGTGATGGAAGCTAAGCAGCAGCAACTGGGCAGCCAGCCAGGCTCACCCATGGATGCAATGCCTGAACCCACCTGCCACACTTGCTTTTGGAAAATGCAGTTGAGATCTGAGCCTTAGCAGGATTCCACATGATCTGTGTGCAGAAATGAAATGGAGGTGGTGTTGGCCTCCTCTAACTTCACAAGGTGGGAAGAGAATCATCATCAGCGTCAGCTGAAGTGTGAGGTTGGAGGTCATCCTCCAGCCTCCTTTACCAAATCTGACTCCAACTGCCCGGCCCATGGCACTCCCAGCTTCTGAATGATTCATTGCAAGGATCACACAGAGCTAACCAACAAAACTAATGATTATGGGGTTTATAAGGGAAATTGTTGTTGTTAAGTGACATCAAGTCGATTCAGACCCATAGTGACCTTGAACCCCTGACCTTGCCGTTCAAATGACTTTGCAGTCTGCCGCATTAGCCCACAGCGCCACACTAGGACCCCATTAGGGAAATTAGCAAGTTACAATTCAGGATCCGAAGTTAGTAAGTGGCTTAGAAGACTGTTCTTTGATCAGGACAGCCCCTTCTCAGCCCTGACCATAGGTAGCCTCTATCAGGTTCCTGTTCTTTCAGCTATGTGGCACCTTCGCCTACATCCTGTTTGGGCAAGTGTTAGAAAGCACTTGTCATTTTACTGATAAATGCCTCACAGGCACTGCATTCCACCAGTAAGCCGCAGCCCTAAGGCTCTCAATTCTCACTCTGTGAGTGTGCAAACATAGCTTCTCCCTCCTTCCTTCCTGACCCCTCCCCCATCTCAATTAAGTGATTGGAAGTAACTGACTCCACTTGCAAGCCTTCTGCCTGAAGGCACTCCATGGCACCTAACAGCAGCAATCCAATCCTTTCATTGGGCAAGCAAGCACCTCACATTTGCATAGTCATGATAGTCACACCCAGTCATATGATGGAAATTACTGTGGTGCTGTGGAGTCTTGGTGTGGCCCTGTGGATTAATGCGCTGGACTGCAAAGTCATTTGAACCTCAAGGTTGGTGGTTCAAGTTTACCAGCCGCTCCTTGGAAACCCCATACAGGGTCTCTATGGGTCTGAACTGACTTAACAGCACTTAACAACAACAAATGTGGCACTATGAGTTAATGAGCTGGGCTGCAAAGTCACTTTGAACCTTAAGATAGGCAGTTCAAACTCACAAGCTGCACCTCAGAAAACATACATAGAGTTGCTATGGGTCGGATGGCACTTAACAACAACAACAACATGGCTGGAAAGACCCTACCAAGTAAATGCATTATGACATGAGCTTTCAAGCCACAGACCCTTTACCATCATGTCAATTTTGACCTATAGTGAAACCATTTGTTGTTGTTGTGTGTCATTGAGCAGGTTCACATAGGGTTTTCAAGGAGTGGCTGGTAGGTTTGAATGATGCTGCCATTAGAAATCCAGTGCTTATCCTACAGCACCATCCCAGGATACTATAGGACATTATGTTGTAGTTAAGTGCTGCAGAGTCAGTTCCAATTCATACTGACCCTGTATAGGGTTTCCGAGGAGCAGCTGGTGAGCTTGAACTGCTGACCTTGCGGTTCAAACTGAACTTGCAGTCCAGTGCATTAACCTTCAGAGCCACACAAGGACTCTGTGTTCTTGTTAAGTGGCATCAAGTTGGTTCCAACTCACAGCAACCCTGTATAGGGTTTCCAAGGAGCAGCTGGTGGGTTTGAACTGCCGACCTTGCATTTAGCAGTACAGTGCTTATCCTACAGCACAACACCAGGACAATAGATAGGACACTATGTTGTTGTTGTTGTTAGGTGCCATCAAGTCAGTACTGACTCATAGTGACCCTATGCACAACAGAATGAAACACTGCCTGGTCCTGTGCCAACCTCACAATCGTTGCTACATTTGAGCCCATTGCTGCTGTCACTGTGAAAATCCATCTCGTTGGGAGTCTTCCTCTTTTTCTCTGACCCTCCACTTTACCAAACATGCATTCAAACCGACCTTGGGGTCCACAGCACCACACTAGCCCCTCCTTAAGTTCACCTCTGCACTCCATGGCTCTGGGTCTATCTTCATGATTCTCTGACAGAGAAAAAAAGTCCATGGGAACATTTAAAGTCCTGCCTGCCACTTAACAGCTGTTTAACATCAAGTGAAGTATTTACTTCTTTGAATTTTAGATTCTGCAACTGGAAAATCATCATGTTGATATATACATTGTAGGATTTTGAGAGTACGTGGTATATGCTGGTAATTTTTTATGAGGATCTACTGTATTCACACATTTCAGATGTCTTCAATATCTTGAATTATTGTATTGAGAATGTTTGAGCTAAAAGGCCCTTGGGCACCAAAGGGTACTGAAACTATCAGGAGGCATAGAACCTGCTAGCTTTTGAAATTGAACCTAGACCTAATTTGGGGTCACAGATGAGAAAGCTGCTTCTGATGCCACCTCTCATCAGGTATGCACAAATTTGAGCTTTTAATGAATTAAGTGTTTACACTTCTTCTTTTTCAATAATATTTCATTGTTCCTAAAGTGTACGTTTCCTCAGCAAATTAAGTTTCCATTTAAGAATTGTTACACAAATCATTCAGTGAGATTGGTTACATTTTCACAAGGTCTCATCATTCATCATTCCATTCCGGTTGTACCATTTCCAGTACCCTAGTTTCCCAGCCTCTTTACCTTCTCATCTTTGCTTTAGAATATTTTTTGGCACTTCCTCATTGATGGGCTTCTGTTTAATAAAGTAGAGCATGAGGCATAAAAGAGTTGTTTTCATTTTGAACTAAAACCAAATGTAGCCTGGAAACATTTTCATTTTCTCTGAATTAATTTGCTCCAGAGCAAAAAGGTTGCCACCACTCCTGCTCTCATACAAGCCACATTTTTCAAATTAACTGACCAGTTCCAAGCAGATAATACTTCTTCCAAAGTGGGGCTCATCCCTTAGACACAGTGCAGTCTTTTGGATTCAGGGCTTTTGGAATCCAGAGTAGCACAGTGTTGACTTTGGAACCAGATGGCCCAGCTGGGTTCATGTCTTATGCTGAATTTAGTAGCATATGAATCTTGGGGTTACTCTGAGTATCTATACCTTATTTTCCTCCTCTATAAAATGGGGATATGATTGTAACTATCTCCTGGTGTGGTGCTGTAGGAGTTCAAGCCCACCAGCCACTCCTCAAAAACCCTTAACAACAACAACAACAACAGCCTCATAAGAATGGCTAGGTCCGTGAGTGTTGTAAGCAGTTTGTGTTAGACTGATACCCTAAAGGTTGGTGGTTTAAACCCATCCAGAGGCACCAGGGAAGGAAGTCTTGGAGATCTGCTTCCAAAAGACTGAAGTTCAATAAAGCCCTATAGAGCAGTTCTACTGTGCAACCCATGGGCTCACCATGAGTCGGAATCAATTAGATGGTAACAGGTTTGGTTTGGTTTTGTTTTCATAAGACTGGATGGGGATTCGATGAGTTCATGGAAGTAGAGTTATTGAAACAGTCCCAGGCGCATTGGGAATAAATGTTAGTTATCATTCCTTTGGCTTTTCTTTCTTTTTTTCTTGGAATTGGCTAGACCAGAAATTACAGGAGCAAGAGTCCTATTTTTTTTTTTTTTTTTTTTTATTCCTTGCAAGTGCCAATAGGGAAGAAAAATCCCCCCCCCCCCCCCCCCCAATGGGGTTGAGCAAGGGAACCTGGCTGGGTGGTGACTTAGGAGAGAGGCAGCCTGGGACTCTGCCCACAGAGGAGCAAGTAGTTCCAGACTCCCAGTTCTTACCGATCTGACTGCAACAGGGACTTTGGGCCCTGGAGGCCGTAACCAAGCCCAGCTCCTTCTACCTAGCGTCTGCCTCTGGGCACAGCTGAGGGAAGCAAAATCCAGCCAGGTCCACCCTGCAGGGTTACACATAGACTATGATATGTGCTTTTAGTTCAGTCCTCTGAAAATCTGCTCACGTATTCATTCTCAGTCCAGCCATGGCTTTGTTATGAAAAGTATTTAACAGAACTTTTAGAAAATGGAGCAGAAATTCTCAAATTCCAAAAATGCTGCCAGTCTCCCTCAGAGGCTGAGTAATAATGAATCATCTGTCAGCAAGTAGGGGACTGTTTGGAAGAAGGGGCTGCTGGCCCTTAGTGATGACTCCAGAGCCACAGCCCACTTGGGTTTTTATGAAAGCATACACACTAAATCCAGACACAAGCATGCTTCTCACCACTTAGCTTCCCTCTGCTACTTACTCTCCCACCAGAAAACTGCAACCAACAAACACTTTACAGGCAACTTGTGATTTTTCTATTTTGGTGGAGAAAAGAGCATGTGATCACTCTCTGCCTTGTCTTCATCTTATCCCAGTGTTCCATGATAGTTTGATGGAAGACCAGGATTTTGCCATCTTTTTCTGACATCGGGGAGTTGGTCTTAACCTCTGTCCCTGCCAGCCAGTTGACTTCTGTGTGGTCAGACTGATTGAACTCGTATTTGTTAGGCACTGGGGATGTCAGGGTTTATACAGAGAAATCTGGTAATACTGGAGATCTAGTGCCAAAAAGTAAGACCAAGTCCTGACCAGATTTTCTTGAAGTACAGGAACATTCCTTTCCCTGTGAGCTGTTAGAAATGAGAAAAAGCCCCTGTCTGTTGTGGTACAAACTATAATCAAGTTCTTTCCTTCAAGTGTCCCAGTTTTTCAAACCGTCTCTGTGCAAAAACCACTAGCTTATAGCTGATTTTTTTACTCAGTGTCTCCCTGCACCCCTCCAAAATTCCTTTTCAAAATAATTTTCTGGTTTTCATTTGACATAGAGCTCTACCTCATGCCATTGTCCCATCTTATGGGGGAAAACTGGTTCTAGGATATATCTGTGACCAGATTGCACCATCTTCATTACAGACTAGTTCACGTTTGTAATGTCAGCCCTGTGCTGATATTCATCAAGGGACACTTCATCACTAAACTGCCTGTTATCTAAATATTGAGCCCAAAAGAAACTGTATTAGCCAGGTTTTGCTGTCATACCACTGCATAACAAACAACCTTACAATATGAATAACTTGTAACAACAAACATTTCTTGCCCATAGGGCTGCCTGTAGGTTGGGCTTAGCAGGGGAGGCTGGGTTGGCTCTAGGCTAGGGATTGGGTTCAAGCCTGCTCCTTGTTACCTCCCTGCTCTTCTCATGGTGGACGTAGGCTTATAAGGAGGCAAGCAAACCATGCAAGCACATTTAAAGTCTCTGGTTCTTGTTGTTAAGTGCTGTCCAGTCGGTGCTGACCCATACTGACCCAATATAGGGTTTCCAAGGCTGTAAATCTTTGTGTGAGCAGAGAGCCTTATCTTTCCCCTGCAGAGCAGCTGGTGGGCTCAAGCTGCTGACCTTGGGGTTTGCAGTCTAGTGCGTATCCTAGAGAGCCATGCCTCTGGTAGCACATGACACATGCTGTATTCACTCACATTCCACTGGACAAAGAAAGTTATATGGTCAAGACCAAAGAAAGTGTGTGTGGAAGTATATTCCATCTGCAGCGAGACCATAGCAAGGCAGGGAGGAAGGACGAATCGTGAACAGATGACATTTGCATGGCTCTCCATCACTACATGTTTGAGAGCTGCTTTCTATCCTGTATGGAGAGTGGGAGAGAATTTGGCTCCTGTCCTCACTCAGCCTGGACCCCAGATTCTCAGTGTTTGGGGTTCTTTTGATTGCCACGCTCATGATTTCTCTTTCCATTATTGGTAGGGGACCCATGTCCTACTTTTGTTGTCATCTCAGTCTTCTTTAACATCCCTTCCTAGGTCTTTTTCAAACATCACCTTCCCATATGCTTAAAAGCCAAGCAATTCCTTTCTGTCCCCTTCGGGATACCTTTGCACAGAGCCCCTGTCTGGGCAATGAGACCTTTCTCCCTGCCAAGATTGCCTCCTCCTGGCACACTTCTGATTTCATGAGGAAAGCGTTTTCTCCTTCTACCTCTACCTTGAGTTGCGCTCCCAAATAGCCCTCTTTTTTTACACTGACATAAAAATGTGCCAAGGCCCAAGAAGAAGTCTGGGTGAGTGTTTTTCAGGAATGTGTCTGGATTTCAGAAAGTGGGCGCGGAAAACCCATGATGCCACTACCCAGTTCAGGACACCAAACTTTTCCATATTTCACTCACTTATTTTCCACATCAACCCTTGGAGAGAGGAATTATTGAATTCCCCCTCCCCATTTTATAACTGAGGAAACAGGGCAGAGAGGCTGTATAACTTGCCCATCATAATAAAGGGCTAGAACTCAGTGGTGTTTTTCCCAAAGCCTATGCCTTATGTTTTTCCTTTTTTAAACTTTATTGTCCCTGCTCTGCAGCTGTGTGTGATGTGCCTGTTGGACAGTGGGAGTCTTCTTTGTGGGATCAAGGGGATATCATGATACAGGAGGGAGCTTTGGGGATTTGAAGAGGGGAGGAGACAGCAGCTGTAGAAGCAGACTGTAGAGGTCATGCTGTTTCTCTCTCTGTTCTTGGATCATCTCAGGGCAGAAAAGATCACATGTGTGTTTTGGATGGTGACAGTGGGTGTCGGGAGCAGCCCCATCTGGCAAGTGTGCTGTGATGGGGTCTGTTTAGGTCCCAGCAGCGAACTTTCTAGTATATTAGACATCACTCTCCTTTCTCCCTTTTCTATATACTATTTTTTAGCTGAATATTTCTCTTCAGAGGATTTTTTTTTTCCAGTTTGATCAAAGCTGCTTTTCTTTCCCCAAAACTTTCCTTGGGTGGCCCTGCGGGGGCCATCTGCTCAGGCCGCTCTGAGCCTTCTTCTCTGTCCAGCTATACAACTGCCAATGTGTCCCAGGTCGTCTGAAGCCAAGTGAGGCCAAGAGAAGAGTCAAAAACATTGTGTCTTCTTGAAACATTTTTAAAAGATGATTTCTTTTCCCTAGTGGTATCTGAAACTTTGAGAATCCAGATATTGTGTCCAACTTGGAAACACATTTTTTCTTTTTAGAAGAAGGAAAACAGGCCAAAACAGCCTGGTTGGTCCATGGACCATTTCCCCTGGCTTTCCTGTCAGTCGTATTACCCTGAGCAAACATCAGCTGTCTAGCCTATTCAGTTTTCTCATCTGTAAAATGGGAATGATGAAATATCTATTCCTCCGATGGTTTATTGTAAGGATTAAGGGAGACAATATTGATAAATCATGGAATTAACATTAGCCAAAAAGCATGTGGTCCAACTACTTCATCTCTTGATGTCTTCTTTAAGGAGACCCTCAAATAATTTTCCCTAGTGACTCCTACACCGGATGCTCTTTGAAGGACTGGGATAAGAGAATGGAAATGATCTAAAACTCTGCAGTAGAGAAACTCTGTGTGAACAGCTATGGAAAAAGATTTGGGACATATTGTTATGTTACCCAGAGCAACTTGTGGTGTAGACATCTCCCTTACATTAAAAATAATTACCATGTGGTGGTGTTGTTAGGTGCTGTGGATTTGGTGCTGACCCACAGTGACCCTGTATAGGGTTTCTGCAGGGCCACTGGTGAGCTTGAACCATCAACCTTGTGGTCTAGCTCATTAACCTGCAGTGCTACACCAGCACTACCATGTGTAGTAAGATGACAAATGGCCCTCCAAAATATCCACATCCTTATCCCTGGAATCTGTATATGCAATCTTATTTAGGGAAAGGGCTTCGGCAGGTATGAGAAACTTAGGACCTTGTCTCGGTTACCTAGTGTTCCATACCAGAAATATCGTAAGTGTGTGGCTTGAAGGAAAAAAATTTATTTTCTCATGATTCTGGAGGCTTAAAGTCCAAATCAGGCTCTTTGTCCTAGGGATTCCTTCTGTGGGCCCCTCGCCTAGATTCTGGTGTCTTCCACAAATCTTTGGCATTCCTTTGCTCGTAAACAGATCATCACATGGGGTTCCCTCTGTGTGCATGTTTTTCTTTTTTGATAAGACACCAATCAGAAGAGATAGGTTTAGGGACTACCTTACTCTGGTTTGACCTCATTAACAGAACAAAAGGAAACCTCTACTTCCAAACAGAGTCATATTTACAGGCATAAGGGGTAGGACTTCCACATATACTTTAAGGGACCATAGTTCAATCCATATCAGCCTTAAATGCTATCAGATACATTCTTACAAGAAATAGAAATTTGACACACAGAGAAGAGAAGGGGGTGATGTACCCAGAGAGGAAGAGATTGGAGTGATGCCGCCTTAAGTCAAGGGATGCAGGCAGCCTCTGGAAGCAGCTGGATGACGAGGTGAGAAACCTGGGTTTTGGTTTACTAAACAGATGATGAATCTCTGGCCTTTAGACACACTGCTGTTGTTTTACGCCATCAAGTTTGTGGAAAGATGAGGCTGTCTTCCTTTGTAAAGATTTACAGTTTTAGAAACTCTCTATAGGGTCACTATGAATTGGAAATGACTGCATGGCAGTGCTTGTATTGTTGTTTTTTATGGTCTGGGAATCCATGGCAAGCAGCCCTGACTGTACAGTGTGGTAAGCATGAGGCTGTAAATCATAAGGTCAGTAGTTCAAACCAATAAGAGAAAGATGCGTCTGTCTGCTCCTGTAAAGACATATAGTCTCGGAAGCCCTAGGGAGCAGTTCTCCTCTGTCCCGGAGGATCGCTATGTGTTGGTATCGACGTGATGGCACTGAGTGGGTGGTGGGTATCACCGGTGGAGCAGTGTTATAAATGCTAGGCTGCTAACCAAAAGATCAACAGTTTGAACCTACCAGCTGCTCTGTGAGAGATGAGGCAGCCTGCTTTCATAAAAATGTCCAGTTTTGGAAAGCCCACCCGGCAGCTCTGCTCTGTGCTACAGAGTCACTATGAGGTGGACTTGCTTGATCGAGACAATGGGTTTGGACCTAATCCACAAGTCAGGAGCCGAGATGGCACAGTGGTTAAGTGCTGACTGCTAACTGAAAAGTTGATGATTGGAACCCACCAACCACTCTGTGGAAGAACGATGTGACACTCTGCTTCAGTAAAGACTGCAACCTTGGAAACCACGTGGGGTAGTTCTGCTCTGTCCTGTGGAGTCGCTAGGAGTCAGAATCAACTTGATGGAAGTGGGTTTGGGTGTTTAGGGGGGCTGGTATCCCTTCCTATCCACAGGCTCATTTCTTATTGTGCCAGACACCATGATACGCCTAAAATACAATGACAAAGAAGGAAGAATCCCACCCACATGGAGCAGCCTGCCCATTGGAAAAGACAGAAGTTAGATGATCCAATTCAGTGCAGAGCTGAAAAGGCTGTGCTCGAAGAGAAACAGCGTGTTATGGGGACAAGGCTAGGGCAGCCAAGCCGCTGAAGGACCCTGGGGAAGGCTTCCTGGGCGAGGCGGCACCTGAGTTTAGACCTGAAGGCGGACAATGCAGAGGGGGAGAGTGTCTCAGGCAGAGGAACAGCACATGTACAGGTCTGTACAGAGACGGCCTGGTACTTCCTAAGATTTGAACTAAGCTCAGTATAGCTGGAGCACTGCAGGATAATGCACAAGGTCAGTGGCGCAAACTCACCAGCTGCTCCTTGGAAACCTATACAGGGTTGTTGTGAGTTGGAACCTACTTGACGGCGCTTAACGCTAACAACACAACAAAGAGGCTTTGGAGGATATGCTCCAGTTTGTGGTGAGCAGATTGGTGAGAAGCAGAAATAAAGCCACAAAGACCAATTAAGAGGCCACTGGAGGTGGCCTGGTGAGAAAAGATGGCGCCGGGGCTAAGGCAGACATAGAGGGGCCAATGAGAAATGGACTGGTGGGAAGGGAATTTATTGTTGTTAAGTGCTGTCAAGTTGGTTCCGACCCATAGCAACCCTGTATAGGGTTTCTGAGGAGCAGCTGGTGAGTTTGAACTGCCAACCTTGTGGTTCAAACTGACTTTGCTGTCCAGTGCATTAACCCACAGCACCATACCAGGGAGGGATATTTAAGAGGGGCAATTTACAAAGCTTGGCTATATGAGGTAAAGGAAAGGGTAGAATGAAGGTCAGGTCCAGATTTCTGGTTTGGGTATCTTGGTGGATAATGCTACTTGTCTGAAGGATTTCATCTTAAAAATAAATAAAGAGCGAAGTTAAAACAAAACAAAACAACAAATGCTGGAGAGGATGAGGAGAGTATGGGATCCTCCTGCACTGCTGGTGGGACTATAAAATGGTGCAACCACTGTGAAAAATGGTATAGCACTTTCTCAGAAGGTTGGAAACAGAAATACCTTATGACCCAAGCAATCTACTTGGTATATATCCTCGAGAGATAAGAGCCCTAGCACAATCGATATGTGCACACCCATGTTTATTGCAGCGTTATTCACAATAGCAAAAAGATGGAGACAGCCTAGATGCCCACCAGCAGAGGAATGGTTGGACAAATTCTGGTATACATACACACAATGGAATATTGCACAACAATGAAGAATAACAATGAATCTGAAAAATGCTGCAAAACATGGAGGAACCTGAAGGCCATTATGCTGACTGCAATTAATCAATCGCAAAGGGACAGATATTGTATGAGACCACTCCTGTAAAAAGTCAAGAAAAGATCAAATAAATACCCTATAATGGTTGCCAGGGGTGGGAGGGAAGGGAGAATTATTCACTGGCCTGGTGTGGTGCTGTAGGATAAGCCCTGGACTGCTAACCACAAAGTTGGTGGTTCAAATCCACCAGCCAGCCACTCCTTGAAATCCTATACAGGGGTGCTATGAGACAGACCCAATTCCATAGCACTTAGTAACAACAACAGAGTGTAAACATGTGCTAACTTGGGTGATGGGGAAGACAGTTAAAAAAAAGGAAAGGAAATTGCTTTCTAAAAATAAAGCATGGATAAAGAGATGCTCAGGTTCTTCATGTATCAACTTGTTTAGTTTATTGTGAGGCAGTCATGGAAACCTGATGAGTCACTTTGAGTTGGAACTGACAGCACACAACCACACAATAGCACACAGCCACCAACCACAGATACACTATGTGTGCCAGCATGGTTAATTATAATTGGTCTGTGATAGTGTCAACTAGGAGTCCTGGTGGGCTAATGTTCTGGACTGCAAAGTTGGTTTGAACCTCAAGGTCGGCGGGCCGAGCTCATCAGCCACTCCTTGAAAACCTGATACAGGGTCACTATGGGTCAGAACTGACTCGATGGCACTTAACAACAATAGCAACAACAAACACCAATTAAGGGAATTGTTGTATGACATACCTATGTTTTATGAGTTTATAGAGATTTGAATGATTACCAGTTAGAGCATGACATATTTACGCTCTTGTTTACTTGGCTCTAAGCCCAAGTAAATTACTTTAAAAGTATGACAGTTCTATTTTGCTAATTTATAAAGATTTGATTAATGTTACATGTTAGGGCAGAGCAGGTACATAGCGAATTTAGAGAAATTATTTGTGACCCACTTCACACATTTTTGTTATCTATTTGCAGATTAGAAAACTTGAATGACTTACAGGTAATTTTTAAAGAGTATTATAAAAATACATATGCTTCTGTCTCTTAAGTTCAGAAATATATTATTTCTCATTTCACATTATAAATGAGTTGTATACAGGTGTTTAAAAACATGACGAAAACATTGTAACAGTGTAAAAAACAGTATAGAAGCATACATGTTGTTGCTGAGTGCTGTCGAGTTGGTTCTGACTTGAGCGACCCTATATAGGGTTTCCGAGGAGGAGCTGGTGAGCTTGAACTGCCAACTTTGCAGTTGAAACCGACTTTGTAGTCCAGCGCATTAGCCCAGAGCGCTATACCAGGAAGCACAGATAATAGTGACTTATGTCACCCCGTGATTCCAGTTTCAGTCAAGTGAACGGTTCACACATCATACAAAGGTCAGGCATTTGAGATCACAAGGGCAGCATTTAGCTGAGGTCACTGTTCAGAAGGGTGGGGAAAGGAGGAATGGAGACCAGAAACAGAGGGAGGAAGTGGGATAATTATTGTTACATGGAGGGGATTGCAATCACTGGGAAGCAACACAGTGTATGACTTGTTGAATGTGAAACTGAAGCTCTGGTCTGGTAACCTTCACTCAATTCACAATAAAGAGTTTTTTAAAAAGTGACTTATGTGACCAGAGGTCATGTATACATGTATACAAAAGGAGTCCTGGTGGTACAGTGACTTAAGCACTGGGCTGACTAAAAGGCATCTCTTTGGGGGAAAGACAAGGTTGCTTCCATAGAGATTTACAGCCTCTAGGGAGCAGTTTTCTGTCTTACAGGGTCACTGTAAGTCAGAATTAACTCGATAGTAGGGAGCGAAACAAAAATATACATAACTGCTACCTACTAGCCAGACTGCAAATAGAAGGAGAGGTACTTTGAGGAGAAAATGAGTTATGAGTGGACAACTTCTAGGGACCTAGTTGCCCTTTCCTGTCTCCCTGACACCTAGAAATCTACAGTGACAGGTAGAGTTAAAGGGTTGTCTCTTGGGAAGGGTGTTGAGTGGTCAGTCCAGCTGGTCACCCAGAGCTGGTGCATTGCCCTGGATCTTGTGTAAATGTGCAGAGGGAGCAAGGCTGTCTGGATGCTGTGGCTCCTGAACACAGAAGCTGGGAAGAGTGATTGTGCCGTGGGCTAGCCCAGCCACTGCATTCTGTAAAGAAATGCACCTTTGCTTTGTAAAACTGTGTCATTGAGGCCTGTTGGTATGAACATGGCTGCCTGAACTTTGCATTTTTCTCTGCTACTGCTGAAAATCACCCAAAAGCAACAAAGAGAATAGAAGACAAAATGCAAATTCCTTTTTCAGCTAAACTAGGAGGCAGACACCACAATATATGGGAGGGGTGTAGAAAGCAGTTAAGGCTATGTGGTGGCTAAAGTGAGAAAGAGTAGAGGAGAGAACTCAGTGGGAAGCAGATTTCAGAGAGCACCAATAGAAATATACCTGAAGGGGAGAGGCATTCATTGAGGAGCAAAGTCTCCATCCCTTGTAGGCAAAAAGGGTGTTGGAGCTGGGCCCTTAGGGCTAGAGAAGCAACAGTGGTTGTGATGTGCCAAGAACCATGCTAGCAGCCACACTGGCAGGAAGCAGCCTGGCTGTGTGGCGGATGAGAAGAGGACATCTGCATCATGAAAACCAACTGATCTCCAGTGTTACTTAGACCCTTCCTATCACGGCCACCACTCGTCTGTCTGTCATGCTGTGGTGGTTTGAGTTGCTGTGATTCTGAGGGCTATGCCACCGGTATTTTAAATAACCAGCAGGGTCAC
>NW_006408642.1:3768557-3792645 GCF_000296735.1 Chrysochloris asiatica
TAAGGTGGAGGGTCAGAGAAAAAGAGGAAGACCCCCAACGAGATGGATCAGCCAGGTGGCATCACTGATGGACTCAAGTGTGGCAGCGGTAGTGAGATTGGCCCAGGATCGGACATTGTTTCGTTCTGCTGTGCATGGGGTCGCTATGAGTCGGTTCTGACTAGATGGCACCTGACAACAACAACAATCACGCATGGAGTTGGTGCTTTCTCATTCCCGTCCCAACCTGTGGAAAAAGGGAACAGACAAAGACCAGGACACTCAATTTCCACTTAAGCAAGTGAGGTAGGCGAAAGTGGTTGATCTTGTGCATGGGCAAGGCCTTAAATCACATGACCACATCTATCTGCAAGGCAGGTTGGAAAAGTCATCTTTAGCTGGGTGACCATGCATCCTGGAAAAAGGCAAGAGCGTATTCATGGGGATAAGTGAGTCTGCCCCATGGGCCCTAGGGATCTTATGGGGAACAGATGTGCAAGGAGACCCTTATGATTCGTAAAGACCATATCCTAATGGGGTATGGTTGAAGGGAATGGAAGCCGTAGGGGAGACGCGCAGTCTGCAGGCATCGGGGGCATCCACCCAGAGGAGGCTGAGCAGTGAAACCTGGAAACATGAGTGTAGTTGACTAGGCTTTTCATTTCTTAAAGGCAGCTGGTTGTTTCTTCAGCTGGTCTATGCTCTTTCCTTTCACCCAACGTGTAGCCAGGTGCCTCTAGTGTCCGTCCCCATTGTTTTGTGGGTTGGGGCTAGTGTCTTCCTCAGGTCTCAAGCTTTCTCTTTCTACCTCCTCCCTCCTCCCCCAGGCGTTTTGGTTCTGGAGAAGACTGCGCGGCAAGAGGCGGTCAGTGATGGCATTCTGCTTCCTGATGACCCTGTTTGTACTGGCTGTCACCTGCATCTCCTCAATGCATCCAGCCATCAGCCCGGACCCTGGCTCCATGGAACCTCCTGGCCCCCAGGTCCGGCAGATGCTGAGCTCTAGCTGGAGGCAATGGGCAAGAAACCTGGGGTTCCAGAGAGGCTTGGCTTTGGCCAGCGATTCCAACTTGGCCTGTGCAGAGGAGCAGGGCCACAAAGGGAGAATGGACAGAAGCAAACAGTCCCCAGGAGAGGCCAGCAGGCATTCAGGGAGGGTCAGGAGGGACACGGCAGCCCTCGGAGGTTCAAGACGCAGCACTCTGCATCCTGTGTTTCTGGGAGAGAATGGGCTCAGGGGCCTGGGAGCCAGAGACCATGCCCAAACTTGGCCGGAGACACAGAGTGAGATGGGCACCCTGGTCAGCAAGCTCATAGGGCGTGACCTGACCACTTTCCTGACCTGGAGAGCTACTGCTGGACCCACTCTGCAGCCCCGCCCAGCTGAAAGCAGGGAGCTGCGGAGAACTGGGAAGAGCACCTTGGGTGGTGAGCAACATGCAGGAGACTCTGACCTGGCACCTGAGGCTCGGTGGTGGCCTGGCTCTGTTGGGAAGTGGCCAGAGTCCGTCTGGTGTGACACTGAGACCCCTGGGCCACTGATGGGCTTGAGGACTCATGGACAGGTTCCCCCATGGTTTACAGAGCACGATGTGCAGACCCTCAGGCTGCTGGCCCAAGGGGAGGTGGTGGGCAAGGCTCGGGTTCCTGGCCATGGACAGGTGCTGCAGGTTGGCCTCTCCACTGAGAGTGTCCATCAGGACTCGTCTCCTGGGCTCAGCCACCATTGCTCCCAGGGGCTCTGTGGCCTCATCAAGAGGCCTGGGGACCTGCTGGAGGTCCTGTCCTTCCACGTGGACCGTGTGCTGGGGCTGCGGCGGAGCCTGCCTGCCGTGGCCCGGCACTTCCACAGCCCCCTGCTGCCCTACCGCTACACGGATGGTGGCGCCAGGCCCCTCATCTGGTGGGCGCCTGACGTGCAGCACCTGGCTGATCCTGACAATGACCAGAACTCTCTGGCCTTAGGCTGGTTACAGTACCAGGCCCTGCTGGTGCGTGGCTGCAGCTGGCCGGGCCAGGGCCCGTGCCTGGGCATCCACCGCACCGAGTGGGCACGCCTGGCGCTCTTGGACTTCCTGCTGCAGGTAGGTGGGGCTGGGTGGGCAGGCAGGCTGGGGAGCAGTGGAGGGAGGGGGAGCAGGTGGAGAGGATGGCTGGGGGTGGCTTTCCCCTACATCCTTGTCCTTTGACCCCTCAACACAAGCTTCTCTTACTTCTGTGTCTCTGTGTGTAGCCAAACACCTCATATCAGCTCAGAAGAGCTAATGGTTAACATTTCCAGGAATTTCAGGAATTCAGCTGTTAAATGCCACCGAAAAGACAAAAAATACCCACTGATATCAAGTCCATTCTGACCCAGAGTGACCATGTAGGACAAAGTACACTGACCCACAGGGTTTCCAAGGCGGCACATCTTTATGGAAGCAGACTGCCACCTCCTTCTCCTGAGGAACAGCTGCTGGGTTCAAACCTCCCATCTTTTGGTCAGCAGCTGAGCACTTAAACCACTGTACCACCAGGACCCCTCTTTGTTAAATACAGCCCTTATTAAAAATGAAATTATTTAAACTAACTATAGGGTATGCATGCGAAAGCTAGACAATGAATAAAGGAAGACTGTAGAAGAATTGATGCTTCTGAGTTAAGGTGTTGGAGGAGAATATTGAAAGTGCTAATGGGCTGCCGAAAGAACAACAAATCTTGTTCGAAGAAGGGCAGCTAGAGTGCTCCTTGGAGGCCAAGATGGCCAAACTTTGTCTCTCATACTTCAGACACACTGTCAGGAGGGACCAGTCACTGGAGAAGGATATCATGTTTGATAAGGTGGAGGGTCAGAGAAAAAGAGGAAGACCCCCCAACGAGATGGATTGGCCAGGTGGCAGCATTGATGGACTCAAGTGTGGCAACAATTGTGAGGTTGGCCCAGGACTGGGCAGTTTCATTCTGTTGTGCATAGGGTCACTATGAGTTGGTACTGACTTGATGGCACCTAACAAAGGGTATGGAGCTGTAGGATAAGCACTCAATCATAAGGTTGGTTTGAACTGCAAGGTTGGCGGTTCAAGCTCACCAGCCGTTCCTTGGAAATCCTATACAGGGTCGCTATGAGTGGGAAGCAACTCGACAGCACTGAACAACAACCACATAGGGTTGCTGTAAATTGGAACCAACAGCTCATGCCACCACCTAATATATAGTAAATCATATTAGAAACAAAGGTCTTGAATAGTCTCACCACCTCCTAGTTCATAGCATTTCATCTACACTCCTGATGTTATTTGTAACTGTCGTATCACTGTGCTAAATGCTGTATTCCGGTGTGTGTGATCGATCGCACACTGTTTCCCAAGTCCTCGCTTAGTTAGTCACATCATGCTGCTTGTCTGATATGGGCCAGGGTGAGAGTGATCTACACCACAGAAATCGGCAAACACAGCAGGCCAGGGATCACTGCCTGTCCAGAGAGCTACCTGCTAAACATTTATCAGCACACCACTGCTTACAGCCAGACTTGATTCAATCAGGATTCAAAATGGTGGCATAACTTAAAAATACAATGTTCACCCTGTATGAAATACATATAGAGAGCGACAGAGGGTGACAGCTCAGGAATGGCCAGAGGACAAGGTCCCTGCTGTGCAGGTAGGTGTAAGCCCTGGAGTTGCTAGAGGGAGGCACTGCTGGGGTTGAACAGTCAAGTCAGAAAGGGTTAACTGATGGACTCCAAGCATCAGCTACTTACTGATGTCAGCTAAGGATCCACAGGTAAGAATGTTGCAGGAAGCAATCAGGACAGAAAATGACAAGAGCTCAGATTGTGGTGGGTATATATATATGCATTCTAAGCACTCTGGACCAGCCCTTGTTTCTGTAGGCACCTGACTTCAGGGGCACCTATCCAGTGGGCAGAGGGGCGACTGGACAAGATTCAGGGCTACGACTGGGCAGCCCAGGAACCGAAAAATGATATTTAGTCTACACAGGGTTGGTTTGCAATGTGTTCTAGAAAATTATTTAAAACTTGGGAGTTTTCCCATGAAAACCCAGCTTTTGTTGAAAAATTGGACTGTTTTGCAGCACTGGGTCTCTGTTGCTAGGTGACAGTGATCAATCTGAGCTGAGTGGCTACTGTTTCCTTGCTGAAACTGCCAACCAAGTTCCCCTTCAATCTGCTTCTCTGCCTGAAATGGTTTCCTCCCCAGTCACTGGATAGCTAAACTCCAGGGTTCTTCCAACTTCACCAGCCTGTGGTGCCATGTCTGCTTTGTGGAAGGAGGATCTGGAACCCCAGGTCAAGGACATGGGCTTTGGCATTGGACAGGTCTGGGTTTGAGCCCCTCTACCCAAAGACCACTTCTGGCTCTGTGACATTAAACTTCTCTGAGCTTCACTTCTCTCACCTCTAAAATGAGGTTGGACTTCACACCCTTGGCTCTCACCACTTTAGTGCATGGGTGCTCATCGTTCCCAGGGCTTGTTCTCAGCCTTGGAGCGAGCCCAACAGGCTGCCAGTGCTGGAGTGCTGGTGTGGTGCAGCAGGCTAATGTGCAAGGTTGGCGGTTCAAGTTCACCAGCTGCTCTTGAAAACCCTGTACAGGGTCGCTATGAATTGGAACTGACTCAATGGCACTTAACAACAACAACAAAAACAGGTAGTCTGAACAGTTATCCAGGTGAGGATTCAGGTGTTTTCTAGAATTACAGATGTCTTCATGATAAAACCGAGGCAAAAACTCAAAACCTAACCAGCTGTCACTGAGTCAGGTGCAACTCCTGTGTGCAGAGTAGAACTGCCCAGTAGGATGTTCAGTGCTGTGACCTCTCAGAAGCAGAGACCAGGCCTCCAGGTGGATATAAACCTCCTGCCTTTCTGTTAGGAGTTGAGAACTTAATTATTTGCAACACCAGGCATTCCAAAGCAGGGACAGTACTGGACATATGGGTAAAGTTGGTCACCTACCTCCAGGAGAAACCTTCAACCAAAGACTGGTGGGAGTTGGTGCAGATCCCTTGTGGGGGTAACTCTGAGATGTGTGTCCTCCACTGTCTCTCACGGTTTCCAGCAAGTTCCAGCAGCCCCAGTGGTAACTGCCGGCCTTCCCCACTCCCCAAGTGTATTTCTTGGAGTTAGTGGACAAATAAACAGTGTTCACTTGAATCCTTGTCTCACTGTCTGTCTCTGGGGGAGTCCAGCCAGAGTCAGGTGGTTTCTGCAAGAATTGAGTGAGAATGTTCCTGTAATGTACTTCATATAGGAATACATTCACTCCAATCTCTATGTTGAAATTGAAGCCCAAGAGGTTGAAGTGAGTAAGTAACCCAGGGCACAGCTGATGAAGTTGAGACGTAGCCTGGGGACAGTCTAACTGCAGAGTGCTCCATCGGAGTGGCTGTGGGGATGACCATCAGCAAGAGCAGGAAGATGGAACCCTTGAAGGGATCCCCGGAGACCTTGAGTCCTGAGGCACCATTCCTCACAAGCCCCTGCTGACTGAGGTGCACATTGCAGCTTTCTGCTTCTCATAGAGCCCCTCTGTTCCTGACGGGACTGCCAAGCCCTGCTGCAGGGACGGAAATCTCTGCAGCCAAGGCACACACAGGTTGGGCATGTGGTCAGGTGTGGCTTGGCTCAGCTGGTGCTACCCCTCCCTTGGTTTGTTGAACACCAGTCAAGTCAAACACCCCTGTCTGGCTGCTGCCACCTTCCTAGAAACCACTAGTAAGTCAGAGAGAGGCAGGGCTGCGAATTGTGCGTTTCCCTTCAGCAGAACTCAAGGTACCTTCTGGCGGGGGTGCTGAAGACAAGTTTGGAATACAGACCATATGCTTGCTCAGTTTTGTTTGATACATCATAAAGCCATTTACCCACTCATAAAACACACAAGCCCTGCATGCATACATACCCCATAACTCATACCTGTGCTTCACAAATCCTACAGAACACAAGCATTGCTGCAGTGATACCGCATAACACACCTCCCGAAGGTCAGGAGCTTAAAACACCACCAACTCTCTAATGTGAACGCTAGGGTCTGTGGGTTAGTTGGGCTCAGCTGAGTTTGGCTCCAAGCTGTGGATTGGGTTCAGGTCTGTTCTTCATGTCTCGTTCTGGGCCCAGGCTGAAGGCCTAGCACTGCCCGAGGCAAACAAACTTCTTGGGATTGGGGGGCGGTGAAGGAATGGATGACACCGTGAAGCCCAACCAAACTGCACAGCCACATATAACTTCTCTCCCAATGCCACATCTATTATCCCATTGGCCAAAGCAAGTCAGTGGCCAATCCTACATCAGGGACAGCAAGTATAGTCTGCCTGTTCTCAACTGCAGTCCTTTTCCTTCCTCTAAGCAAACTGTCACCTCGCCATTCTTCTTCCTTGGGTCACTCTAGGGAAAATCACGCACATTCAAGCATATGTGAAAGTCTTCAAAACGTTTATGGAAACTTCCACATCTTCGTATTCCATTGTTTCACTAAATCTTTGAAGCCCCCTTGCATATGCATACCTAATCCTGCCCTTCTTTCAACACAAGTTGTAACATGCCATACATAGTGTTTCTTTTTTATCCAGTTGAAACTATATTATGGCTACAAAGTATTTCACTGGCTGCACTACCATCCGTTTTTTTCACATTCCCGCTAAGAAATAGTTACATATTTTGTAGCCCTTTATATGTCTTTGTAGCATATGTAAGTTTACTGTAAAATAAAATCCTAGAAATGGGATAGCTTGGCAAAGTGAGAAGCATTCCCTTCCCCCGCGCCCCATTTTGATAGCTGTAGCTGGAAGACATTTCATTGAAAGAATCAGTTCTGGAGGTGTCGGCAAGGTTCAGGGAGACAGCAAGAAATGATGGAGTGTCAGAGACTGGTCTTATGCCCTGAGGTTTAATGGACAGGGGGAGGCAGAGTTAGTGTGGTCATGGAAGAAGGGCCCCTGACAGGAACTGTGGTGGAGGGGGTGCAGCCACTGCCAGAAAAGAGAGGAAGGAAACCTCCCAGACTGCCCTCCTCTTGATCCTGCTGGTACCTCCTATTAGGCAACCCAACTAGAAGGCAGAAGGCAGGGAGGATCCAGCCAGATGTGTGTGTGTGTGTTGGGGGGGGTGGGGGGGTGGCCAATGGAGATTCACCAGTGCAGTAAATGTGACTGGAGTGCCCTCTAAACAGATCTGTACCTCCCAGCAATCTATGAAATACCTACCTTCTCACCCCTGAACAGCAGTGATTATCATAGACTGCTTTGATCTTTGTCACTATGAGGGATTTAAAAAACAAAACAAAACACAACTTTAACTGTGAGTGGCACTGGACATCTTTTTTGTAAGTTTAAAAGTACCGTCTAGATTAGGATGGGACTTTCTGGTATAGCACTGAAGGATCAGCACTAGACTGTGAATCACAAGGTCGACAGTTCAAACCCACCAGCTGCTCCTCAGAAACTCTATACAGTGTCACTATGCATTGGAACTGACTTGATGACACTTAACAACAAGAATAGGATGAGGTGTGATAAGCAGAATTCTAAAATAACCCCTAATGATTATTATACCTGATTATAAACTCTTCCCTTTTACTCTTCCATGACCTGTGAAGATACCAGAACCTCACTCCAGTGATTAGATTATAAATTCATTATGTTTAAATTAATTAAAAGGGAAATCATTTTCAGTGGGTCTAACTTAAGCAAATGTGACTTTTAAAGAAAGGAGATTTTCCTTTGGCTCAAGGAAGAAAGCAAACGGCCACATCATGAACTGCCTATGTCGAGCTCTGGACTGCTAAATACAATGTTGGTGGTTCAAACCCACCGGCTGCTCCTTGGAAACCTTATACAAGGTTGCTATCAGCCAGAACCAACTCAGTGACACCTAACAACAACAAAAGGGGATGGAAGGCCTCCAGGACGACTCAAAAATCATTGGGAACCTCAGTCCTACAACCAGAGGAACTAGTTTCTACCCACAACCTGAATGAGCTTGAAAGAGAACCTTAAGCTGATGAAATTGTGGCTTTGACTGATTTTAGTCTGGTGAGGCTCTGACCCTGACCCACAGAATATGTAAGATAACAAATGTTTTTTTTTTTTTTTTAGCCCTGGTATGGCACTGTAGGATAGGCCCTGAGCTGGTAACCACAAGGTTGGCAGTTCAAACCCACCAGTCATTCTCGGAAACCCCTATACAGGATCGGAAGCGACTCAGCGGCACACAACAAGTTTTCAGTGGGACCTCGGTGGCTCTGTAGAATCAGTACTAAACTGAACCACAAGGACGGTGATTTGAGCCCACTAGCCATTCTGCGGGAGAAAGATGAGACTTTCTGCTCCTGCAAAGATTTACAGCCTCAGAAACCCTTTGCAGGGTCTCTTATCAGTCAGAACTGACTTGAAGGCATTTAACAGCAACAAGAAGCTTCCAGTAATAAAACACTAGTGAGGATTTCCTCTCCTTTCCTTTGGGTATGTTATCAGGAGAGACCAGTCCCTGTAGACAGACATCCTCCTTGCTTCAACCTGCACTTGCATAGAAACAATTGATTGTCTATTCCAGTCTGTTTTGGGACTTGTTTTGGCTGATAATATTAAACATGTAAACCTCTACACTGGAAACAACCACAAAACATGTAGGATGAATCAAAAGGATATTCTAGGCAGCAAAATCCAATGCACTGCCCGTCTGCCTGCCTGCTGGATCTGCTGATTTGGATTCATCTGACCTGGATTTGAGACTCTCCCTGCTCTAAAACTACCCTCAGTTTTCAGCAGCCGGCCTTCTCACCTGCTGGGCCTGCTCACCTCCCTGATGACCTACTAATCTCAATTCATCTGACTTGAACTTGGGACTTTCCTCACGCTCCAACTGTGTGAGCTGTTTCCTTAATATATAAACTTCTCTTTATATATAAAAAACAAATCAAAAACACATTCATGAGGGAGGCCAGGGAGATGCCCTAGGTGTGAAAATCTTAGGAGGCACTTGCAGAAGCCTGAGAGTGAGTCCTCCTTCCCTTAAAAAGCCTTTTCACTTTTGGTTTGTTTTTTAACTCATACTCATTTTCAGGCCTAATTGTCATTTTTTAGTTTATAGTCTTTTTCTGTGCAGAAATTTAAAAATACATGTTGTTAAAATTACCAAGCTTTTCTTTTCTGACTTCAAGGTGAAATCCTGGTGTGGCGATGTAGGATAAGCACTGGACTGCAAGGTCAATTTCAATCTAAAGGTCAGGAGTTCAAACTCACCAGCTGTTCCTCAGAAACCCTATACAGGGTCACTATGAGTCGGAACTGATTTGAAGGCACTTCCTAACAATAACAACAACAGTTTTGTATAGTATGTTTTGGAAGGCCACTCTCACTTTAGAATTATTAAAACACTTCTTCCATGTTTCCACCTGTATGTTTATAGTCTCATATATCATTGATCTGCCTGGAAGTTATTTTGGGATAAAAAATATATAACAACTTTCCCCCCCAGATGGCAACCCATATATGTCCCAACACCACTTGTTTGTTGACTAATCAATCTTTCCCTCAATTTGAAATGCTACCTTTATCAAATAATCAATTTCCCTATATATTAAGGTCTGTTTCTGAACTGTTTCCTATTCCAGGAAAGGGTCCACTTTAAATGCCAGGATCACAGAGTTTTAAGCACTCAGATTTATATGTTATATTGACAACTGGTATGGCTTGTTCTTTCTTACTGCTCTTTTTAAGCAATTTCCTGATATTCTTGCATAATTTGTTTCACATGAAATTTAGAGTCAGCTGGTTACTTCCTCCCCCTCCCCAAATCCTTTTGGGATGCTTACTGGAACCAAATTAAATTTTTGTAAACTTATATAGAGAGTGTTTATATCCTAAAATATAGAGTCATTCTAGCCAAGAACATGATATGCTTATTTATTCAGGTTCAAGCATCTTGAAGAGGTTTTTCTTCAGTTGAATCTTCACTTTCACATTGGGTGCCCTGGGGGTACTTCAACTTCAGTGGCCATTCAAAACAAGGTCTCTTCTTTTATACTCAGGTTCCTTAGGTCCCTGGGTGGTACAAACAGTTATGCACTTGAAGGAACAAGTTGATGGTTTGAACCCACCCAGAGATACATACCTCACAAGGCAGGTCTGGCAATCTGATTCTGAGAGGTCACAGATTTGCCCCCTATGGAGCACAGTTCTATTCTGCACACGTGGGGGGCCACGAGTCATTAACTAACAATAATAGTAGCTCCTTGGCTGTATTAAGGCTGTTTTATTTCAGTATATTAATGTTTTTTTACTGGCCTCCCTACTAAGTTCGTATTGCTTTTAACAGCGGCTCGATTTATTCTCTGGATTTTTCAAGTATAGACATACCGTCATTTCATCTGCAGTGAATATTATTTTATCTTTTACTTTCTCTTCCTTCTTTTGCTGGTACCTCCTGAGCAGTGTCAGATATTACAGGGATGAAGGGCATGGCTTGTTTCTTACAGACTTGGGACTGCTTCTAATGTTTCACCATTAAACATCATGCTGATTTTTGACTGTAGATAGGATGCAGAACTAGCCATTGTTTCTGCTTTATCGAGCGTTCAGATGTCAAGAATGTTGTTGTTGTTGTTACTAAGTGCCATCAAGTCAGTTCCGACTCAAGACAACCCTGTATAAGGTTTCTAAGGAGCGGCGGGTGAGTTTGAACTGTCAACCTTGTGGTTCGAACCAATCTTTTGATCCAGTGCTTTATCCTACAGTCAGGAATGTGTAAAATGGATAATTTTATTAAATGCCTTTTGAATATATCCATGGAGACCACACTGTTTCTCCTTGTGATGTCCCAATCTGGGGACTTGTTGTGAAAGGCATTTTGTGCTGTTCTTGGTTGTATCAGACTGCTACTTTGCTCCAGTTGAGCCACCTTTTAATGTCACTGGTTTTGTGTATTGCTGTTAAAAATTGAAAATGGTCTACAGATGTCTTTTAAAATAAGCTCTGTTGTTGTTTGGTGCCATCAAATCAATTCTACCCCATGTGACTGAGTAGAGCTGTCTTATAGGGTTTTGTTGGCTGTAATCTTTATGGGAGCAGATGGCCAGATCTTTATCTCAGGGAGCCACTGGATGGAGTTTGAACTGCCAATCTTTCTGTAAGTTAGCTCTTCTTTCTTGATGGACGAGAGATCAAGCCCTCCCTGGCTTATGTTGTTGTTGTGAAGTGCCATCGAGTCGATTCCGACCCATAGTGACCCTGTATAGGGTTTCCGAGGAGCAGCTGGTGAGCTTGAACTGCTGACCTTACAGTTCAAACAGCTTTGCAGTCTGATGCACTAACCCACAGAGGCACACCAGGACTCCTGCTTATGGGAAGGCTCATTTTTACTGACCAATCCCTAGGCTAGGATTCCAGACACCTAATTTGCAAGGTTCCACCCTTGTGGGGTATTTTGGTTGGTTATGTGCCATGGAGTTGGTTCCAACTCACAGTGACCCTGTACAGAGCAGAAAGCCTTATCTTTCTCCCGCGGAACAGTTGGTAGTTTTGAACTGCTGACCTTGCAGTTCGCAGCAGGATTCATAATCTCTACGCTACCATTGCTCCTTGTCAGGTACCTTAGTTATAGTATTAGTAGGCTATCCAATCACCTTGGTGGGCCACAATCACCTGATATTTGCATAGTCCTCCCGCCCCCTCCCCCCCAGGTCATCCTGTGGGAGTTACAAAGACAACAGCTAGAAGGACCATACTTCAAGGCACTGCAGATGCCAAAGGCACATGCACCTGCTGAGTAGTGTGAGTGTGCAGGCAGCTCCAAGACCTGGCTGTGTGAACTGGGGCACATGACTCGGCATGTGTGACTCGGTTTCCTCACAGCATACAACTATTGGTTGTTGGGGGAGCTCAGTGAGTTGTGATGTGTCAGGACTGAGAACGGTGTGCTGGGCAAGGACTTTACAACTGTTTAATTTTGAAATAAGCAAAAATTCCATTCAGCAGCATGATTATGCACTATTGCTCACTTGGATCAGAAAAGCAAATCTGCAAAAGATTACTTAAAAAAAAAAAATTCTTTCTCAACAGTTTCTCATTTTTTCCAAAAAAGGGAAAAAAGAATCAAATTCTGAAGGGATATGAGAATGAAATTTAAGCTTGGTTCTGTTTGGCTGCTAGTATGTGTCAGCTTAAACTCAATTTCTTTTCAGTGGAAAAACGTAACCAGACAGCAAAGCTAGCTGTGCCCAGACAGGTCCATCCTGTTAAACATTCAGATGGGTGTAGGCTTGGGGAAGCTAGCAGAGTGCATATCGGATGGGCAAAATCCTTTTCTCTTTCTCTAGAAATTAACACAGCTCTTAAGTGAAATCTGCATCTCCTGGCCTGGGTAGTGGGGGTGGGGGGTGGGGGCCGGAGAGTTGGCATCATACACAACACAAAATCCAGAGCAATTATTGCATTTCACCTTGCTCGATCTGCCCTAGGGGTCCCTGTGTGGTGCAAATGACTAATGTGCTCAGCGGCTAACTAAAAGGTTGGAGGGTCTAGTCCACGCAGAGGTGCCATCTACTTCTGGAAAATCAGCAATTGAAAACCCTTTGGAGCACAGTGCTACTCAGATAAAGACAGGGTTGCCATGAGTTACAATCAACTAGACAGCAAATGGATTTAGAACAAACACCCTGTCATATACCATCCCAGTCACAGAGAGCTCACGAGGTACGTCTGTGCTCCAGGACCAAGAAGAGCGTGTCCAGAGTGTGAAAACACCTACTATATGTCAGACCCTGGTTCTCAGGCCACAGGGTAAACTGATGGGAAGCCAAGGCTTCCTGGGAGGGAGCCCTTAAGATTCCTCTTTGGGCTCATTCCTGTCAGGGTTGGAGACCACTGAGGGTCTCCATGACAGCCCATCCCCTGCTCCAGATGGATCATCAACCTATGTGGCTCCCAGAACAGCCCCATAGGGATGTCTTCTCCCTTTTGTGGATGAGAAACCAGTAATGTCACAAGGTTACAGAAGTCCCTCAAGTCACAAAGATAGGACAGAGTGGGGCCATGATTTATTCCCAAACCTGTCTGTCCTCCAAATAAGGGGTTGACAAACCAAACCATGATCCACAGTGCAGGCCATAACCCCCCCTCTATTTGTTTTTATATGGTCTGTGAGTGAATGGTTTGTGCATTTTTTTAATGGTTGGGGGAAAAGTAATGGAAGACTATTTTATGAAATTCAAATTTCAGTTCACATTGATAAAGTTTTATTGGAACACAGCCAAGCCCATTTGTTTTCATATTGTCTATAATGCATTCGTTCAAAATAAGCCATGGCAGCAGTATTGAGTAGTTACAACAGAGACTTTATGGCCTATGGTGGTGGTGGTGGCTGTGTGCCCTGGAGTTGGTTCCGACTCATAGTGACCCTGCATCGGGGTTTCTGGCTGTAAATCTTTATGGGAGCGGACAGCCTCATCTTTCTCCAACAGAACAGCTGGTAGTTTCAAACTGCTTACCATGAGGTTAGCAACCCGACTTGTAACCACTACACTATCAGAGCTCCTTTTATGGCCTAGAGAGCCTAACATATTTACTGTCTGCTCTGGTTGTCTATAGAAGGAGTTTGCTGGCCTCTGTGCTACACTATAGTGTTAAGAGCTTGAGGACAATATGGTGTGGTGCTGTGGGTTAATGCGCCAGACTGCAAAGCGGTTTGAACTGCAAGGCTGGCGATTTAAGATCATCAGCTGCTTCTCGGAAACCCTATACAGGGTCGCTATAGGTCGGAACCGACTCGATGGCACTTAACAACAACAACAACAACAACAATGAGGTCTGATACTAGCTTTATCAAACGAAAATCCATGGCCATCCAGGCAATTCCAACTCACGTCCCATAGGGTTTCCAAGACTGTAAATCTTTATAGGTGCAGACAGTCTTTTTTCTCCCACAGAGCAACTGATGGGTTAGAACTGCTGACCTTGCAGTTCGCAGCCCAATGCCTAACCCACAGTGCCACCAGGGCATACTAGCTTTGTTGTTGTGTCTTTGAGTCAATTCCCATTCACAGCAATCCTGTATAGGGTTTCCGAGGAGCAGTTGGTGGGTTTGAACCGCTGATCTTGCAGTTAGCAGTCCAGTGCTTATCCTGCATCACCATACTAGACTCCTTTAGGAGACAGAGAAACAATTGAATGGCTAAGAGATCTCTAGTTGCATGATGCATGGCCCTCATCCTGTGCCCATCAACATTTTTGTCAGTAGCCGGAATGGGATCACGGGGGCTCTTTCTGGATTCAGCCGGTTGCCCCATGTTCCTTCCTAGCAGAGTCCTAACTTCCACCCATTGCTGGCTTCAGAGGGGACAGGATCAGGGACTCTACTTTTAGCTGATGCATCACCATCTTCCAGGGCCCTCTGCTTTTCCCAGGAATGAGCCTGGGTCCTAATTTTGTTCAGTAAGGTGAAGTTGTGGGCTTCCATTCCATGGGTGAGGAGAGGTTCTCTCTTTGTCTCCTGTTCGCTCCCTGTCCTACAGGACATGAACAAGGAAAGAGTTCACCTGTAGGTTTTTTAAGAAGACACTGGATTGTTAGTGTTGTGGGTGGTAAAGTGGGGAGCAGAGAGAAACCTGGGTCCAATCATGACATTAAGGAGCCCTGATAACATAGTGGATTATGAGTCAGGCTGCTAACCGAAAGGTCTGTAGTTCAAATCTTCCAGCTGTTCTGTGGGAAATAGATGAGGCTTTCTGGATTCGTAAAGATTTACAGCCTCAGAAACCCTATACAGGGTCACAATGAGTCAGAACTGGCTCAGTGTCACATCACCACCACCAGTACTTACTGTATGGAGCCACCATACTCCCAAATCATGGCACTATGGAGATGCTAAACCCACACAGTCTGCTACAGAGGATCCTAACCTTCCTTATAACCAAACGTTCTGCTGAGTGCATTCCAACCAAGGCAGCCCTGTGTGTGCCAGAGTAGAACTGTGCTCCACGTGGTTTTCAAGGGCTGGCTTTTTGGAAGCAAACCTCCAGGCCTTTTTCCCCCACTAAAGCTAATTAATCAGCAGCCTGGCAGCCTTGATGCTGGTGGGGGAGACAGGCACCCTAACACACCCCTTCAGAGGCTGGGGATCCCCACAGGTCCATGACCGCCTGGATCGATACTGCTGTGGCTTTGAGCCTGAGCCCTCCGACCCCTGCGTGGAAGAGAGGCTCCGTGAGAAATGCCAGAACCCTGCTGAGCTGCGTCTGGTCCACATCCTGGTAGGTCTTCTTGTAACCCCTCATCCGCCCTGCCTGGGTCTCCTCAGAAACTATAGTTACAGAGTTTCAGTGATCATCTGATGCTGGGATTTCCCAATCCTGTTAGTTCTGGCAGTAAAGTCCTTTCTTTGAGTAAATGTTTTTCAATGCATAAAACTGAGAGAGTGGAGAATGTGGTTGAGGTGAGGTCAGGAAAGGAAGGGGCTGGATGCCCCATTTTCATCATCTCCACTGCACTGTGCCCCTCAGGAGACTCCAGGAAATGCCTAGAGCTCTAGGAATCAAAGTTTGAGAACTGTTTGTCTAGTCAGACTTCACTGTGCATTCAAATGTGGAAATTGTGGTGGTAGTGGTGGGGTGGGTGTGGGTGGGTTGGGTGGAGTTCCCAAGGTCAGGTGGCTGGTTGGTGAAGCAATAGGGTTCCAACCCAAGCCCCTGATGGCCCCCAGGCCAATGCTGAACAGAGAAATCTGTGTTACCTCGTTAGAACCAGAGCCCAGACCAGGGTGGGGTTGGTGTGACCACACAGCCACTTCTCCTGCACCAGAAGCAAACTGCCACCCCTGGGGAAGGCCTTCTTCACCCTATTCCCCGATGAAGCCGTGTGTCCTGCAGCCCCACCGTGGACAGTTGTTTTGGGAGGTGGCTGTTAGCCTGGGCCAGGTCTGCCACATGGATCTCCTGGGTGGATGGTGGGATGTCTTGGGTCCTTGTCCCCCAGGGACATATTTCTTCTTTCTCCTAATAAACAGAAGATGACCCTGGAAGTGGTACCACTGCTTCCATATCTGTCACATCTCCTGCTGGGTAGCCTTTTCACACAGCCTTTAGAATGACAGTCTTCAGAGGGAAGGATCAACAGATTTTGAAAACCAGGGGGGGATCCCTGATGTGTGAGGGAGTTGAGGAGTGAAATGAAGTAGAGAGAGGAGAAGCTGGGGTGCTGGAGACAAACAACCTTGTAGTTAAAGCCTAGAGGCTAGAGAAAATTATGAGACATTAGGGTGGAACTTTGGAGAATATGTATATGGGAATGCATGTGTGCGGGGGCTGCTGGGTGAGAGGTCTCAGATGCTCCATGACACGGTACACAAGAATTCCGTATCATTGCTTTTAGAGTTGGAAAGATTTTAGCAGAAGTCTAACTTGTCTCCTATGGAGACATAGTCAACACAGTCAGAGGATAAAGTTACCCCATAATGCTTGGGGGGAGTGCCCAGATATGCAGGCACAAGTGTCACCCAAGTGGTGAGCATGTGTGCATATGTGAGGTTGTGAATGTGAGTGTATGTATGCATGTGTGTGAGAACATGTGTACCTGAGTCAGAGCACATATGTGAGGATGTGTGGGCATGTGCATGTATGACACATCATGACCCCAGATGGTCCTGGTGAGTCTGTTACTCTGCACATGCAGATTCCTACCCAGGCTCCTCAGCCCTTCCTTCCTTCAGCCTGTCGGTGTTGGAAACAAAGCTGACTGTCTGCTCAGAAGTAACCAACACAGGATCCAGTCCCTCTATGTTGCATTTTAGCAGGATGGTGCTGTAGCTTTGAGCTATGGTCCAGATTTGACACCAGCCCAGTTACTGCTTAGCTGGGTGATCTTGTGCAAACTGTGACTTTTCTGTGCCTCCATAAATGGGGCTAATACTGGGCCCTGGAAGGAAGCAGATGCCTGAAAGCACTTCACAGAATGTCTGGCATAAACGCCCAGTGTGTAGAGACCATCTAGGCAGGAGCAGGGAGGATTGTGGGGCTGAGAGCTAAGGGCACCCCCAGCCCTGACCCCCCTTGTCTCTGTCCACCTTCTTTCCCTGAGGTCCGGAGCAGCAACCCATCTCATCTAGTCTACATTGATAATGCTGGGAACCTTCAGCATCCAGAGGACAAGCTGAACTTTCGGCTACTCGAGGGTATAGATGGGTAAGGTTCAAAGGCAAGGTGACAGAGAGCAGAGGGTTGAGTGACTTTGGAGGTTCATGGGACTGAGGCTGTATGGGCCTGCTGCAGGCTGTGGGGCCCGGAACCATGGCTCCTGAGAAGTCTGCAGTGCATTAGACAAAGGCGGTCAGAGCTGAACTTCAGCTGAGGGTGGGGAGCCCTAAGAAAGTGGAGTGGTGATGAAGACCCCACCAACCCCTGGATGGGGTATCCTAGCCTCATGAAGATAGTTCTTCCTTTGCCCTGGGTGGGAGAGCTAGCCTGGGGCCCTACCCTGCCCTGCTGTCTCCTGGCAGGTAACTCAGGCTTCCTGGCTTCCTCCTGGTCCTGCCTTTGCCATTCAGAGCAGTGGGCATCATCTGGGCAACAGAGCAGATCCTCCAGCTTTTCTGGGGTGGGGGAGGGAGGGCATTCAGGAGCCTTTACCTGTGTTTCTCAAGCAGAGTGGGTCAAAGGGGTCTCTGCTAACCAGGCAGCAGATATAGTCCAGGGGGGCTTCAAAGGTGACTATCAGGGTTCCCCAGCTGTGAAAGTCCTGGCCATCTGGCTTCACCTGTCTCTGAAATTCAGGTGACTTTTGGTTTCCTTTCTGTTTTGGGGACTGGGGGCCTTCCCTGCAGGTTTCCTGAGTCCGCTGTGAAGGTGTTGGCGTCAGGGTGTCTACAGAACCTGCTGCTCACGTCACTGCAGATGGACCCGGTGTTCTGGGAAAGCCAAGGTGGGGCCCAGGGCCTGAAGCAGGTTCTCCAGACACTGGAGCGGCGAGGACAGATCTTGCTGGGACACATTCAGAAGCACAACTTGACGATCTTTAGGGACGAGGACCTATGAGCCCCATCACTGCCCAGAGCTGATGAGCCTTGATCCTTATGGCCACACTGATTCAGGTGCCCCTCCGTGAAGGAAGACAAATGGGAGAAGCCAGAACCCAGAGGGCACTGTGGCTGTCATGGAATGCTCTATGACCATGAGATGATGGAGGTGGTTATGGGGTCCAAGCTCACTGCACTCCTAACCAGAAATACCTGCACTCTCCGCCTTGCAGTTCTGGCTACTTACTCTCTTGCACCAATAAAGAAAGGCATTCAAGAAGGTTCTGTGAACTGCTCTAGATGCTGCCAAAAGAATGGTGCCTTCCACATGCGTGTGCAGAACGGGACACCTGTGTCGTGTGTGTGTGTGTAGAGGTGCGTAGGTGTGTGTGGCATGTGTGCAGGGATGCTCGAGTACAGGAGATGAGCTTAATATGGGTCTTCATATGATTGTACTCGTGGTCCAGGACTGTTCTGGCTGAAAGGAGACTCAAGTCAAAAACCAAAACACTGGCTCTTGTCTCTGCTGTTGTGGCTGTTTGGTGCCATTGAGTAAGTTCCAACTCATAGTGACCCTATGTACAATGGGATGGAACACTGGACTTTGTTTAACTTCGCATTTTTACTTAACTCAGTTACTTTTTTGGAGTAAACATTGGCTCTGGTTTGGCTTCGCAGGTGTTTTATGTGAGTCAGGGTTCTCTTGTCATACATGTTCTGGTCAGTGTCCGTCTGTATATTCAATCTCCCAGCTGTTGTTTCCAGTCCAGGAAGTCAAAGCCCCTCTGCAGCAATCAGTCCGGAATGTCCAGAACATCGTCATCGTCCCCGCTTCCAAATCAGGACCAACCAGAGAAAATCAAATAAGCTTCCCAAACCAATTATACAAGAAGCACTGCTACTGGTACACTGGTTAAGTGCTCATCTGCTAATCGAGAGATCTGAACCCACCAGCTGCTCTGAGGGAGACAGATGTGGCATCTTGCTTCTATAAAGATGGTGGTTAAGTGCCATCGTGTCAGTTCTGACTCAGTGACCCTGTATAGGGTTTCTCAGGAGCGGCTGGTGGGTTTGAACCACTGGTTAGCAGTCTAGTGCTTATCCTACAGCACCATACCAGGACTCCTTAGAAATGCTATGGGGCAGTTCTACTCTGTTCCATGGGTCCCTATGAATTGGAGTCCATGGCAACAGGTTTGGGAATAAATTACACTGAATGCCCACTTCTGGGTAACCCACTTCCAGTTTCCCTGTGCCAACAACCTCCAGTCGGGGCACACCTGAGGCCTTCCCCTTTTTTACTATAAAGCTCTCCCCTTTTCTTGCTTATCTTGAGTCTTTGTCAAACATGGTGATGGTGGCTGAGTCCCTTGTTATATCAAACCCAGAATCAACAGCCTCTGATAGCTCTCATAACCACCAGCACCTTCTGCCTCGGAACACTACCTTATTTGTAATCAAAATTTTAATTTGATTTTCAAAACTACTACTACAGGAAAATAATTTCAGCAAGAGAGGTGACTAGACTTGAAGACAAGAGCTTCATGTTCAGATCCGAGCTTGGCCACTTGTGGAACTAATGAGTTTTTATGGAGCATCTTCTGTAAGAGCCACTAACATTTATTGAGTGCTCTGGCAGTGTAGTGGTTATGAATTGGGCTGCTAACCTCAAAGTTTGAAACTACCAGCTGTTCCGCGGGAGAAAGAGGAGGCTTTCTGCTCCCGTAAAGATTTGCAGCCTCGGAAACCCTGTGCAGGGTCACTATGAGCCGTAACTGACTCCACGGTACATAACAACAACAACTATGTGTCAGGCACTGTGATACAAGCATCACAGGATTAATTCATTTAACCTCATTACAACCTCATGGGTTTGTTGTTGTTAGCTACCATGGAGCAGGAAGGACCCTTGTGATCCATACACTTGTCCACTGGCTCATTCTCTGAAGTACATTACCAGGTCCTTCTTCCTAGTTTGTCTTAGTTGGAAAGCCCTGCTGAAAGCCGCTCAGCATCATGGGAACATACTGGCCTCCACTGACAGGCGGGGGCTGCACAAGAGATGGATCAGGTGCTAAGTGAACCCAGGTCTCCAACCTGGGCAATGAGATTTTCCCACTGAACCACAACTGTCTCTGCCTGGAAGGTAGGTAATATTATCTGCATTTTAGAGATGAGTTAAGAACCATGCCCTGGCACCCACCTAGCTTGCTGGTGGAAAAGCCAGAATTCAATCCCAGGCAGGAACTGTGCTGACGAAGCTCAGCCCCAAACTACCACTAAAGGTGCTCTCTCTACCCTCCTAGCTGCTCCGCTTCCTTGGACTCACAGCTGCTGACCAGGCAGGACCAATTCCCTGGAATGTGGAGCAGCAAATGCAGACTCTCCGTCAAGCACTCTCACGCATTTGGCTCCCTGCCCCTGCTCTTTGCTTAAGTTGGCTCAGGCTATTAACTGCGTCTTTATTGCAAACTTGAAATAGCATCCACTTTTTGATTAAAACAACAACAACAACTAACAACTCTCAATCTCAGTGCTAGCTGAGTCCTCTGCATTTCCCCCAGCCTTTACCTCTGGAATGAGAATAAGGTGCCAAGGGAAGCAAACAGCTGGGGAACTGAATCAGGAATCAGGACCTTCAGGGCCGGAAGCCATGGTTGTGTCTGTACTACAGCATCTGCCCAGCTTCCAGCAGATGGGCCTGGAGAGACGCAGCCAGGGCCGCTGGCCTCCTCACTGCCCTGCACCTCTCCCGAATTCCGAGGGAAATGATACCGTTTCTAAGCAGGAGGGGCCGATAATAGTAACACAGATTCACAGCTCTGACACGCAATTCCAACATTCTCCAAAGCTCTGGAAACCACTTTTCATCTCTTTGATGCCGAAACTCATGCCCCACTCAGGACATTGCAGAAACATGTTTGCTTGTTGGGTGTACCCTCAGACTCCCATACACCCACATTTGCTGTTGTGAAGTGTCTTTGAGTCGGCTTTGACTCATAGCGACCATGTATTGGGTTTCCAAGGAGCAGCTGGTGGGTTTGAACTGCTGACCTTGTGGTTAGCAGCCCAGTGCTTACTTACAGTATACACCAGGACTCCATAAACTCCTATGTTGTGGTTAAGTGCCTGTACAGGGCTTCTGAGGAGTAAATGATGGGTGTGAACTGCTGACCTCATAGTTTGCAGTATGTGACTTTCTAAGTGTGGAAAATTCACAATTCTGAATTACAGCTGCTCTTGTGGGCTGGGTATGGGGCTGTGGACCTCATGGTTCTAAGGGCTTCACACAGACTCCCTCACAAATGCCTTACAATAACCCCAGGGGAAAGCCACTGCTATCCCTCACTTTACAGATGAAGAACTGAGGCTGGGAGGGAGGAATGACTTGCCCCAGGCCCCAGGGCTCACATGTGAACCCAGTGCACTCAGCCAAGGTGCTAGATGGAGACCCAAGGGACCCTGAGGGCCACAGAGACCTGTGACTGAAGTCTTGAGGACTGTTGAAGTCTGCATGTTGTTACCACCTCCCTCTGTGCCCACCCAGCTTAGGCAATTGTAAAGCTGTGCAGGACACAACCTGGGACATGCCATTAAGGACGACTACACATGAAAGTTCTTTCTTTTTACTTCCTGTTAGATATTTTACAGGTCTGATTAGTTTACTCAGTGCCCTAGGCATAACTCTAAAGGATAAACCTATTGGAGCAAAGGAGATACCAGCTCTTAGGAAGGGTTTGAACCAGGGTCTTTTAGAGCCACACATGCACGCCATTCCACAGTAAATTTTGTCTGCCCCGGTAGCGCAGTGGAGTATGAGCTGGGCTGCTAGCCAAAAGGTCAGAAGTTCGAATCTACCAGCCGCTCTGCAGAACACATACATGCAGTTATCATGTTGTTGTTAATAAGTGCTGTTGAGTCAGGACTGACTTGAACACAGGAGCCCCAGGTTGTGGTCCAGGGCATTATCATGCAGCGCCACACCACTCCATTAACATGACCCCATGGCCCCTCCTCTGGTAGCATGGTGGTTACAGGCTGTTAATCTCACAGTCAGCAGTTCGAAACTACTTTTTCCAATGGAGAAAGATGAGGCTTTCTGCTCCCATAAAGATTTATAGCCTCGGAAACCCTGTACAGGGTCACTATGAGTCGGAACCGACTCCACGACACATAACAACAACAGGGGCCATTGCCAGGGAATCCCCACCTATCCCTATGAATAAACATGATGCCTTTTCCTTATCCAAATTTTTAGAACCCAGCAAAGCTTTTATTCTGGAAGATGGGAGTTAATCATTGCAATAATTCCTTCCTGTCACCATTTTCAAGCCTCTTTCCTAAAATAAACCTTTGTTCATATGGAAACCCTGCCTCACATGATTATTTCTAATCAGTAGAAGGCAAGACCCCTCCCATGTAGGGTGGAGGTATGGCTAGTACTCCTGGCAACACTCAACTTCATAAGTTTCCAGAGTGGACGCAGATCCTATGAGAGCCTCTGGGGTGTGGTGATTCTTAGAGATGGAGAGCAACATCAGCATCCTGGGGTCCTGGTGTGGGCTGCAGGATAGTTCCCTGGACTGCAAGGTCAGTTTGAACACACTCAAGCTGGTGTGAACCAAGAAAAGATGACATAAAAGAGGCTGGGGAGCTCTGGAGGAGTTCCTGGGCAGTACAAGCTTGGCTGTTAACCCAAAGGTTGGAAGTTCAAGTCCAACCAGAGGAGTCTTGGAAGAAAGGCCTGACAATTCATCTACTTAGGAAAAATCAGGCTTTGAAAATTCTATGGTGCAGAGTTCTACTCTGACACACAGCTGGTCACCATGAGTTGAAGTTTAGAGTCATGGTTTTAAGGGACATCCCAACTAGTTGGCCTAATACTGTGTTTAATGCTTCTGTTTTACCTCTTAGTTCCTTGCTTAGTGCCTGGGACCTTAAAAGTTTTCAAGTAGCCATTGAAGGCACAACGATTGGTTTCCATTTCCTCTATGAACGTGTCTCCTTTGCCATGAGACCCAAAGAACTGGATGGCACCCAACTACCATTACAGAAAATTTTGATGAAAGATCCTGTAGAAGGATCCTGATCAAAAGGGAGAAAACACAGAACAAAATGTCAAATTCTCATGGGATCCAGTCTTTCTATCATCATGGAGGATAGATGAACTCCCAAAACTACTGCCCTGAGGTAATCTTTAAACCTTAAGCCAAATTAATTGCCCTGGAAACCATCTTAAAACCAAACTATCATTAAACTTAACTTGTAAAAACAGGTCAGCCTTGAGCATTATGTTCCTTTAAGAATTCTCTCTATGAGAGTCAGTTGACAGCAGCAGCAAGTTTATGTTAATGAGGACGAACAAGGCAGAAAAGAGGGGAGACCGGTTGCAGGACTTGCAGATATAATCAGCGGTATTCAACTGTACAGGTAAAAATGGTTAAATGGTGTATGTTCTGCTATGTAGATTCCCAACAATACCAAAATAGATCTTTTAAAAAAGTTCATGTGAGTGCTTCTAATTAGTGGAGCCTCACTCACTCACATGGTTATGGCCTAGATGCAGAGGAGACAGAGAAAGAGAGTTTCCACCTCTGTGGCAGGGTGATCACCAATAAAGGGAGTCCAAAGGGGCTAGGAGGTCCTCAAGCTCAACACATGCCCGCCACAGAAGCACTGTTGTAATCCTATAGCCTCTTAGCACTTGAGGCAATGAAACCTACCATTCCTGTATACTCCCACTCTCTTATTTTAGATGCATATTGATACGGACACCTGGTGTGGTGCTGTAGGATCAGCACTGGACTGTGAACCATAGGGTCGGCAGTTCAAACCCACCAGCTGCTCCTTGGAAACTCTATATAGGGTTGCTATGACTCAAAACTGACTCTACGACGCTTAACAACAATAACATATTGATGTGTGCCCAGACTTCCATCTCCATTCATTCATTTTCCGGGAATAATCTGTTGAAAATAATAAAAATTCACCAAAATTTGAACATAATGTTTATTCTGAACAGTTATTCTATGGTGGTGGTGGTGGTTATGTGCTGTGGAGTCAGAACTGACTCATAGTGACCCTGTACAGGGTTTCCAAGGCTGTAAA
>NW_006408642.1:3792745-3806774 GCF_000296735.1 Chrysochloris asiatica
ATATCTCTTTACAGGAGTAGAAAGCCTCATCTTTCTCCCACGGAACAGCTGGTAGTTTCGAACTGCTGACCTTGTGGTTCGCAGCCAGATTTGTAACCACTATGCTACCAGCAAACTCATTGCCATCAAGTCGATTTTGACTCCTAGCCACCCTGTATAAGGTTTCCAAGGCCATATCTCTTTACAGGAATAGAAAGTCTCATCTTTCTCCCACAGAACAGCTGGTAGTATCGAACTGCTGACCTTGTGGTTTGCAGCCAGATTTGTAACCACTATGCTACCAGCAAACTCATTGCCATCAAGCCGATTTTGACTCCTAGCCACCCTGTATAAGGTTTCCAAGGCCATATCTCTTTACAGGAGTAGAAAGTCTCACCTTTCTCTCAAGGTGTAGCTTGGTGGGTTTGAACCGACAACCTTGTGGTTAACAGTCCAGTGCTTACCCTACAGTGCCATATAGGGCACCATTTTGGTTCCAGAAAAAAGTAAATGGTTCAAGAAAGGTAGGTACAAGGGAATTTATAAAGAGAAGAAGAAATGTAGAAGATCAACCACTAATTTTAACATGATTGAGTGAACCTTGCCTTCTCCTTCTTACTGAGACCAATGGACATCAGGACACAAGATAGTCTCTGCCCCTCCACCCGGCCCTTATTTAGTAAGACTGGCTTTGAACAGGAAAGAAAAGATTTGTAACAATGGGTGAAAGAAAAAGGACTGGCAGAGTGATTTTGGTCAGGGATTCCCTTAAAGTGCATATTTGGTTTCTTGTGGGTAAGAAAACCTTAAAATCAAAGAAAGGTATCTGTTAATTTTCCTATTCAACAGGTCAGGTCACACACCATTTACAACAGTGAGGATGTGGAGCCTGTACAAAAAGGACTTAACAAAGAGGTTATTTATCAATGAACAAGCACCAATCCCTTTCATTTTCCCATCACTCTGACTTCCTCACTCCCCTTGTTTAAAGCTTCATTAGCATGGCAGCAAATGTCCTATTGTTGGGGTCCACCTCTGAAGGTAAGGACTATTGGTTTGTATCTCCACCTGAGTTACCGATTGACTTGTGGACCCCAAATATGTACAAACATTCTAGACTTGTACCTACAAATAGGATCGTGTTTGGAAAGAGGGTTTTCTTTGTTAATTTTGGTATTATCCAAATTAATACCCAGTAGGGTGATTTCTAAATTTAATCACTTCTAAGGTATAAAAAGAGCAGATTACACACAGGCACACATAGGGAGAAGACGATGACAATGGAGACAGATGAAGAGACAAGGTTGTTGGCAGCCACCAGCAGCTGAAACAGACAAGGAAGGATTCCCCTAGAACCACGCCCTGAATTCAGACTTCCATCCACCTGAATGGCTCTAAAGGCCACCTCTTTGGTGCTTGTGCTACCTGCTTCTACAGAGCGGAGGATGGTGCTTTGCTATGCTGGTACCCCAAGTGCCAGGTACTCCTAGTTGATTTGATGTCAAGCCTGATGCTTTCGTGGTGAAAAAATGTGAAATTGTGCAGTGCTTCAAACTAAAAGGTCAGTGGTTCAAACCCACCAGCCACTCAGGGGGAGAAAGATGAGGCAGTCCGCTCTGGTAAAGATTCAGCGGCAAACCCTGGGGAGCAGCTCTCTTCCTTCTATAGGGTTGCTGTGAGTTGGAATTGACTTGATGGCAGCAGGTAAGTTTCTCCCTGAATTGGTTAGGTATCGAGCTGCTAACTGCCAAGTTGGTGGTTCAAACCCACAATTTGCTCTATGAGAGTTTCTGCTATTGGCTCCTGTAAAGATTTCCATTCTCAGAAACCCTAAGAGGCAGTGCAGTTCTGCTCAGTCTTTTAGGGTTGCTATGAGCCAGAATCAATGGCAGTGTGTTTGGTTTTGTGGGAACTTTTGGTCATGTTTATTGTTTACGGATTATCTTTCAGTTGCTGTTAAGGCAGTGGGTTTGCAAAGTCCAATCAGCACCAGGATCCCCTGGAAGTCTTCAAACTGGTTCATACTGGTTTGGCCCTCTGCTAAGAATTTGCATTTCCACCATACAAATGCAGAATCAGAACTCAGTATTTTAACAAGATCCTGAAGTGATTCTTAGAAAACACCACATCAATGGTGAAATTGTTCACTACTGTTAGGTGCCATTGGGTTGCTTTTGACTTACAGTGACCTTGTGTATGTTTCCGAGGAACCACTAGTGGGTTTGCACTTCCTGCTTTATCCTATAGTGTCACACTATTGTTGTTGTGCCAGTTGTTCCGACTCACAGCGACCCTGCATAGGGTTTTCGAGGAATACTTAGTGAGCTTGAACTGCCAACCTTGTCCTTCAAACTGACTTTGCAGTCCAGTGCATTAACCCACAGAGCCACAACTCTGAAATTGTTCACTACAAATCAGTAAATAAGCAAAAGTAAACCTGCGCTTGCCTTGCTGAGTCCAGAGATTGTAAATTTGAAAAGAGGCTTTGATTCTATAGGAGGGTGCTGTGGGGTTGGGAGAGAGGTATATAACTAGAAGTGAAAAATTGCGGAATCGTTCATTACAGAATAGTAAGTAAGCACAAGTGAGCCCATGTTTGCCTGGTTTATGGCTAATCCAACACTACACTTAGGGGAGAAAGCTGAGTAGGAAGCCCACTCAGCTTCCTGCCCCACAGGTAGGAACAGGGTCACTGCTCAGAGAAGGGCTGCAGCCTGGCCAAGAGGGGCTGTCACACATACCACCAGCAGGTGTTGGGCATGGCAGGAAGGAGCACCTCCCCTGGAACATTGTCGCCTGTGTTGTCTTGAGAAAGGACAATGTTGAGTTTATCTGAATGAAGTGGCTCCTGCAAGAAGAGCCACCATGAACATCACCTGGCATGTCCTGAACACTCCCAGTGGCCTTGCACTGTGCCAAGTACGTTCGATACATTCCTTACCTGAAATCTTCACAACTCCAGGATCATCCCCATTTGACGGATGCGGAAACTGTCTCAGAGAGGCTGAGCCACTTGCCCAAAATCAAAGAAATGGTAGAGCTGGGATTCAAACCCAGTTTGATCCCAACCACTATGAAATCCTTCTTTCCTTCCTACATTTGATAATGGTGGCGATGGTGGTGTGCCTTGGAGTCGGTTCCGACTCATAATGACCGTGTACAGGGTTTCTGAGGCTGTAAATCTTTACGGGATAATATTAGTAATCATAAATTTCAGATTTGCTTAATCTTAACAGAGAACATGAGACTTGGACGGAATTAGAGGCCATGTAGTGTTGGCTATGTGGTCCTGGTGTTTGGAGAGAGGCCCTGGTTGCCAGATTGCTAAGTTTTTTCCTGGGACAATGACAGGAACCCATCCCAGCTGTGGGCTTGTGGTGTGGTAGGCCTAATTACCAGGAGAGCAGAAGAATCAAACTGGATTTTCCAGGGAAGCTTTTTAACTGAGGTGGACTGCACACACAGTCAGGAGAAAGATGAGGCTTTCTGTTCCTGTAAAGATTTACAGCCTTGGAAACTTGATACAGGGCTCGACAGTACCTAACAGCAGCAAGAACATTTATGATAAAACACATGGAGCGGATAAAGTGCAGATGTTCAAAATAAACTCAATGACTGGACAGAGAGTCACTTACAACCACCACCCAATCCCCAAGTTTCCTTGTGTTTATTTCAGTCTCTACCCTCTGCAATGGGTGGAATGGTGTTCTCTCAGAATTCACATCCAGAATGTGACCCTATCTGGAAATCGGATCTTTACAAATCTAAGTAGTTGAGATCATACTAGATTAGATAAGAAGAGGAAGGACACACACAGGGAAATACACACACTGGAGTGACACCAACAGCCAAGGACACCAACAGCCACCAGATCCTGGAGGTGGCAAAGGATTAGTCTCTATAGACTTGGGAGGAGCGTGGCTTTGCTGACACTTTGATATCTAACTTCTAGCCTTCTGAGAATAGGAGTCCTGGTATGGTGCTGTAGGATAAGCACTTGACTGCAACAAGGTCGGTTTAGACCACAAAGTTGGCTGTTTGAATTCACCAGCCACTCCTTGGAAATCTTGTAGAGTTACTATGGGTCAAAACTGACTCAACAGCACTTAACATCATCGTAAGCATCCCAGTTTATGCTACTTGGTACTCACAGCCCTAGGAAATGAATACACCCCCTCTTCCCACTAACCACGATTCTGACTGCTATCATCACAGATGTCTTCCTGTTCTAGGTCTATATATATCAGACAGCAGGTACTATTTTGGGTCCAGCTTTTCACGTAACATTACGTCTGTTGTAGTCATCATGTCATAGCATGTACACCCATAATTCATTGTTTGTTTTGTCTACTGTATGAATATAATCTGGTTGATGGGCATTTCGACTTTTTACAGTTTTTGGCCATTATGAATAAAGTTATGTCAGACACAAAAGGACAAATGATGCATGGTCCTCATATGAAATATCCATAATAGACAAGTTAATTAGTAATGATTACCAGAGGCAGATGGGAATGGGAACTGGGAAACTGGGAAGGTATTGTTTAAGGGGTACTGAGTTTCTGTTAAGGAGCCCTGGTGGCACAATGGGTTAAGTGTGGGCTGCTAACCACAAGGTTAGTGGTTCAACCCCACCAGCCACTCCCTGAGAGAGTGATGAGGCAGTCTATTTCTGCACAGATGAATAGTCTCAGGAACTGACGGCGCAGTTCTACTCTGTCTTATAGGATCATTGTGAGCTGGAATCAACTGGATGGATGGTAAGGGGGTTATTGTTGTTGTTGTTTCTTTTAAGGGTAATGGAAAAACTTGGAACATGGAGACTATAGAATCAATGAATTATACATGTAATAATGGTTGTGCGTTGGGTTAATGGACTAGACTGCAAAGTTGGTTTGAGCCGCAAGATTGGCAGTTCAAGCTCACCAGCATCTCCTTGGAAACCCTAAATAGGGTCACTATAGGTCAGAACGGACTCAATGGCACTTAACAATGTTATATACAAGGGGGTTCAAAAAGTTCACGGAAAAAAGGAGTGGAAATGTTTCACTATCCTTCTGAATTTCTCTTATTTCATCGCAATGCTAACAAAATAAAGCTATGAAATCGGTCTTTTTGGTGATGTAAACATTCATTTCTCTTGGGCTTCTAGCTACCAAGGGGAGCTGCCGAGGTATGGGGCAGCTATGCAATTTAGCTTTAGTAGAAAACTGCCGAATGTTAACAGTGATTATACCCTGCTACCCCACACCAGGACTTGTGGGGTGTCCTAGGATAAGTACTTGACCTCAAGGTCGGTCACTCCTCAGAACCAAGTCGATGGCACTAACAACAAAGCCCCCATCAACAGTGTTTTAACCTGAGTCTTCATTGCTGTTTGACCGGTAAAGGTTATAGATAAGGAGCAATCTAGTGTGGTTAACAGGGACGTCATGGCATCACGGTGGTCAAGAATCTACTCAGTCAGAGCTCCTGCAGGAGAATGGCAGGATGGCCCCAGTGCTGTGCTTACAACACCCACTGTATTGGCCCTGAGGCCACACTCGTCAGAGGCTGTCGGCCAACGAGAGGCACAGCAGGGATGCCTCTCTAACAGATGGCTTTGGCTCAGGGACCCCTGATCAACCTGGTGCCATTTACTTCCAACTACTCTACAGCCTGGAACTCTACCCACTCAACGCCCTACCCTGCCCCGTCTCCTTCACAGGAGCCAGATTTGCTTTGAGTGATTCTCTGTGCACCAAAGATTAAAACAAAGATTTCCTTCCCTAAGGACAGATGTGGTCTTGGGTTAAATGTTCTAGCCAACTTCCACACAAGACAGGTAAAGGTTTGCTGCCAGGCATGGTAGTAGGCAGCCTGCGGATGGTATACACGACCCTGACTGACAAGACATCTGGACTGAAGGACAATGAATGCATACTGAAGACCAGAGCTTTAGGCTTCCCTGAGTGCGATGACCCTCATAACTGCACATGTCCCTCGAGGGGCCCAGGGGACTTTGACTGTGGGCTGTTACAAGAGATGCTATCTCCAGTCAAGGCAGTTCCCACAACCACTGATGTGGGCCTCATCTCTTCACACCTGAGCAGTCATTGAGAGGTAACGGAACAGGCCCTGGGATGATGTGAGGGCTCCTCCTGGGGAAGAAAACAGCTTGGTATGGCTGAGAATGCTCTCCTATATCCTTTCCAAGTGACTCCGATGCCAAGTGAGGTCCAGCAGATCTTGTGAACCTAAGAAGAGCCCCTCGTGGACACTACTCTCTCTCACCACAGCCCGTACCTACCTGCTTTTACTGCCAGGCTCCTCACCTACCCAACCAGCCTGCCTTGCTTCATCATCTTTGACACTTACCTGGTGTTATGTCTCCTTGGTTACGAACCAGAATTAGAGTATTTGGATAATGACGAGGAATCCCTGGTGCAAATGGTGACGTGTTCGGTTACTACCCGCTATGGTGGCAGTTGGAACCCACCCAGAGGTATCTTAGAAGAAAGGCCTAGCAATCCACTGAAGACCCCATGGAGTGTAGTTCTGAAACACATGAGGACACAAGTCGGAACTGACTTAACGGCAACTTGTTTTGTTTTTTTTTGGAGCAGAGGGGAGGTGTTTGGGTATTACTACCAGCCCCTCTTCTGATATGGCAAAGATGACAACTTCAGCAGGATGCGTATAACCATTTAATGACTGCTCCACATACACCCTTCACTGGACTACGGGTGAATTTCACAACGGGAGCTGACGAACCACCCACCCAAGCTACCACATGATTACTCAGTTTCCGGAAACCTAGATCCCAATCAGAAACAACTCAGTAAGAAATAGCATGATCACTTAGCCCCAGAGGTACCCAGGGTGTCTGGATGCTCAGATGGGGAGGACGATGGAGGATGTTCCACCTTACCATCGTAAAGAGGAATGCTGTGAACACCAAATGCCAGATGCAAAAGAAGACACTGAGGCACAGGCCTAGCTCAGGCCTTCTCAATAAATAAATAAATGCCAGAAGCCACCACTGGGGAACTCATGGGCCCAAGGACAGTGAGTGGGAGGGGCCACCTTCTCGAGGTATGGTCACGGCCCGCGTCGCTACGTGCTGCAAATCAGCACATCTGCAAAGGGTCCCAGGAGGATCTTGTTGAAGATGCAGCGGACCCACACCAGGTAGGTAGTGAAGGGCTTGATGTTGTCAGTGAACGTGTGGTTCTGCAAGGTCAGGATGTAAGGCACGTAGGTGTTTTCCCCCTGTTCCTGAAGCCACACCTCGTACTTGACCTCCCTCACCTTCAGGTACTTGAGGTTCCATGGGATCTGCCAGGAGACAGTAAGGCGGGCCTCCGAGGCCCCCTGCACTGATGTCTGGCACCGCGCTTCCCGCACCTTGCCCGGGTATAGGCCGACTGTCCACTTCTGCTTCCGTGGCCCGGGCCGGCCCTTTACCACACGCCGGATGGTTTGGATGAGGGATGGGATGTCCACCCTGGTGTCCTGGTAGATTCGGAATAGCCACTCGGGGTTCCGGCAACAGAGGTGTCGCGGGACCTCACGGCTTTGTAGGATACGGGCCTGCTCGGCCCGATCCAGGTGGGCAATGCCCCCCTGGTCCCAGGCCCGCTCAGGGTGAGTGACTGTGTTCTCTGGCACTATGTTCCGCCAGGCTACATACTGGAGGTCCATGCCGGGCAGCATGGCCAGAGTCTTGTAGGGGCTGTAGTGATCGGGATTGACAGCATATGGAAAGAGCTCAACCACGGTCGCCCCGCGGGGTAGAAAGAGGGTGGTGATCAGCTGGGCCCCATGCATGCTGACCAGCATGGAGGCATTGCTGACCAGCCGTACAACATCTGCAAAGGCATGGTCCTCCAGGGACACCGTCACGGTCTTCATCTGGAACTCCTGGGCCAATGCCAGCAGCAGCTCAGCCTCATTCAGGATGAGTCTGTTCTGGGTGCGGCTGAAGACCAGAATGTACTCCTCGCCCAGGGGGGTTCCTGTGTTGCTCACATTCAGCTTCTCAGTCATGAAGCGTGCAAACTGCCGGATCTCATTGCCTGAGACGAGGATGTTGGCCTTTGGGCCCTGGGGCTGGACAAAGCCATACTGGTACCAGGTGGTGATCTTGGAGAGGCCCACAAAAGCATGTGAGAAGCATAGCAGCCGGCCGAGGGTCTTCAGCTGGGCCCGTAGGAGTGGCTGCTTGGGGCTGAGAAGCTTGTAGAGGTCAAAGTGTGCCCCCTCCCCCCAGCCCTCCATGAAGAAGAGCCGGGCCTCATGGGCCAGGCCGGGGAACTGCCGCAGGGTGTAGAAGAGAGGCAGCAAGTCATCGTGGAAGACATGCATGAGGTTATCAGGGTTGAAGCGGTTGGTGATGAGGGCCACGTCGGGCACGAACACTGGCTTGGGCATGAAGCGCAGGGCAGCGGCAGGCAGTTCCACGAAGTTGAAGTACTGGGTGTTGTGGTCCTCCACAGTGGACAGATCGAGCAGGGCAGGCTGGAAGCGCCGTGAACCCAGGTTGGGCAGCATGACAGAGGTGTTGCCATGGAAAAAGATGAACTCCTCAGCCTCGTTGGAATAGCAGAGCCACTTGAAGCGGCAGATGCGGTCGGTGTGTGTGCGACCCGTGCACACCATGTGTGTACCGCCCTCCATCAGGATCTGCAGGGCCTTGGGGTAGTCGATCCTCAGCGCTGGGGACGGCTCGGAGGCCTGCCGGCTGATGGCCAGCTCTTCCTCCAGAGTGGACGCATGCTCCCACAGCCGCACGTGCTTCCACAGCACTGCCGCCAGCACTGACACCAGGAGCGCGTTGAACACTGCCGAGAGGTGCATCCTAACGCCACCGGGGGGCCCTAGAGAGATGATGGCCACCAGGGTATGCCGCAGGCCTGGTGGGCTTCACCCATCCCTATGGGAACCTTGAGCACCAGCCAAGGCCTGCAGGAAGGGAAAAGAAAAAAGGAAAGGTGTTGGCATAGTCTGTCTGGAATCTTTACAAGCTCCTACTGTATGCCAGATGAGGCAGTGGTGGCTCCCTGGTAGAATGCTTGCCTTCCATACAGGAGACCTGGGTTCGATTCCCAGCCAGGCACTCGGCTGCTAGTGGAAGCCTGTATGTTGCTATGATACTAACCAGGTGTCAGTGGAGCTTCTAGACTAAGACTAGGAAGGAAGGTCTGATGATCTAATTCCAAAAATCAGTTGATGAAAACTCTGTGGTTCACACTAATCTGATACCAACCAATTATGGGAATGATGTAGGACTGGGCAGTGTTTCATTCCTCTGTGCATGGGATTGCCATGATGCAGGAACACATGGACGGTAGTTGACACAACATGGGTATTTTACACACTGCTAAGTACCGTAGATTAGGTTGTTATTTGGACAGTGTTCATTCCCTCCTCACCATGTCCATGGTGGAGTGTAAGTTCCCACACCTTGACTCCGACTTTCCACTTGGAGCTGTAACTTGTTTGTAAAGACAATGAGATATTAGAAGCGCTTACACAACGGGCCTTGTCCTGATTATGGTTAAGGCAGAACGGCGAGCAGAACGTGCTCAGGCTCACTAGCTGGTCCCAGGAGGAGCGACATCATGTGAGGAAGAACTCCGCCAGTCATGCTCACCTAACCAGCTCACCGAGCCCCAGCCAAGCGCAGCAGCGCCATCCTGTCAGCACAGGCGGTGAAGCTAAATAAAGGCTCCTTACTGTCCATCAGGGAAGTGCTGTGGTGGTTTGTCACACAGCATCATCTGCAGCCAAAGCTATCTGACAGGGAGAAGCACATGTTTTCAGCTTCCTAAGTAAGCTGACCTTGCTAGGGGCGTGGGTGACAGAGGTAGGTCCCCGTTAGGTCCCTAGTCTACAGTACAAAGTGGGGTATACCTGAACAGCCTTCTGGAATCAGGGGACACTGAAAAACGGATGCCCGTAGTGCTGGTGTGCTGTTTCTCTTCTTGTAAGAGCTAATTCCCATGTGCTCCTGCTCAGGAAGCATCTGTGCGCTCAGGATCTGGTGGGAAGGATGTGATATTCACGGAGAAATTGCTATTAATGGTTGGGCCCCTTTTCTAATGACCGCCTGCCTACTCAGAAATCTGGGATGACCTATGACTGGAGTGTAGTTGCTTTCATCAATTGAACTGTGTCTTGTGTCTTCCAAAAATATGTTTTGGAATCCTAACTCCTATACCTGTAGAGGAGTCCTGGTGTTACACTGTAGGGTAAACACTGGGCTGCTAACTGTTAAGGTCGACAGTTCAAACTCCCCACCAGCTGCTTTTCAGAAACCATATTCAGGGTCACTGAGAGTCAGAGGGAGAGCCTTTCTAGAGTCAGTACACTGAATTTGGAATTTTAGCTTCCTATGAAAGCTGGACAGTGAATAAGGAAGATCGTAGAAGAATTAATGCTTTTGAGTTATGGTGTTGGAGGAGGATATTGAAAGTGCCATGGGCTGCCAAAAAAACCAACAGATAGATACGCTTTGGAAGAAGTGCAGCCAGAGTGCTCCTTGGAGGCCAAGATGGCCAAACTTAGTGCCTCATACTTTGGACATATTGTCAGGAGGGACCAGTCGCTGGAGAAGAATATCATGTTTGGTAAGGTGGAGGGTCAGAGAAAAAGAGGAAGACGCCCCAACAAGATGGATTGGCCAAGTGGCAGCATCGATGAACTAAAGCGTGGCAACAGTAGTGAGGTTGGCCCAGGATCAGGCAGTGTTTTGTTCTGCTGTGCATAGAGTCGCTATGGGTCGGTACTGACTTGATAGTACCTAACAACAACAACAATAGAAATAAATTTCAATTCATTACAACCACCCACTTGTGGTATTTCTGTTATGTTGTTGATGTTGTTAAGTGTTGTTGAGTCGGTTCCAACTGTATAGAGTTTCCGAGGAGTGGCTGGTGCGTTTGAACTGCCGACCTTAAGGTTTAATCCAACCTTGAAGTCAAGTGCATATCCTATGGTGCTACACCAGGATTCCAAGAAACTAAGACAGCTGCTAAACCAAAGGTTGGAGTTTCAAATCCACCCAGAGGCACCTTGGAAGCAAGTCCTGGAGATCTACTTCTAAAATATCAGCCACTGAAAACCCTATGAAGCGTAGTCCTACTTTGATGCATATGGGGTTGCCATGAGTCAGATTCAGTCCGACAGCAACCGCTTACCGGTTTATCCCTGGCTAGCTTCAGATTCCTGGTGTCATACAAATTCCATCCCCCTAAATTAAAAGTATTGATGTGCAATCTTGCCCAGAAAGATATGGTGTCTAATGCTAGGCTTTAATCCATAAAGTATGAGAAATTATCATAAGAAGTACGCGTAGAATCCTGGGAGGAACCTCAAGGTCAGCAGTTCAAGTAAAATAGAAGGGGGGAAAGCCGGTAAGAGGACCATACTGAGCAAGCTACAACCGTTCTGCGCAGGTGGACTTTAAACCTTAAAACTGAGGTTCTGGAATGGGATGACTTACAGCCTAAATTAAAACTCCATTCTGAATTAAACCAAAAACTTCACCTCTACTATTCTAAAGAAACAATCGATCTTTTTGTCAAAATTGAATTGCTGTAACACAAAGAGGAGTCAGGATTCTGGCTTGAATGAGGAGTTGTTCGTTGAAGGTTGTCTGTTAGGAATGTTTATTCAGCTTGAGCTGAAAAGAATACCTTTCTCGAGGATGTCCCCAGAGGTTGAAAAATAGTTAATAATGTTAAGATGAAGCCTGTGGTAGTCGTCATTACGTGCCGTGGAGTCGGTTCCAATTCAGAGCAACCCTGTACAGGGTTTCCGAGGCTGTAAATCTTTATGGGAGCAGAAAACATCATCTTTCTCCCGTGTAATAGCTGGTAGTTTCAAACTGCTGACCCTGTGGTTAGCAGCCCATTTCATAACCACTACGCTACCAGAGTGCCTTAAAATGAAGCCTTTAGGAGGTCATGAGACTCTGTAACCAAGATGAGGTCAATTACCCAAATCTTAATCAAACTTCATTTTCATTCACTAGAATCTTCTCCATTTCTTTTCTGCTCTTTGTAAACCTGTAACTTGCTAAAGCCTAAGCCTGTTATCTTAAGATAAGGGGACAGGCAGTATTTATTTAAATGGTGTAGTGGTTAGAGTTTTGGTCAATTTGACAAGGCTAGGATTTCCAGAGGTTTGGCAGTTAAGAAGTGCTTATTCCTGTGGTGATGAAAACTAATACAGGCATGGCTAGCTCTATGATAAGCAACTGTGTGTAGCCAATCAATTGAAGGGATACTTCCTTGGGGGTGTGGCCTGCTCCCAATATAATGGACACATGGGAGGGATTCTCTCTCTCTTCCACTGGGGACCCGGGATTCTGTAATTGTAAGCCCTTTCCTTGATAATAAACTTCTCTTTCTATGTATATACATGGACTCCTGGTGTGGTACTATAGGATAAGCACTAGACTGTGAATCATAAGATTGGCAGTTTAAACTTACCAGCTGCTCCCTGGATACCCTATACAGGGTTGCTATGAGTCAGAACCAACTCGACGGCACTTAACAACAGCAATATGTATACATACATATGTTTCACTGGTTTTCCTCCCCTGAAAATCCAGCCTAAGACAAATTGCATGGAGGCCATGTCGAACCTCCTCTGGCTTCATAAGGGGAAGGAGAATCAAAATCAGCTTAAGGCAGCGGTCAGACATGCCTCCACCCTTCCTATTCTGACCCCAACCATTCCTGTCGTGGCAGTCTATGTCTCTGCTGCATTGGAAAATCTGTTGCAATGGCCACACTGAACTCACAGACAATGCTCACAATGATGGGGTTTATTAGGAAAGTGAACAAGGTACAATTCAGAATCGGAAACAACTTTTCTAGATAGAACAGTTCTCTGGTCTGGAGTGCGTCTTGTAAGCCATACTGCAGACATGTCTTTCTCTCATCCTCTGCCTCTCAGTTATGCTGCCCTAACGCCTCTGTACTGCTCGGGCAAGTGCTGCATAGGTCCTTTATTCAAAGGGCACCCCATTCTTCAAGCCAGGATTCCCGAAGGCACATGGTCTCACTCAGTCTCTCTGTGCTGCTGACTCTTCCATTCAAGGATCTTGGGGTCCTAAAGACATGGTGTACTCGTGGCTCTTCTTTCTTGTTGGCAGTTAAATTCCCCTTTGCTGCTTCTGAGATGGCTCATCTTGAACTCAGTGGAAAGGCAGAAACAACCAATCCTTGAGTTAGAGTCCCATTTACCCTATTTGCATGGTCTGACTAGATTGTGAATGGAGTCCTGGTGTAGTGCTGTAGCATTAAGCCCTGGACCGCAAAGTCAGTTTGAACAGCAAGGTCAGAGGTTCAAATCCACCAGCCGCTCGTTGAAAGCTTTAGAGCGTCACTATGAGTTGGAACCAACTTGATGACACTTAACAACAAAAACAACAACAACTAGACTGTGAACTACAAGGTCAGCAGTTTAAGCCCACCAGCCGCTCTGTGGAAGAACAATGACGCTTTCTACTCCTACAGAGATTTATAGTCTTGGAAACTCTCTACAGGATTGAAATGAGTTGGAACCAATTTGATGGCACTTAACAACCACAACCTCCATCACCCAGTCATACGGTGGAAGTTACAAAAAATTGGATAGAAGGCCTATATCATATAAATTCATTGTACCACATGCAGACAAACAGCGGTAAGACCATTTATTCTCCACAGAATGCTTGTTAAACAAATCTTAGGACGTTACAATCTCAGGATATAACAAGTTAAATTTTAAGATTGTTGTTGTTGTTGTTGTTATGTGCCGTGGAGTCAGTTCCGACTCATAGAGACCCTGTACAGGGTTTCCGAGGCTGTAAATCTTTACGGGAGCAGACCGCCTCATCCTTCTCCCGTGGAACTGCTGGTAGTTTCGAACTGCCGACCTTGAGGTTCACAGCCCGATTCATAACCACTACGCTACCAGAGCTCCTTATTTTAAGATTAGACTTTAATAAACCTCTGCAGCTTTTTGCTATGCTTTCCCCTCTCTCTGTGCCTACCCTTGGTTTATCTGATAAAAGCTG
>NW_006408642.1:3807291-3864200 GCF_000296735.1 Chrysochloris asiatica
GACATTGGCTACCCAAAATGGGGGTGGCTACAAAGGCAAGATATGACTGGCTTATGAAGAGGGAACCTAGATTCAGAGGGTGTGAAGGAAGGTAGAATCTCCACTGAGTAGTATCTAATATGTCTAGGTGGGGCTGATGAAAGGAAATGCAGATAGGTCTCTGGTGATACAATAGTGAATAATTGTTATCAGGACTGCTTGTGAGGGTTGGAAATGTAAAGGTAGATACTTTGTAGCAAGGAGGGGAGTAATTAACTTTACAGTCTAGGAGCGGAGGTCCCTGGGACAATCAAGGGCGAAAAGCGGAGAGCGGGACCCTACGCAGAGAAGCAGTGATGCCTGAGATGGAGGCAGAGACGATGACTTGGAGAGATGGAGCAGCTGGGGACTTTAGATCCAGAGACGGAGAGGGGCTGTGTGCTGACGACTGGAGGGTAGGCTTGCAGGGTATGCCCTTTGGTTGGTTGATGATGCATGGAGGGGATTGTAACCATGGCAATAAAACAATATACGATAGGATGAATGTAAAACTAACGTTCTCCCATATAAACTATCACATAATTCACAACAAAACATTAAAAAAAAAAAGCTGCTTGCTCTCTCTGCAATTTGGAAGACAAGCTGGAGCCCTTGCTAAGATGCTCGTGGACTTCCCTGTCTTTCTCCCTCAATAAAACAGTTTTTTACTTTTAGTGGATTCTCTGTCTGGTGCTTCACTATGGCAGTACAAAAACTGGCCTGCTGGTCTACCAGCTCCTGTCAGCATGAGATGATAATCACCACTCCAAGGGGCGTGGTCTCCTACAGTCAATTATGAGTCTAACTCTCCACTGTGTTCTAGCCCATTCCAGTCCATTTTAAGTTCATTAGGAAACAAAAAAAAAAGGAGACTTCTGGGGTAAGATGGTGAAGTGGGCAGACACACTGAGTAGACCCCCCTGTAACAAAGACATGGGAGACCAAGTGAAACAGACACATAGTGATCTTGGAACCCCAAGCACAGAGAGGTAGACTGAGTGGAGCATCAAGAAAATAGAAAATGGGCACACTGTTGGCCGGCGTTGAGCAGTGTGGCCATCGTGTGAGCAGCTGTTGGTACAGTGGCCTTCAGACATGGGGCACAGCTGGAGGCTGGCAGCAAGTGGGGTGTACGTCTCATGGTAGTTGGGGGCATTTTAGTCCAGTCCCCATCCTCAATACCCCAGCGGCAGTGGCAGTACTTCCACATAGCCTTGCCTTTACCTGGGTCAAGAACCAGGAGTGCCACCCTGCTTCTGGAGATGTGTAAATCCTCCTGGAACAACACTACACAAACAGTGAATAGAAAACTGTATCCACACTTCCAGTCTCTACCACATCCACCAGGAGACAGGTGCCTAAGAATGTACCAATATACAATCATCAATTAGATATAATTATATACCACTATGTCTCAGGGAAAACAGACAATTACAACTTACACAAAGAAGCAAGACAGAGTACCTCAAACAAGTGACCAAAATACAGTCAGAAAACATAATACCAGAAATGGTATCAGAACTACTTGATATGGAATTTTAAAGTATGATATTTAGGTACTTTCAATGGGTTGCAAGACAGAGCGAGGAAAGTAAGGCGGATACAGAAAAAACTAGAATAATTCAGGAAAACACTACAAGAACAAACTGACAAAAGAAATGAAAACTTGGAAACCATACAGAAACAGCAATTAGAAAGCCAGAAGATTAATACTAAGAATTCAAAAATAGATAGTACATTGAAAGAGCAAAGAAGTAGAACTGAATCAATGGAGGGCCTAATTAGTGAGCTTGAAGATAAATATCTCAGTGTTCTAGAGAACCAGCAGAAAAAAAATTTCTTTAAGTCTAAAGAAAGCCTAAGATTTATGTGGGGCACTATCAAGATGATTAACTTAAATGTGACTGGAATTACACAACAGGAAGAGGCAAAACAAAAAATAAAAGACTCAGAAAACTGTCCAAGAATTGTTGGAAGAAAAATCTCTAACATCATGAAAGATTAGATAGTCATTCAAGAAATTAAACCAACCCCAAATGGAATAGACCCCCGAAAGAAAATCACCAAGACATATTTTAAACAAACTTTTCAAAACCAAAGACAAGCGAAAAATCCTGAGAGCAGCTCAGGAAAAATGAAAAATTGCCTACCAAGAACTAAACTAATTTCTCAGCAAAAATCATACAGGCCTTCAAGAAGACCATGGATGACATTCATAAAATGCAAAAAGAAAAAAAAAAAAATTGCCAAATAAGAATCATATGCTCAGCAAAATGGTCCCTAAAGTATGATGGAAAATTAGGACATTTCCAGATAAACAAAAATTAAAAGAATTTGCAAAAAACAGACTAACCACACAAAAAATACTTAAGGGAGTTCATTTGACAGAGAGCTGGTAACAGCAGCTAACAATCTGAGACCAGATACATGACAATATTACCCAGAACTCAACCCAGAGGTATTAAAAGTGAAACAAACCCAGAGGTCTGAAAATGTTGTTGTTACCAATTTGCAACAACAACAATCCCCCTTAAAGTAAACCCAGGGAATACTACAGTTACAGAACTTCTAAATGAAGAGGACTACCAAGTAGATTTCAAGAAAGGAAAAGAACCGAAAGGGTAACCCTAAAACCAAGGAGCATGGTGGCTCTGTAGGAGAACCACAGAACTGCGAAACCGAAGGTCAGTGGTTTGAGCCCACTAGACACTCCACAGGAAAACGATGAGGCTTTCTGCTCCCACAAAGATTTATAGTCTTGGACACCCTATACAGATCACGGTGAGTCGGAACTGACTTGATAGCACTTAACACCAACAGACTTAAAACCAGACCAAGCTTTACTCATAGTCCTGTCCCTCCTAACCATAACCCTAGTCCTAACCATAACCCTAATTCTAAACGAAGTTCCAGACCTAGCCATAGTCCTAGCCGTAACTCCTTACTCAACACCTGCCCCCACAAAAAAACAAAACTTGGCCCAAATCCTAAATCTGAAGGTTTATGCCTTTCACCAAGTTTGGGAAAAACTCCGCCACGACTTGAAAACTTCTTCGGCTTCATGACTATGCTCTCCTAGATTCCACTGACTCAAATACTCATTTTAAAAACTGTCCCACAGGTCCTCAGTTCCGTTTTTTTGTTAAGTCTATTTTCTCCCGGTTGTACACATTGGACAGTTTCTATTGTTTTGTCTTCATGTCACCTGATTTCTCTGCTATTAGCCTCCATTCTTCTGGTTAGTCAACCAGGCAACTTTTTATTTCACATACTAAATTTCTTGTCTTTAACATTCCACTTCTTCCTGAGAGCTGCTCTTTTTTGTTGCTGGGACTTTTCTATAGCTGAACAGGAAAATTAATAACAGACATCTTGATTTTAAGATTTATCTTATTCATGAGACCAAATATTAACCAAAAAGAGCTTCATCCAAACTGTTAACAGCCTGCCCTGCCAGAAACTGCTCTACAGCAATGTAAATTCATCATACCCGCTAGAAAAGTATAGTCATCAAAACCATTACCTCCTAATTGAAATCTCAGAAGTCTCACAGCTGAAGGTGGACAAACGGCAAAATTATTAACAGCTAGGTTAGAAGTAACCTGGTATCAGTTGATCTCATTAAGGGGGTAAAAGCAGGGTTCAATCATGATAAGATTATTGTTGTTGTTAAGTGCCGTTGAGTTGATTCCGACCCATAGCAACCCTGTATAGGGTTCCCAAGGAGCAGCTGGTAAGCTTGAACCACCAACCGTGCAGTTCAAACGGCTTTGCAGTCTGGCGCCTTAACCTACAGCGCCACACCAGTACTCCAGCCAGTAGTTAATCTTCCCTATTTCTCACTCCTCAGTCTTTTTATAAACCTTACTGTACCTGGGCTCTTTGAGCCATTTGCTTTATCTGCATTAAAATGGTCTCCCTATATGCATATGAAGTCCTGGTGTGGCGATGGAGGTCTTCCCTAACATGTCCAAAGTAACGAAGTCTTAGATCTTAATCAATTCATCTTGACTAAAACTGGAAGTCTCCTTCGCATCTGCTTTTAAAACAAGCTCCCACGTGATTCTGGAATATAGCTAGATTTGAGAAAAACCCAGCAGCTCTTTACTGAAGAACCAGACCATGAATCACATAACCAGTTGCTAACCTTTGCAAAAAAAAGAGAACCAAACCATCCCTCCCACCGCCCTCTCCCCAGCTGGGTTCAATAATTCATTGTGCTGGCCACACAGAACTCAGACACCATGATTACAGTGATGGGGTTTATTAGGGAAGTTAATAGGTTGTAAGTCAGCACAGTTGTTCCAGTCACATCAACCTCTCCTTAGTCAAGCCTGCAAACATGCCTCTCTTTGCTGGATTAATGTTACAAAGCTCTTTTAGGGCTGCTCATAAATACCCACAGGACACACCATTCCACATAACTTCAGCCTGAAGACACTCGGCTCTAGGTCCCCCAATTAAATGCCTGGAGGCACACCAGTCTGCAAGCAAGCCTCTGGTGCAAAGTCACTCCGCTTTACTTGCTCCGTGGACTAGGAAACCCACCACTCTGTCTCATGCAGCTGCTCCTCTGCCACTCCTCCAGCGTCACAGCTTTCTGTCGATGTTGAGGAGGTTCAATGAGCATTGATCTCTGAATCTAAAGGGCAAGCTCCACTCCTGGCTCTTCGTGCTGATGGTAGTGAGCGTCTCCCCTCCTGCTTCTGACATGGCTCATTTTATACCCATGTTAGAGTTCCACGTTTTCACAACCATCATTCATAACTGATCACATTATCCTATCAGTATTTCTCCAACTTTCTCTTACTCAGACCCACCAGGAAAATAGTTTGATGGGTGTTACAAAGACTAAGGCTAGAAGCTACTGCTGTTGTGTGCTGTGGGGTCGGTTCTAACTTGTAGTTACAATGTGTAGGGTTTTCTGAAGCTGTAAATCTTTCTCTTGTGGATTCGAACTTCTAACATTGTAGTTAACAGCCCAACACATAACCAACCCATTACAGTATCAGGGCTCCCTGGTTGTTGGTAGTAGGTGTGTGCCACCAAGTTGGTTCCAACTCATAGTGACCTTGTATAGGGTTTCCAAGGCTATAAAACTTTATAGGAGCAGAAAGCCTCATTTTTCTCCTGCGGAGCCACTGGTAGATTTGAAGTAATGCCCTTGCAGTTAGCAACCAGGTTGGTAATCCACTACATTACCAGGGTTCGTTGAGGCACATTATATAATTCACTACACCACAGCTTTGAAGCTTGGGGATGTTTGACAATTTTCTTTGTATATAAATTGGAATAGGTTCAATGCTATCCCTATAATCACATCACTATCACTCCAATGCTTTTTAAACTGTATACTTTCTTGAGTAGGAAAGATGAGGAAAAGCTTTTCAGCTATCCCAAGAACCCACACATCTATTGCCTACCTCTTCTAGGATTGTGGGCAGCGAATGAGCAGCCTGTGTGTTAGTTAGTTCCTACGAACAGAATGGGTTACCACTCTGCTTTACTTCACTGCAGAAATCTTTTCGTTTTCATCAACATTATATGCCCACAGAAGTGTGAAAACACACGTGAATACTTCCCATCACGTGTCATGGTGGAAAGAAAGATGGACAAATACAGTGGCCATAAACTTGCAGAACCTCAACTAGGAAGGAGCCCAGGCTCGGCTGTGAGACTTTGGACATGCTTCTCTGATCCTTGGTTGCACGGATGATAAAGGAAGAAATGTGCGGGTCACAGATCCCTCTTTTCCTGCATCTGCTCAGGTCCTGAGCATCCCAACAAGGAGCAGGATGTCAGGAGCAAACATCAGGCTAGTCAAGCTAGGATACAAAGGAATGGTTTCATGTTTTACCCTCAGAAGGGACAGGAAAAGACAGGTAACTCCATGGCCCTGTCTAGAGAACAGAAGCCTCCAGTCTTTCCAAACCACCTCAGCTCAGATTAACTTGTCTACAGGCAAAGTGTAAGTTGTCATTGGAACACTTTTCCTGTTACTTACCTGGACAGGGACATTAGCTTTTCAAAGCTGACAGTCAGGCATGGGACTCTACCTAGAATGATCTTAGCCATAAGGAATAGGTGGGGCTGCTCAAGCCCCCCCACCAGTGCCCATAAGCGTCAAGCATCTCGTGCCTTTGAGTTCTGATGTCCCTATCTGAGGGCTGTGCACAGTTTGTTCATTCTTCCTCTCTGAAAAGGAGAGACCACACAGAGGTCACCTGCCATGGGAGCAGAGGCCCCAGAAACTTTATCCCTGGAGCCTGAGAATAAACTCAAAGTGTGCTACAGCTGCCTAGAGCTTGGCTACCCATTGGTTTCCTGACCCTAATCACTGAAGGCTGTCAATGATACCGCTGTAGGATTGGAGGGGGCTGGGGTAGAGAACAAGACATAGGTCTGTGGTCTCAGTTATCAAAAAGAATCTGGCCCTTTTTAATCTGTACTACATTTAAGGAGTGTGGAGCTGTAGGATAAGCACTGGACTGCAAGGTCAGTTTGAACCATAAGGTCAGTGGTTCAAACTCACCAGGTGCTCCCTGGAATCCCTATACCAGGTTGCTGTGAGTCGGGACTGACTCAAGGGCACTTAATAATAAAAACAACAACAATAAGAAGTCATTGGAAAAGGGATTTTTTCACTCTTAAGATGGAACTCTACTGCTACAAAGGTTAAAAACCACTGAACAGGTTTTCTTCATTTTGTAGAGACGTCACTCAGCAAGTCTGTGGCGCCGCCAGGATTTAACACGGAGGTGCAGTACTGCCCCCCAGTGGGCATGGTGCACGGAAGGCTGAGGAGGCCATCAGAGCTTTAGCAGGCCTGGCTGAGTGGCTTGTGTTCAGGTCCTAATGAAGGCAGATGGCCCCTCGCACATCCTAACTCTCACTCCTCTTCTCTGTCCACCTGCTCCACTCCAGGGTCTGATGTGGCCACGTGGCTCTGATGTGGAGAGCAGGTCCATCCCATTTCTCAGAGCTTCGCTTCCCTGAGGCAACACCTCCCAGGTTCTCCCCTTGCCAACACCGCTGGGACCTTCACTGGAGAGAGGCAGGGCCTGGATCAGGTACAGTCAGACTGCCTCACAGGTGAGTTCGCTCTTCTGAAGATGTTTTTTAAAGGTGTCACTAGTCAATCGCTGGCTGTCACACCAGAACCTACGCCAGCTTGGCTCTGAGTTCCTTCTACATGCCTGGGTGTAAGTAACTGTCACAAGAGGAAAGACTGTTGGGGAATGTTTGAAGACGAAAAGCCAGTTCTACTACCTACTAACTGTGTGCCCTTTCTGAACATGAGCTCCTCTTCATCAGTAAAGCACCCTTGTTACAGGGTTGTGGAAAGGTAAAAAACAATGGACCAGGTGAGCTTTGTGAGTGCTGACACTTGACTGCTTTTGCTAGACAAAAACAACAATTTTATGCTATAGGATCAGCACTGGACTGCTAACCACAAGGTCAGCAGTTCAAATCCACCAGCCACTTCTTAGAAACCCTATACAGGGTCGCTATAAGTCAAAATCAACTCAATGGCACTTAAAAGCAACAAGGACCAACCTAGTGGTACAGTATCTAGTGGAGATGAAAAATAAAACGTTTTCAGGCACCAGAAGGTTAATACAAGGCCTCAGGAATCACAAATAATTTTGGCATTTTACAGGACTTTGGACATACTTGGCTGACTTCCTCATACTCAGGCAAAAGGTAGTAAGTGCTGAGGCAGAACTGTTACTTTTCATCGGTGTCATCTGATACAAAGGATTTAAAACCTGAGCAGGAGTAGATTTTTCCCAAAGACAGAGACGGAGACCAGCCAATGAATGCTGTCTCCTGTGTTATCTTAGGGAGGAATCAGCCACCGCCCTCCTATTTCTCGGGCCTCTAGGTCAGTCAAGTGCATTAATAAATGAGAGAGCAGATGCGTTCATTCAAACATGTGCTGAGCCTAAGCTGAGGCACAGGTGCACAAGTTCCCTTAGGTCATTGGCACAAGAGGACACTGGGAACAACTGTTCTTGAACCTTTGAAAGGGCTGGCAGGTGGAGGGAGAACCAAGCAGGCAGCTCCTCCACATCCCCACCTGAGCAGAAAGAAATGCCTTGGTCACTTGCTGGAAGGTGACAGGGGAGCATGCGTCTGTCAGGACTGGGGACTGGACCTCTGGAATGGAACATGCACAAATACCCCCTGGATGTCTTGGTCAAATAGTCTTTTTAAGCAAGTCTGAAGTGGGGTTTCAGAGACTGCTTTCAAATAAGCTCCTTGGAGATGCTGTTGCTGCTGGCCTACACATTCCTCTGTGAGTAGCAAGGACTGCTAACCTCAAGGTCAGCAGTTCAAGCCTACCAGCTGCTCCCTGGAAACCCTGTATGTCTTAACCAACTCGACGGCACTTGACAAAAACTAAAGGTCTCTTCCAGAAGCACTGGTGGCATGGAGGACTAAGCACTAGGCTGCTAACTAAAAGGCCTCCAGTTCAAACCTACCAGCCTCTCCATAGGAAACTGATAAAGCAATCTGTTTCCTGGAAGGTTTACAGACTCAAAAGCCCTATGAGCAGTTCTACTCTGCCCTGTAGAGTCGCTAGGAGTTGGAATCGAACATCCAGACCAGCTCTGAAGACCTTGAGACCTTGAACTAGGGACGATACGACATTCGTAGAAGAGAGAGAAAAGTCTGTCCGTCGGTTTCCTACACCCAGCTCAGCTGTAAGAGAAGGCATTGTTGTTGTTGTCGTTGTTAGGTGCCATCAAGTACGTACTAACTCATAGTGACCTTATGCACAGCAGAACGAAACAATGTCCGGTCCTGGGCCAACCTCACTACTCTTGCCATGCTTGACTCCACCTTGCCAATCCATTTCACTGGGCGGTCTTCCTCTTTTTCTCTGACCCTCCACCTTACCAAACATGGTATCCTTCTCATGTGACTGGTCCTTCCTGACAATATGTCTGAAGTATGAGAGACGAAGTTTGGCCATCCTGGCCTCCAAGGAGCATTCGGGCTGTACTTATTCCAAAACAGAATCTATTGGTTTTTCTGGCAGCCCATGGCACTTTCAATATTCTCCTCCAACACCGTAACTCAAAAGCATCAATTCTTCTATGGTCTTCCTTATTCGCTGTCCAGATTCCGCATGCATATGAGGTTATTGAAAATACCATGGCTTGGGTCAGGCGCACCTTAGTCTTCAAGCTGACATCTTTGCTCTTCAACACTTTAAAAAGGTCCTGTGCAGCATATCTGCCTAATGTAATACGTCATTTGATTTCTTGACTGCTGCTTCCATGAGTGTTGATAGTTGATCCAAGAAGAATGAAGTCCTTGACAACTTCAATCTTTTGAAGAGCTAATAACGTCTCCCTTCCTTTCCACCACATCTTATATCCTATGGGGATAGGTTACGAATCGGGCTGCGAACCTTAAGGTCAGCGGTTCGAAACTACCAGCCGCTCCGCGGGAGAAAGATGAGGCTTTCTACTCCCGTAAGGATTTACACCCTCGGAAACCCTGTACAGGGTCGCTATGGGTCGGAATTGACTCAACGGCACTTAACAACAACAACAATCCCTTGAAAGCAAAACCCATTATTAACCCAGCATGTGGCATGAAAGGGATGGCTTCTCCTGTCTGCCCCCAGGGGCCTGCAGCTCAACTCCAAGGTCTGGAGGCTGGTTCAAGCTGCTGAAGGCTCCTGGCCCCAAGCCAGCACAGCCAGCTCACTCCTGCAGTGTCCGGCCCGACTCCTCCGTGGAGTCAGAGCCCCTACAGATGAATGTGCCTATAGCCCTATCATACAGAATGGGGACAAGGGAAGAGGAGGGAAACCAGGGTGCTTTTCATATAGAAAAAAGTTGAAAATATGCACACAGTATACACAGAAGACTGCAGAACATACCAAAAGAGATGCTCAGTGAGTTCTCAGTATGTTTTGTCCCTTTACCAGCTGGGTTCCCTACACCAGCTTCCCTGTGCCAACTCCCCATCCAATTTTCTCTAAACAGATTTGGGATGCTCAGGGTATCAAAACTATATTTCATATTAGCACAAGGAAAACACAGTTAGGCAGGGAAATTGTTGCTATAAAAAAATTGTTGTTTAAAAAAAAATCACTCTACAGAGAGATAAAAACACACTTATTAAGAAATGAGCAAGACATGCCCCATATGTTTGTCTTTACATGTATCAGAAACTAGCAAAGATTGATTAATTCCCAACAAGCATGATTGTTTACATTTAGAAAAAAAAAAATAGAGGAAAAAAATAGAGGGTGGATTTTCTCTCCCTTTGTCTTACACTGTGAACTCTGGGAAGGCACTTACTCACCAGCGGGTGGTGGTGTGGTGGAGCTGGGCCCTGGACCCCACAGGCTGCAGTAGGATGAGTGTGTGCCCCTACACACATGCCCTCTCCTGTCCCCCACAGGAACAATGACTTCGTTTCTATTATTCTCCACCAACGGGAACCAGGGCTTCTTGGAGAAACAATTATTCCCCAGATGGGAAAGTACAAGATGAACCTACAATATCGTGAAGTGTCAAAAAGTAAGAACGGTCTCAAAATACAAAGTGGGTGGGGGGAGTACATTTTAAAGAGACTCAGGAGCCAATGTGAAGGAGTTCCCAAGAGCTAAATCTGGGACAATCTGAGCAATAAAATGAAAATATAACAGTCATGGATTGTAATTCAGAAAATAAATACCCATGAGTCAATACTGATATGAAGAAATAACTGAATGAATGACTATATAAGAAAGGTATAAGGAGCAGAACTTCCTTACGGTGTAATTCCAATTAATAAATGTAAGAGCAATGATGGACACAGAAAATCACTATTTGGCAAGCGTCAGTGTTGCAGACAAGATCCACTGGTGAATGCTAAAATTAGTGGATGAAAGTAGGATGAAAAACAGGATGTTTGTAGTCTCAAGTGTCTCCTCAGGAGGTATTTATTCATTGCAAAGGTAAAAATAGAAACGTTAAAGTACAAAAGCCTGGCAGTCTCCGTCAGAACCAAATCATCCACGTTGACATCACCACTAATAAGGCATATGGATATGAAGTACCCTTTGATCTGGTGCACTGAGAAAGGCACATCACAGTTCAAGTGTTCTCAGTATATTTCTAAATGGAGAGACTTGGCTCTGAATAAGGACTTTAGATGACGGTTATACTGCAGAAAAACTGGCAGATACTCTTCAAGAGACAAGGTCACAAAAGGCAAAGACAGACTGACATGTCCCAGACGGGAGGAGGCTAAGGAAACTCAGCAACCAAATGCAGTGGGAGTCCTGGTTGGGTCCTGAGCCAGAATAAGGGCAGGAGTGGGACAGCTGACCGGTTTGTCTCAGTCTGTGGACTAGTTTACACTGTTATTCTGTGAAGACCCTGGCTTTGACCACTGTATTGTGGTTATTATATAAGGTATCCTCAGAAACCCTATACAGTGTCACAATGAGTCAGAATTGACTTGACTCATCAGCACTTAACAACAGCAACATTAGGGAAAGCTGGGTGAAAAGTATTCTTGCAACTTTTCTGTACGTCTAAAATCATTTCAAAATAAAACCTATTAAGAAAAAGTTAGGTAAAATCCTTGAAGAAGGAGACAGGGTATTTATAGATTAAATGACATGTCTGATATGCTTTAAGATATTCCAGCAAAAAGCAGGGAGACAGATGGCGCAAGAACAGAGGGCATTGATAACTATAGAAGATGATGTGAGTGCATTGGATCTTTATATGATTCTCTTCTTTGTGACTAGAACTTTCTTAATAAGAAGTTAAAAAAGAAATAAAGAATCAAATAAATCACTATTATCAATGATAAAAGACTTCTGGAGAGTGGATGAGTAAGGATATTCATTCTGAAAACATAAAATAAAGACCCCTCAGCAGGAGCTAAGCAAGTGCCTCCAACAGAAGCCAAAGCTACAACCAACACACCCAGAGACTATCAGAAACCAAGAGACTCTGGGAAAGGAGGAAAGGGAAGACCCACCTCCAACCTGAGCAGGCATCTTAGCCCCTGGTACTCATCACCTCCACAGTGAGCAATCTGCTCCAACCCTCCCCCAGGGGTCCCTGTGCTCAGAGTAGGTTGAGGATGAGGGGCTCTGGGGCACAGGCCAGAAGGAAGCCAGGGTACACTATCACAGAAATACCACTAGTCGGTGTTTTTAACAAACAAATTTATTTTCTCACAGTTTAGGAAGCTAGACATCTGAATTCCAAGTGATGACTCTAAGGGATGTGTTCCTGTCTCTGTTGGAGAGGGTCCTTGTCTCTTCAGTGTGTTTCCTGGTTCCTTGGAGATCTCCATGTGGCTTGGCACCTATCTTCCGCATTTCTGCTCTGCTGGCTTGGTTAACCTCTTTTTATATCTCAAAAGAGACTGACTCAAGATACACCTGATACGAATCCTGCCTCATTAATGTAAGAAAGTCAATTTTTAAAATTTGCAACACATATTTTGGGGAGACATAATCCAAGGGGTCTTGGTGTGTTGCTGTAGCATAAGCACTGAACTGCAAGGTCAGCAGTTCAAACCCCAAACAGGTCACTATGAGTTGGACCCGACTCAACAGTACTTAACAATTAAATAAAAAACACCTATGTAACCCAACAGTACTATTGTTATGTGCCGTGGAGTCAGTTCTGACTCATAGTGACCCTGTACAGGGTTTCCGAGGCTGTAAATCTTTATGGGATCAGAAAGCCTCATCTTTCTTCCATGGAACAGCTGGTAGTTTCGAACCGCTGACCTTGAGGTTAGCAGCCTGATTTGTAACCACTACACTACCAGACTGTAGATCAGATAAATCCTCAGAAAGATTTTTGAAATAAAACAGATGCATACAGAGTCCTTTAATCAGACCCCTAGTTCCAAAGTTGCTAAGTCTTTACCTTATCACCATATCAACTTGTTCCTAGAGAACAAACAGTTATGCAGCAAGTGGGTCAACTGATTACTGGACAAAAGACCCCTCTCTCGAGGTCAATTTTCACTGCTCCTAGGGGCTACCAGGATGAAGGTGGGCCTGGAGAGGCTGCTAGCCTCGTGACAATAGGGCAGGGGCAATGAGATATCACTCAGGTCACGATGCTTGGCCTTGAGACTGAAGTTTGGTCTTATATGAAGTGTTTCATCACCATGATGTTTGATGCAACTCTGTGAAAAATAGTTTCCCAAAGAAAATGGTGAATGTGGGAGCACCACTTTCTACTTCTTACACAGAGGGGAAATGGGAGCCCAGTCAGGGCCAGCCTAACACTTGGAACGTGGTGTAGCCTCTGCTAGGGTTGACAGCAGAGCCTACAGGAAAAGAACGCCTTCAGACTGAAAGACTCCATGCCCCAGTCAGTTCTGTTGAAATGGGCAGAAGGGCAGGGATCCCCAAATCACAAGGAAACATACTCTGCAGGGATGGAGAACTCCCTCCTTGGTACACCTCTGAGAGCTCAAATGTCATTTCTGGAATGGGCTTCCCTCCCCAACGTACTGTCCTTAATTCTGAACCCATTTCGGAGCAGGAAGGCAGGCTCCACCTTTGCAGTCAGATTTGGCAGACACAGTACACCTACATAGTATCTACTATGCCACAGAGCCAAACATGTACGCCTGACTTAATCCTCACCGCCACTGAGCAGGATAAGGCCTCCCACTGGGAGGAGACTCTGGATAAAGAGATCAGACAGTGGTTCTCAGAGCATGGGTCACCCAGGGTAACTGATTTTGTTTCAATTTAGTGCTGTGTCCTCAAATTAACAAAACCTCCCAGAACATATGCTGGTGAGCACGAGGGTCTGACAGTAACAAGTCTAGACCACTACCCTCTGGACTTAAAGTAGGGTGTCTGGATGCAGAACACCTGGGCTCAAATCCCAAACTGTCCCTTAGTCAGCTATGGCCGAGTCCTTTTCCCTGGGAATCTCTGTTCCCTTATCTGGAAAATGAGGGTAAGTATATCTACCTCCTGGTGTGGTGGGATAAGCACTGGACTGCTAACCCAAGGTCAGTAGTTTAATCCCACCAGCTGCTCCTTGGAAAGTCTATATAAGGTAGCTACGAGTATCTGACTTCACAGCATGTACGAACAACGTTCTAATAAAGCATCAGTTAGCTCTCACATGCAAAGTGCTTAGACAGCATATGGATATGGTAAGCTTGGTAAATGACAGTGATGACCATCACCTAGCTGAGTGTGAGTACTTCCCCAGCCTGGAGTGATATCCCCCTGGAGTCGCACAGTCCTGGCTCCCTCTCACTTCTGGGTATCCAAAGGCACTCTCTCCTCTCTCCACATAGCTGAGCGTGAACTCTGGTTCTCCCAGCAGCTGCAGAGACCAGAGACCATCTCCATTCAGGCAGTCCACAAACAAGCAGGTAGCATGCAACATGCACCGAGGACACAAAAATGAAAAAATGGCACCCTGTCCTCACTCACCAAGGCAGAGGAAGCAAGAGGCCACGGTTCACACTGGATGTGAAGCAGCTGTTGCAAAGGAAACACATGTCTTGGAGCGCTGCAAAGAATGCAGACTCCTGGGGGATGCAATGGAGACTATGGTTACAAGGCCCCTCCTCATGCCCCATGAACGCCAGGGAAGTACTCTGCACAGGCTACAAGTTTTCCTTGTTCAATGGGAACAGCCCTGGGTCACCTTGGGAGGTAGTCATCTGGCTTTAGCTAGAAAAAGCTGGCAGATCTCCCAAGCCCATGAATCCAATCTGGGCTGAGTGCAGATGGCAGGACACATACAAGACTGGAGTCCTTGTGTGGTGCTGTAGGATAAAGCACTGGACCACAAGGTCAGTTTGAACCATAAGGTCAATGGTTCTAACTTACCAGCTGCTCCTTGGAAACCCTATGCAGTGTCACTGTGAGTCGGAACTGACTCAACAGCACTTAACAACAACAACAATGGTAAGGAGCCCTAGTAACACAGGGGGTTGTGTTGGGCTGCTAACCACAAGATCAGTGGTTCAAACTCACGAGCCTTTCCTTGGGGAAAAGAGGTTCCCATAAAGTTTTACAGTATCAGACACCCAGAAGAGCAGTTCTATTCTGGCCTATAGGGTACCAGAAGAGTGTGAATCAACTCTCTGATAGTGGATTTAGTGGTTGTGTTTGTTTGTTTCCCTAAAGGTATCTGTCAGAGTCCTGGATAAACACTGGACTGCTTATCAAAGGTCGGCAGTCAAACCCATGAGCTGCTTCTTGGAAATTCTATACAGGATCACTATGGGTCAGAACTGACTTGATAGCACCCAACATCAATGGTGTCAGTCAAGAGTGCCCCCAGCGTGGCTCACACTCACCTTCAGACCTTGGGTGTGAGCTGCGTATCTGTCACACATTAACTTTATGTTTCTGGTCGGTTTCTTTACCTCAATTTCCTCATCTGTACAACAATATTAACCTCCTAGGATGTTGTGAGGATTAAGTGAGCTAATGTATGTCGAGTGTCTAACACAGGCCTAAAAACACATTTGCTACCATAATTATATTTGCATTGCTGTTGTTGTTAAGTACCGTCCAGTTGGTTCCAATTCATGGCGACCCTGAATAGGGTTTCCGAGGAATGGCTGGTGGATTTAAACTATTGACTTTGTGGTTAACAGCGCCACACCAGGACTCCATATTTTCATTAGAATTGCTAAAACTAATAAAGAAAGGAAAACAGGAACCAAATTGGCCATACAACTGCAAACCAATTTCCAAAAGGAGTGAACCCCAGTTTCTGCAAGGGTGACACATTCATTCATGAATCCCAAGTTCACGCAGTCTGTAATGACTTAACTGCTCCCCTTCTCCTGTTAATATATTCCCATAAATTTAGAAATGCTTCTCGCTGGTCTGAATCAGAACCACTATCACCTCCCAGTACTGTATATTCTAGGTACTGTACAAAAACCTATCCAATTTTCTCACTTAATCCTCAAACCAACACATTAAGAGACTGACACCATTGCTATTATCCCCATTTTACAGGTCAGGATACAGAGGGCTGGGAGAAGCTAAGTAAACTGTCCCTCAGTCTGTACAGAATGGAGTCAGAATCTGGACATATAGCTGTAGGCACTCTTACGCTGGCAGCCCAGGAACCATGTGGGTCTTATCTTTTGGCATGCTAATGGGTCAGAGGGTACTCAAACGTCACCAGTTATTATTTTTTGCCTCATCTCCCTTGGGCACCAGATTTAGGATCCAAATGGTATGAGGGCACAAAGTTCAGAGTGGCTCAGCCAAGGCCAAGACTGATAGAGCAATCTTTTTCAAAAGAAAAGGGGATGGATTAACAAGAGACAAAATCATGCCTCTAAAGCTGTTTAAAAAACTGAGACAGATGGAAGGAGGCCACTGATTCTCCCCGGTAAATGGCTTTTCTCGGCTCCAAGAGCAGCTAGCCATCAGCAGATACTCACAGAAGTCGTGAGCCCTCCTTTCTAGGATTCCATCTGTTCCGAGAAGCAGCAGGGAAAGGTGTTGATAATGCTGTCACACTTGCTGACACCAACAAGAGCTGGGCAGCTGGGCTGGGCCCCTGGGGAGCGCCCCATCTGAAGCTAGTCCTACTGTTGTCCAACAAAGGAACAGAGAAGCTGTCTGCAAGGGCTGTGGACACCCAAGTCCACTGCCTTCTGCTTGATTCTCACCTTACATACGACAGAATAGAACTGGTCTTTAGGGTTTCCAAGACTATAAATCTCTATGGGAGCAGACAGCTTCATCTTTCCCTCTTGGTTTGAACAAACCACCTTGTGGTTTGCAGCACAACACTTAACCCATGGCATTACCAAGCACACTCACATGCCTAACCTAATAGGGCCAGGAGTCAACGAGAAAAGTGAAGGTGGAGGCTGGTAGCCTGGAGATGAAGTGCTCAGGTTGAAGCTTCAGCTGATAAAGGCCTGGCAGGAATGTGGCCCAGTGGTACCAACTCTTGTGATCTATCCAGAGAAGTCACTGATCCATTTAAAACATGAATGTCCTAATGTGTAACTACTGGCAACTATTCAAATTGATTGAAGATGACATGCAGGTCCATGAGCTGAGCCTGCTGGCCTCATGCATCTTCTGTAGGCTAGAGGTGGGGGGGGGAAGCACAGTTTATAAGTGAAGGTCTCAAGCAAAGGTCCCCTCCAGCCTGTCTCACCACTTGCACTGGGCTCCCAGCTGCAGGCCTGTCGGACCAGTTGCTATTCACTGCTCCCTCCCACATAGCAGGGTTATCCAGGTGGGGACACTGGGCTGCCAGCTGCCCCTGCCAGGCCCAGGCTGCAGCAAACCAGAAGTAGGTCTGTGGTCCAAGTGGACAGAGGCCTTGGGTGTGTGTGTGAAGAGGTGGAGAGGGTCACAAAAATCTTCAGCATCTATAGAAAACTTTTTGAAATTACAGTAATTTGACTAAGGGCTTTTCACTCTTCTAACTGAAATCTGGGTGACGCTGTGAGTTAATGCGGCAGACTGCAAAGCCGTTTGAACTGCAAGGTCGGTGGTTCAAGCTCACCAGCTGCTCCTCAGAAACCCTATAAAGGGTCACTATGGGTCAACGAGATGGATCAGCCAGGTGGCATCACTGATGGCGTCAAGTGTGGCAGCGGTAGTGAGGTTGGCCCAGGATCGGACATTGTTTCATTCTGCTGTGCATGGGGTCGCTATGAGTCGGTTCCGACTCGATGGCACCGGACAACAACAACAATAACAACTGAAATCTGTAGTGTCTGTATTTTGTCCCTGAAGAGTGCCTGGGTTACGAGTTATAGAACCTTTTATCCTAAATGTGGCCTGGGTTACGAGTTACAGAACCTTTTATCCTAAATGTGGCCTGGGTTACGAGTTACAGAACCTTTTATCCTAAATGCGGCCTGGGTTACGAGTTATAGAACCTTTTGATTCTGTATTGATGTGGCCCAACAAGTCAATAACTTATACACAGCCTCAGAACGCTTTCTTCCCTTCTTGCATCAGAAGTAGTGCATGGGACTGGTACAGTAATATAATTCTGCCATGTGCTATTAACCGACTACTGCTGACACACTCAGACACATGGTTTCCTGATGAATGCACTCAACTGGCAAAATTCAGTTGGCAGCTTCTGGATACTCTTTATAAAACTTAACATTTAAGTGGTAATTAAGTGTTCACATCCTTAGACCCCTTGACATGGGTCCTACCTTCTTGCTTTTGTATTAAGAGCATAAGAGCCAAGTGGTCAAAGCTGGAGACATTTATCCTATGCCAGTAGCTGATGCCTGGGTCTACTTATTCCACTCTAAAAGATAGGAAAAAGCCAAACCCACTCCCATCAAGTGGATTCCAGCTCACAGTGACTCGATATAGGGTTTCCAAAATAGACTGTCTCACCATTCTCCCCTCCTCCGTCAGAGTGGGTGATGGGTTTGAACCACCAACCTTGTGGTTAGCACACAAGGCTAACCCACAGAGCCAAAAGAGCTCCTTAAAAAGGTTACGTTGTTGTTGTTGTTAAATGCCATTGAGTCAATTCTGACTCATAGCAACCCTGGATAGGGTTTCCAAGGAGCAGGAGGTGAGTTTGAACCACCGCCCTCGCAGTTCAAATGACTTTGCAGTCTGACGCATTAGCCCACAGCACCACACCAGGACTCCCAAAAAGGCTACAGAAAGGCTATAAAGAAAGGTATAGAATTCCTTTGACAGTTAAAAAACAAAAGACCACCATAGAATTCAAGTCCACACCACCATGGTGTGATGGATGATGTCAATCTTTGCTGAGGATAAGCCCAGGCTCACAGCCCCCTGAAGCAGGTGGAGTGAGTCCAGCACCCCCTAGTTGTTATTGTTGTTAGGTGCGATTGAGTTGGTACCGACTCATAGCGACCTTATGCACAGCAGAACGAAATACTGCCCGATCCTGGGCCAACCTCACGCTTGAGTCCATCGATGCTGTCACTTGGCCAATCCATTTCCCAGTAGTGGCCTGCAATTCCCTAACCAGAATGTCCTTCAAATGGTGTAGAGACCTCTGCTTGCACAGCCTGCGGTGATATCATCTGGCTTGGCTTGGCACAAATGGGTCACTTCCAAATTAAACCTGGCTGTGTTGGTGCTTCCTGGCATAATACATGAAGTAGCAGGTCGGCACATCAGTGTGGTTTTATACAGACATCAACAGGGGAAAGAATGGTGTAAGTCTACATTGTGAGGCTCAGGCAGGTGATACACAATATGCCTGTATCAATTATTCTAGGGGAAACTGCAAATTAAAATCAAAATAATTCTAGGAAACGCTCAAATCCAGATGGGCGCTCAGGCTCAATTTGAGAGGGCTGAATTCATCAAGAGAGTCTGAAGATACACAGTATAGGAAGCACAAAACATTCACAAAAAAAACAAGAAATGTGTACAATGCACAGATGATGACAGGAAATGGACAGGGAAAGCAGGGCTGGGGCCACGAGGGGAGTGACCTAGGGACCAGTGCATCTTGAGCAAGGTTTTGGAGGCATTTTGGGAGGGGAATGAGGAGGATAAGAGGAGTGAGTATTCCTGTTATGTGTTTGCCCCACTGGCTAGGACTGCCATGAATGTGTCCACAGCAGGTACTGCCAGGCTCAGTTCTCACCTATGTCCTTCAAGTCATGAGGCCTCCAAGCCATGGCAGTGATGGCCAGGCCCGAAGTCATGTGTAGCTCAATGAGCACACTGTGGTGGGTTCTCAGTGAGACAGAGACCGGGAGCACAGTCTTCAGGGCAGGTGCTGCCAGGGCCAGGAGATTAGGGTTGTGGCGATCAAGAGACCTGGGTTTTGCCAGAGGAGTCCCACAGCCTCAGTAACCCCTCACTAAGCCCCCTTGAAAGGAAAAGGGAAGCCCTGTGGTAGCCAGGTCACCAGAGGTCCCTGCCAGACACTCAGGGAACCTGGAATCCAAAGTCAGTGCAGAAAGGGAGGCATCAGGTTTGGCCTGGGTTTCCTTTTGATCTCACATGTCGCATGGTGCCACCCCCCCCACCTCTGACTCCTCTGTTTCCTAACAATGACAATGACATCATTGTCATTGTCCCCTGACTTCACATAGTCAGGCTCTCTGACTCACCTATGTCACCCTGAGTGTGTTGGGACGGTGACGATCCTCATTTTACAGATGATAAAATCAAAGTTCAGAGAGGTTAAAAGCCTGCAGAAGTTTACACAGGAGGCAATGATGACATGCTAACCCATGCAGACTGACTACAAGGTTTGTGAAGTTGTTTTTTACATTTGGAAATAATTTCAAACTTACAAAAAAACATTATACATGAACAAAGGACTCTTGTAGGAGGGGTCTTCAAAAAGTTTGAGGGAAAATTCCATTATTTTTTCATTCTATTTGTCTATGAACTGGGCCCTATGTGTACCAGTGAGGATGCAGGAAGTCACATGGAATGGGACGACTGATCGCTGCCCAGACTCACTCAGGAAAAGAAGAAAGAAGCAGCCTTTAGGGTAGGGGTTGAGGAGGAATGGTACTTCATGGAGCACCTCCTGTGTGCCATCACCTGTATCAGTCAATTTCCTGTCATGACTCATAAGGTTTCTACCGATTTCAGAAGCAGATCCCCAGGCTTTCATGCTAGCATGTCCACTAGGGGTGACGGACCTGCTGGTACCTGAGACATAACGGCAGAGCTCCCAGCACCCTAACAACACGCAAGCTATCACAGCATACACACTGGTACAGTGCCGGAAGATGAGCCCCCTCCGGCGGTATGGCACTACACAGTAACTACAACAATGGACTCACATGTACTAAAGATTACGAAGACTTCACAGGAGCAGGCCACATTCCCTTCTGTTATAAGAGGGGAATTCTAACAGGCCATGGAAAAATCAAAAGGAAAGAGAATGAAATTTTTCCATGACGTTTTTGAAGGCTCCTGGTACACGAGGTCATCATGAGCTGATTCGGCAACAACACTGTAACAGGCACTGTCCGAAGCCCTTACCCAGTCTCACAAAGGCCCTCGGATGCAGATAACTGTAACTATCTGTGTATTCCTTAACACACACAAAAACTGAAGCTCAGTGGCGGTAAGTACCTCCCTTGGACCAAGGCCTTCCAGAAAAAGCAGGGATACCAGGATTCACACTTGCATCTGACTCTAGGTGTCTTTTTCTTGTGTTCATCTGTCTTCAGACTCAGAAGTATAATCAGTGGCTGAGAAGCAGACTGGACTGCAGAGCAGTGAGTTTTCATCGCTCAGGGGCAGGGTAGGTATGCACAGCACTGGAAACACACACACTTAGGCTTTCGATGGTAACTTAGCAACCCAACGTTTCCCTGGCAGTGCCAGTCTGGTGGTGGCAGGTGGCTTAGGGAGCTGAGGCCACTTTCTTCTCCCAAGGAAAGACTGGGTAGCATGCTGGGGTGATAATTATCCTAGCTGCACAGGTGCTTTGCTGAGAGGGTTAGGCCACCAATTTCAAATCCTAAAACCACAGTTTTTTAGAGCTAAAAGAGCCTTTATAAAGGATCTGTTACAACTTTTATTTTATAAAAGATAAAACAGAGATCTTGAGAGGTAGTGTGAGCTGCCCAACAGCTCCCATGCAGCCAGAATTAGAGCAGAGGCATCCCGGCTGACTCAGGGCTCTACCCCTCCCCAAAGCAGAGGTCAGGCCCACAGAAAACATCTGTAGGCCCAAACCCTTCCCAGAAGCTGAACATTTCTTTTCATAACTAGGCCTCTCAGCTCCCACCTAGTCTGCTCCCTCACCCAGCCCTGTGGTCCATGGATAAGAGTCCTTTTCCTAGCACCTCATCCTCCAAACTCACCCAAGCTTCTCTACTAGACAAAAGCAGCCTCAGCCAATTCCAGACAACTCCCTAGACTGTGGAGTCCTGGCTCTTCCCAAAGTGGTGGGAGAAGACCTGCTCACCCCCAGCACTGTAACTCTACTAAAACACTAGCTCTGAAGCTACAGATGCCAGCATCTGAACTCCCATCCTGTCACTTTAGCAGCTAAGTGATCCGAGGCCAGTTCATAACCCCTCCAGGCCTCCACTTCCTGGTCAGAAAAACAGACACAATTATAATCACCTCACAAGGTAGTTTTGTGAATTCAAGGCAAAGCACAATTATTTTAATAATAATTATTATTAACCATAAAGTTCTAACAACTAAACTTTTTTTTAAGTGTGTTTGTTAAGTGCCGCCGAGTTGGTTCCAACTCAGAGCGACCCTATATAGGGTTTCCGAGGAGCAGCTGGTGAGTTTGAACCTTGTGGTTCGTAGTCCAATGCTGATCCTATAGTGCCACACTAGAAGTCCATTTACTGTCTCTTATTCTATGCCTGGTGTGGCATTGCAAGTTAATGTGCTGGACTGCAAAGTCAGTTTGAACCACAACGTCGGGTTTAAACCCACCAGATGCTCCTCAGAAACCCTATACATGGTCACTTTGAGTCGGAACTGACTCGATGGCACTTAACAATAATTCTATGCCAGAAGCTATGTTAAGTACTTTATATGCATTATCTCATTTATTTCCCACTATAAACCCAAAGTAGGTGTTATTCATTCCATTTCACATTTGGGGAAATACGCTCAATCAAGGAAGCACAGCTATTAAGTGCTGGAGCAGGGCTCTATACCCCAGTTGACTCCAAAGCCCAATGTGACAAATGCTCAATACGTGTCAATTCCAATTTTAAAATCCCTGGGAATCAGGTAGTCCTAGGGGAATGAAAGTATTCTACTTACAACCAAATCAAGACTTAAGAGGACCAGTTGGGAACAGAGTCCTTGGTTAATTTAATTTTCTGGTTAGCTCCATATTCACTGAGAAGCCTTTGTTTACCACTATTTCCTAAAGTATGGCCCAGTACAGAACTTTCCAACCTGGGGGCTGGTTATAAAACCAGTGAAGCTGCTCTGATAGCCTGCCACATCACAGTTACCAGGACACCCACATGACCACCAGCACCCCATCCTCACTTCTCCCAGGGACCAAACTCAGGAACTGACATGTTGGCCATCATTGGAGGTGAGGGGAATTGTTTTCTTGTCCTAGCTCTACCACCACCTAGCATTCACATTCCTCATTTGTTATGTGAAAGGGTGAGCTGGAAGGTGTCCACGATGGGTGAGTGGAAGAAAGGACAGCAGGTGCACTGCAAAGACAGACCTGGGTTCCAACCTCACCTCTAATAGTTTCTATCATTAGCAATCACAATTGCTAATAGTTATGTACATTTACTATATGACAGATAGTGGGTTGAGGACTCTTCAGCATTGTTTCATGTAATCCTCACAGTACTACTGTTTCAGAATGGTTCTGGGAGCCAGGGGCGTTTACAGAGTGGAAGAGTAATGTGTGATTCAGTCTGAGGAGGCATGCCAGGTATTGGGACAGGATAACCCCTCTGTGGTGGGCAGTCTGTGTGATCACCAAAGTCTTTAGCTTGAGGTGGGCACCAGCAGTCAGGTCTCTATGCCTTGTGAGGAAGATACTTTTATTCACATTTGGCAGAGAAGGAAACGGAGGTTCTGAGAAGGCAATTGACTAATTCAAGGGTTGTTGTTGTTATTAAGTGAAAGTGGAGTCGATTCTGACTCATAGTACGCAGCCATAAATGAAAGCCAGAATTTGAGTGCTCCCACATACGTGATGGGGACTTCAAAAAGTTCATGGAAAACTGGATAGAAAGATAACGGATTTTTTCCACAAACCTTTAGAAGTACCCTCGTATATGAGGGTAAGTAAAAAAAGTATTACTACAGGGATTATAATCATTGTAATGAAACGAAGTACATGATTTATTGAATGTATTTGTTGATGATCTGCCCTGTAAACAATTCACAAAAAAAAAAACTTTAAAAAAAAGCATTGCTACAAAATCATAGAAACCTTTTAACCAAAAAAATTAACAATGAAGACTTTTTTTTTTTTTAAAAAGAATAAAGATCAAATTAATTTACTACTTAAGTCCCCTCAAGGTTTCTGCTTCTATGCCACTGAGATGAACAGGAAAGTGACTTCGTTAGCAGTGGTTATGAGTTAGGTCTATACACTCCCCTGAGGGGGTCTTTCCATCTCTCTAAGCCTTCTCTGAGGAGCTCTGGTAGCATAGCGGTTAGGAGTCGGGCTGCTAACCTCAGGGTCAGCAGTTTGAAACTACCAGCTGTTCCATAAGAGAAAGATGAGGCTTTCTACTCCCATAAAGATATATAGCCTCGGAAACCCTGTACAGGTCAGAACCGACTACGGCACATAACCACCACCACCACCCCGTCCCTGAAGAATCCTGCCCTCTTGGATTTACCACATTAAAAAGGCAGTTTGGGCATCCCTTTTAATGTTCTTTGAATTTGGGGCACAAAACGAAGTCTAAAGGGGCAAGATCTGAGCTGTAGGATGGACTGGGTAAGGTTTCTCAACAAAATTCTGATAGACCCGTCCTTGTTACCCTTGAAGAATGAGCAGGTTCATTGTCATGATAGGAAATTCTGTGGCAAAACTTTCTTGGCCTTTTTTTCACCAATATAGTTTGCAATTCTAGAAACTTCTTCATAACAAGCCCTGTGATTATCTTGTGTTCTTGGAGAAAATTTATTAAGATTACCTCGTTCGGGTCTCCAGGAGCATTCACCATACCTTCTGTGTTGACATTGCTGCCTTGAATTTAACTGGCCTAGCCAATAGATCCTCTCTAAAGCCACTGCTGTTTGACTGAAATTACTGTTTTTTGAAGGCACCCTAAACATGACTAAGACAGCTGTATCACTATGAGAACTTGTCTGCACCCACTGATCACAGGCACAGGTTTCAACACTAAACCTGTCTGGAACCCTAGTAGCAATACTTTTTGACTCACAGCAAATGTTTAGTGAACGATCCTTGTTCTGTGCTCTTAGTCACTAGTTCTATCAAACACACGCCAAACCAAGGAAGTCAGTTAAGTGCCGGCAAGTCGATTCTGATCCATAGCGACCTTTCGAGGAGCAGCTGATAAGTTTAAACCACCAACCTTATGGTTCAAACCAACTTTGCAGTCCAGCATATTAACCCACAGTGCCACATGATTTATATCTATTGCCAGTTAATCAAATGTTTTTCTTTGTGTATAGTGTAGAGTGTGCCTGTCTACACATATAAAAAAATTAAATAAATACTCACACCCAAACCACAAAAGTCAGCCCTTTTCTTTCCATCTCAGGCCTCACTTTCCCCAAGAGAAGGCTATCAGAGTTAGTAGGCATAAAGTATGCTGACATTGGCCAATCATGAGGCAGGACCCTGGTTTGGGGGATACAGGCCTTCATCAAAGACTCCCATCAATGACCTGAAGACAGGAGCTTACACAAACGCCTAGAGTTTCAAATGGAGTAACCATACACAATTAAAAGAATGCAGACACACTGTGAAAAATGCAAGTAAGGTCGCTGACATTTGTACACATATTGTCAAATAGGCAGCTAATTTGTTGAATAAAGTGAAAACAATAAAAACAAAACAAAACAGACAAAACAAACGCATGGGGTCCGAGCTCACTGGGTTCCTTCCTGATAGCTATTCGGGCAGCAGGCTTTTACCACAGTAGGTGCCTTACCGAGTCCTAAGAAGCCCAGGGATCAGCTACAGGCCTGCCCAGGTACTGTGGCTATCTTTTGGGGGAGCTTGGGCGGCCCCAGGCCCCCTCAGGCCCCTCACCTGCTCCCTGCCACCCGCCCCTCCTGTGCACCATCATCCCGAGCAAAGGGCGTGGGGGACCGGCTGCCAGTGCCCGCCTCGAGCTAAGGATTTCGAATGCCGCCCCCGCAAACTACCTCCCGCGCCTCCTGAGTCCGCAACACACGTCACTCCGATCTGCAAACTCCAGGTTCGCAAAAACGTCCTGAAACCTCCCCTGGGTCAGGCACTCCAGTTGTTCCCTCCCGAGGGAGATTCGGGGGCCCACACCCCAACTCCAAACCCCAACCAGGTGGTGGAGCCCTCACAAACCTTAGCACGCGCCTCTCACCTGGAGCCCGGGCCCGCAGAACTGGAGCTGCCTCCGCCGGCGCGTCCTGGCGGCCCCTTCGTGGCACCGACTCGAATTAAAACTGCCACCGCTGCCGCTCCCGAAGCCCTCTCCACATGCAGGAGGCCAGACAGAAAACGCAGGTTCCGCCGAGCGGTGCAGTCCAACGCTATCTCGGGTTCCGAGTGGCCGCGGTACTCTTGCCCAGCTGGCCTGACAGGATCGGGCGCCGGTGCGCGTGCGCAGGCCCGCAGATTCTGTCTTTCGGACCCTGGCCCTGAGCCACCCCCTTGGCTCATAGAATCCTGGGAATTGTAGTTTGTGCCCTGAGAGTCTTCGAGTTTTGTTAGCGCCACGGAGTCAGTTACCACTTATTGCGACTCTATACAGGGAGTCCTACGGTGGAGTTCTGGTGTGGCGCTGTGGGCTAATGCGTCAGACTACAAAGTCGTTTGAACTGCAAGGTCAGCGGTTCAAGCTCACCAGCTGCTCCTTGGAAACCCTATACAGGGTCGCTATGGGTCGGAATCGATTCGATGGCACTTAACAACAACAACAAGGAGCTCTGGTAGCGTAGTGGTTACGAATCGGGCTGCAAATGCAAGGTCAGCGGTTCGAAACTACCAACTGTTCCGCGGGAGAAAGATGAGGCTTTCAGCTCCTGTAAAGATTTACAGCCTCGGAAACCCTGTACAGTGTAGCTAGGAGTCCGGAACCTACTCCACGGCACATACCAACAACATATAGGGAGTCCTGGTGTGGCTCTGTAGGATAAGCATTGGACTGCTTGCCACAAGATCAACGGTTCAAACCCACCAGCCGCTCCATGAAAATCCTATACAAGGTCTCTATGATTTGAAACTTACTCAACAGCACAGTGTTTCTGAGGAGCCTACTGTCATGTCAGTCTTTAAGTTAGCAGTACATTGCTTATCAGACAGTGCTATGTCAGGAGTCCAGAGTTTTACTTGATACCAGAAACAAAACCAAACCCCAGCCCTGGTCAACACAGCTCCTAAGGATCCTCTAGGACAGAGTAGAAGTGCAGCAGAGGGTTGCCAAGGCGAGGCCGTCAATCTTTAGGGAGCAGACTGTTCAGTCTTTCTCCCTCAGAACGACTGGAAGGGTTCAAACGGCCCACTTTTAGGTTAGCATCTCAGTGCTTAGGGCTCCTTAGCTGATGTTGTTAAGTGCTGTTACCTCAGTTCCAACTCATAGTGACTCTGTATACGGTTTCAAAGGAGCAGCTGGTGGGTTTGAACGGACGACCTTGTGGTTTACGGTCCAGTGCTCATTATTCAGCGCCACACCAGGACTCGTGGTGTTAGGATTGCACATTTATGACTGTTATTGGTAAGTGCCTTCAAATTGGTTCTCACTCACACAGACTCTGTAAAGGGTTTCCAAGGCTGTAAAGGGTTGTGGCAGCAGAAAGCCTCATCTGTCTCCCATGGAGCGACTGGCGAACTCAAACCGTGGACCTTGTGGTTAACAGTCCAGTGTTTACCGTATGGAGCCTCCGCAGTCCCCATATTTATGACAGTCTTGATAATAAACTTAAATGCAAATTAAACCAATATCCAGATATTGTTGTTGTTAAGAGCCATGGTATCAGTTCTCACTCACAGTGGCCCTGGAAGGTTTGAACCACCTTGCCAATAGCAGTCCAGTGCTTATCCTACAGTGCCACACCAGGACTCATACAAGATATTATGTATAATATGTATAACATGCTTCTAAAAGATACACTCCATGGGGTATAAGCACCAAAGCACCAGTCTCCTGCGGTTCCACTAAACTCCTCTAACCCAACCCTAGCCCACCATTGCCCGCTAACTTCTCAAGAGCAACCACACCCAATTCATTTGATTATTGCTTCTGGTATTTATTGCAGATTCTCAGATTGTGTATATGCCCTCATTTCTTGATTTATGAATTTTAGCCATCCACTGATAATATAAATGAAAAATTAACTCATATGCGCACTGACTCATGATTACCCCTACTCCTATAGTATTATGAGATGATATTTCTAATATTTCTATCTATCAAATTGGAAACTTTCTACCACTTATCTGTCGGTTTGTCATACTGTGATGACTTGTGTGTTGCTATGATGCTGGAAGCTCTGCTAATGGAATTTTAAATACCTGCAGGGTCATCCATGGTGGACAGGTTTCAGCTGACCTTCCAGGCTAAAAGGAAGGAGAAGCAGATTAGTTTGGTATGCTTAGCCACAGAATACCTTAAGACTAGCAGTGGATACATCCTCTAATATAGTTCCCGAAGATGAAAACATTGGAAGATGACTCCCTCTGGTCAGGAAGCACTCAAAATACACTGGGGAAGAGCTGCCTCCTCAAAGTAAAGTTGACCATGATGATACAAATGAAGTAAAACCTTTGGACCTTCATTTTCTGGTGGGGCACTATTCAAAACAGAGAAACAGCTGCAAACATCCATTAATAATTGGAACATGGAACATATAAGGTAGGAATAGGAAAATTGAAAGTTGTCAAAATGAAATGGAATGCATAAAGATCAATATCCTAGGCATTAGTGAACTGAAATGGACTGGTATTGGCCATTTTGAATCTGACAATCATATGGCTTACTATGTCAGGGATGAAAAATTCAAGAGGAATGAATGGTGTCGTATTCACCATCAAAAAGAAGATGTCAAGATCTATCTTGAAGTACAAAGCTGTCTGTGATAGGATAATATCCATCCTCCTACAAGGAAGACCAGTTAATACGACTGTTATTCAAATTTATGCACCAACCAGGAAAGCCAGTGATGATGAAATCAAAGAAGTCTACCAATTTATTCATTTTGAAATCAATCAAACACGTAATGAAGATGTATTGATAATTATTGGTGATTAGAATGTGAAGGTTGGAAACAAAGAGGAAGGATCAGTAGTTGGAAAATAGGCCTTGGTGTTAGAAATGTTTCTGGAGACCACATAATAGAATTTTTCAAGACCAATGGCATATTCAAAATACCTTTTAAAAATAGCATAAAAGGCAACTGTATCCACGAACCTCGCAAGATAGAATATACAGGAATCAAATTTATTACATCTGTGTGAGGATAAGGTTGACAAGCACAATATCATCATAAAAAAAAAAAAAAAAAAGGCCAGGGGTCAACTGTGGAACAGCCCATTGATTGCTCATTTGCACATCCAGGCTGAAGCTGAAGAACATTAAAACAAGAGCCAAACAGGACCTTGAATAGATCTCACCTGAATTTAGAGACCATCTCAAGAAGTGATTTGATGTATTAGGCATTTAATGAACAAAGACTAGACGACATCTGTGATGACATCAATAACATCATACAGGAAGGGAAAAAAAAGGTTATTAAAAAGACAGGAAAAGAAAAAACGACCAGAGGGGATATCAGAAGAGACTAACATTTGCTCTTGAGCATAGAAAAGCTAAAGCAAATGGTAGAAATGAGAAAATTAAAGTGTTGAATAGAAATTTCAAAGGGAAGCTCAAGAAGACAAGTCAAAACCAAAAGGGAAGAACACACTCAACATTTCTCAAACTGAAAGAACCGAAGAAAAAAATTCAAGACTTGACTTAGAGTAAAATATTGAATGATGCAGAAAACAATCAAAAGAAGATGGAAGGAATATACAGAGCTACTGTAACAAAAAGAAATGGTTGATGTTCAACCATTTCAAGAGGTAGCATATGATCAGGAACTGTTGGTACTGAAGGGAGAAATCTAAGCTGCACTAAAGGCATTAGCAAAATATAAGGCTTCAGGAATGGACAAAATACAAACTGAAATCTTAAAACAAATTTATTTTTTATACTGGAGGCACTCACTCATCTATCCCAAGAACACTGGAAGCAATCACTCATCAGCCCAAGAAATTTGGAAGACAGCTACCTTGCTAATTGATTGGAAGAGATCCATATTTGTACCCATTTCAATGAAAGGTAGCCCAATAGAATGTGGAAGTCATCTAACAGTATCATCAATATCACATGCAAGTAAATTTTTTCTGAAGATAATTTAAAAATGGTTGCAACAGTATATTAACAGAAACTCAAACCAAATTCAGAAGAGGACGTGGGATGAGGAATACTATTTCTGATGTCTGATGGATCTTGACTGAAAGCAGGGAATAACAAAAAGATATTTACTTATCCTTTTTTGACTAAAGGCTTTTGACTGTATGGATTGTGACAAGCTATAAATAACAACGCAAAGAGGGGTGTTCCAAAACATTTCATTGTACTCATGAGGAACCTGCACATAGAGTTAGAGGCAGTTGTTTGAACAAGGAGCCAATGAATGGTTTAAAATTAGGAAAGGTGTGCACCAGAGTGGTACCTTTTCACCATACTAATTCAATCTGTATTTTGAGAAAATAGCCTGAGAAGTTGGATTATATGAAGAAGAATATGCCATCAGAATTGGAGAAAGACTCATTAACAAACTGTGATACACAGATGATACAGTCTTGTTTTCTGAAAGCAAAGAGGGCTTAAAATACTGATGAAGATTAAAGATCACAGCATTCAGTATGGATTGCATCTCAATGTAAACAAAACAACAATCCTTTCAACAGTACCAATAAACGTTATTGTGGTTAAGCACTTTCTAGTTGGTTCTGACTCATAGAGACCCTGTAAAGGGTTTCTGAGGAGCAGCTGATGAGTTTGAACCACCAACCTTGCAGTTCAAATGACCTTGTGGTCCAGTGCTTATCCTACAGTGCCACACCAGGATTCTAATAAGTAACATCATGATAAATGGAGAAAAGACTGAAGTTGTCAAAGACTTCATTTTGTTTGTATCACCAAACTCATAAAAGCTGCAGTCAAGAAATCAAATGACGTAATAAACTAGGCAAATCTGCTGTACAAGACCTCTTTAAAGTGTTTAAGAACAAAGCTATCAGTTTGAGAACTAATGTGTGCCTCACCCAGGCCATGTTTCCAATAACTTCATATGTATATGAAAGTTGGACAATGAGTAAGGAAGACCATAGAAGAATTAATGGATTTGAATTATGGTGTTGGAGAAGAATATTAAAAGTTCCATGGACTCAGACTAGCCTGGAGCGGCTAGAAGAACAAAAGATACTTCTTGAAAGAAAGACCGATAGGAAAAATACAAAACAACATAGGCAGCCTGACTGAATACTACAAGAACAAGCAAGTTGCTCACCTAGGAGAAATCAAGGCAAGTGATCGGGCCCCTTAGGGCAAACCCCCTTCCAAGACTAAGACTCAATGGGAAAACACGCCCTGATTGGTGATCACATTCATCTCTGATAAGGGGAAGTGAGGGAAAAACAGCAATGAAGCTGCTAGCTAAGCCCTACAACATTCAATAGACTCCTGTGAACCCGAGTCTGGCTAAGACTTCCAGCACATATTGAATAGGAGTGGTGACAAAGGGTATGCTTATCTGGTGGTTCCTGTTTGCAGAGGGAAGGCTGTCAGTTTCTCTCCATTGAGAGTAATGCAGGCTGTTGGTTTTCTATATATGCTCCTAATTATGTTGAGGAATTTCCTTTCAATTCCTACTTTTTCATCAGGAATGGATGTTGAATTTTGTCAAATGCCTTTTCTGTATCAATTGATATGATCGTGTGGTTCTTTTCTTTTTTCTTATTTATATTATGGATTATACTGATTGTTTTTCTAATGTTGAACTATCCTTGCATCCCTGTAATGAATCCCATGTGGTAATGATGTATTATTTTTTTGATGTGACTTTTTAAAGTGTTCAAGAGCAAAGATGCTAGCTTGAGGACTAAGGTACACTTGACCCAAACCATGGTATTTTCAATAACCTCATATGCATGCGAAAGCTAGACAATGAATAAAAAAGATCGTAGAAGAATTGATGCCTTTGAGTTATGGCATTGGAGGAGAATATTGAAAGTACCATGGGCTGCCAAAGAACCAACAGATCTATGTTGGAAGAAGTGCAGCCAGAGTGCCCCTTAGAGGCCAGGATGGCCAAACTTCGTCACTCATACTTCGGACATATTGTCAGGAGGGACCAGTTGCTGGAGAAGGATAATCATAATTGGTAAGGTGGAGAGTCAGAGAAAAAGAAGAAGACCCCCAGCAAGATGGATGGGCAAAGTGGCAGCATCAATGGGTTCAAGTGTGGGAACAATTGTGAGATTTGGCCAGGACCAGACAGTGTTTCGTTCTGTTGTGTGCATGGTCGCTATGAGGCGGTACTGACTTGATGGCACCTAACAACAACAACATAAATGTCTATGCTCCTTTTCCTCTCAAAGTACTTTTGGATTCTTGAATAAACCCACTACTGTTGAGTCAATTTTGACTCTTCATAACTCTGTAGGACAGAGTAGACTGCTCCCTAGGGTTTCCGAGGTTGTAAGTATTTATATAAGCAAATTGCCACATTTTACTTCCATAGAACAGCTAGTGGGTTCAAACAGGCAACCTTCCAATTAGCAACCAAACTCTTAGCCACTGTGCTGCCAGGACTTCAATTCTTGAGTCAGGTAGGCAAAAAGACTAAGTAGCATAAAGAGGCTTTTCTAAAATACAGAATCTGTGCAGAGCTGTCAAAATTCTGAAGAGAAGGCAAAAATTAGAGTTCAGAACTAGTAGAACTTGAGAGGCTAAGATCCTCTGAGAACAAGAGTCCAGAAAAGAAAGCTGCTTGCCCTTTTGAGGCATTTACCAATTCACAACCAATTCATAAACAGCACAGACTTAGAGAAATTAAGAAGAAATTAGCAGTCAAGAGGCTTAGGAGCTAAACAGATTTTTCAGCCTCAGAGAAATGTGGAAATAAATAAGCACTGGTGTTGTAGTCTCACCAAGAAGGAGCGACAGGTAAACACCTCAGATTTTCAAATGTTACCCCTAAAAGCCTGCATCATGGAGCAAAGGTGGATTGAAAATAAACCATACCTTATAAAGACGTATATACTCAGACTCAATTAAATATAAGTAAAATGATCTGCTCTAATTCTAACTTTCTGACATAAGTTAAAGTCTCATTCAGAGCTTCTATACTATTTCACACACATGTAGGGTATTTAACCAAAATCCCCAAGATAAGAGATGCTAGTAGGGAAAAAGTTAGACAATAGAAGTAGACCAAGAGGTGACTGAGTTGGTAGCGTTATCAGACATGGGCTTTCCAATACTTAATATATGTTTAAGAAAATAGATGGCACAATGAAGAGTTTTACCAGAAAATCAAAACACATTTCTAACGGCTCGAATGGAAATTCTAGAATAAAAAATCTAAGAGAAATTAAGAATTCAACAGATAGGTGTGTTGTTGTAGGATAAACACTAGACTGCTAACCAAAAGGTTGAAATTCAAACTCACCAGCTGCTCTTTGGAAACCCTATACATTGTTGCTATGAGTCAGAACCAACCCAACAGCACTTAACAGAATGAGCAAGGACAGAGTTAATGATATGGAAGATAAGTCAGTTGAAAACACCCTTAGAAACTTGAAAAAGGATAAAAAAACAAAAACAAATTTAAGACGCATATGTTGTTGCTGTTAAGTGCTGTTGAGTTGGTTCTGACCCATAGAGACTCTTTCTCTTGTGGAGCGGCTCGTAGTTTCTAACTGCTGACCTTAAGTTTCATAGCCCGATTTGTAACCACTAAGCTACCAGAGCTCCTTAGGATGCATATGAGATATGGTAAAAAAACAAAAAAAAAGGTCTAACAGACCCATAATTGTTATTGTTGTTAAGTGCCATCGAGTTGGTACCAACCAATAGCGACCCTATATAGGGTTTCCAAGGAGCGACTGGTGAGTTTCAACCACTGGCCTTTCGGTTGAAACCAACTTTGCAGTCCAGCGCATTAACCCATAGAGCCACAAATTGGAGCCCTAGAAAAGAAGAAGAGATAAAATGGCACAGAAGCAATATGTGTAGAGAAAACAACTCAAGTGTTTTCCAAAACTGATAAAAAACATTAAACTTACTGAGTGAAGGATATCAAGAATCACTATGCAATCCAGGCAAGACAACTACAAAGTAATCCATCCATAGGAAAGTCAAGTAAAACTTCTATATGCCAATAAAAAGAGAACAAGTTTTAAACTGGTAAATGGAAAAGACATTGACATTAAAGAAGTGGTATTGGAATCTTTGTGTGGCATCATAGGATAGGAACTGGATTGCTAACCACAAGGTAGTCAGCTAGTGCTCAAAAACCCGATACCCCGTCACTACTCAATGGCACTTAATAAAAACATTAGAAATGAGACTGACTTATCAAAATAAATAAAGTCAGAAGACAATTTTAAGCACTAAGGAAATAATTTTTTTTAATTTAATTAAAATTTTAAGTTAAGCTAAATGCTTAATTTAAACATGCAAACATTTTTTTTAATGTTAAAAGAAAATAGCTGTCTACCTAAAATTTTATACAAAGCAAAATATTCTTAAATAAAGATATACTAAAGACATTTCCAGAAAAACAAAAACTGAGGTAATTCATCACTATCAGACCTGCAATAAAGAACAAAGTAAAAGGGGTTCTTTAGACAGTAAAACAGAGTCTAAACGGAAGCACGGAAATTCAGGGAAATATGAAGAATAAAAGTAAACAGAGATCCATGGTAGTGATTCCCCTTTGCTAGGCTGTGAAGAGGCTGAAAAAGACATGAGAAAATCCCTACAAAACTTGAAGCATACTGCCTGCCCTGTCTCCAGCCCATTTGATTGCATTTTTTTTTTTTAAAGCACAAATTTAATATTTATTGATCCTACTGTTTCCTTTTGAGGGACTGCCCAAACACAAATCTTCTAATGTACCACAGTAGATCTCTTCCAGCCTCTGAGCAAACATCTCAGAGCCTAATTTTTCAGTACCTGATAAATCAAGAAGTTAGTGTACTTGGAAGGCAATGACAAAAATCTCTGGTACCTTCTAATTTCACACAGCATACATGAAGGTCACACTATGCCTTAACTTTCTAAACTTTAGGTGACCACGAAGAAAGATTAAACTATAGGAATTCTTTAAAATCAGTTTGCAGTGATCTTTTTTTTTTTTTTTTTTTGGTGACCACGAAGAAAGATTAAACTATAGGAATTCTTTAAAATCAGTTTGCAGTGATCTTTTTTTTTTTTTTTTTTCATTCACTCATGTGAAGAGTGGTTGGGGGTGGGCAACAATTTAAGCAATTAATTATATTAGAACGTATTTTCCAAATTCTTCACATTATTATATGCATGGATATATTTAAATATATAACTTTTAATCTTACTATTCACTGATTTTTAAAAGCTTTTATTGTGAATTGAGTGATAGTCTACATGGGAAAACATCGGTGTTGCACTCAACCAATAATATGCTGTTTCAATACCTTCCGTGCACTTTCATTTAACAGTATTTGCCTCTATTCCTTTTTTTTTTTTTTTTGGTAAATGTACACAAAAACACGCAGAAATATATAATTGTTTAAACAACCAAAGTACACATTTTGCAAGCCAGCCTTCTGCCTGCCAGCATACAGTCTTTCTCTTTCCATGAGTCTGGAGTCCCCAGCTACTGTATCTTTCCTTGCCATCTCCTCTGTCTCCATCTCTGGTGTCACTGCTTCTCTGGTTAGGATCCCATATTCTGCTCATGCTCTTCCCTCTTGATGGCCCTAAGATCCTCTGTTCCTGGAATGTAAGATTAACTACTCCCACCGTCTTTTTTTTTTTTTTTTAACACAGTCTCTACCTTTATAGTTGTGACAATCACAATTAGTCATAATGACAATCATGATAACAATTACTCACTTTTGAATCAAAAGAATCCTATCCTTATCTCCTTTCACTAGACTCACCTAGACAAAAGGAAAACTATTCAGTGGGGATTCTACCTTCCCCCCCCCTCTCTGAAACTCCCTCTTGAAAACTTGTAAGCAAGCCACTTTGTGCCTTTACAGACCCCTCTCCCCCCAGTTTTAGGTAGCCAATGTCTAAGTTGTCTGTCCCTATCAACCCTGTGTACTGGGGGGGATAGGCTTGATCCTTGGTGTGAAGAGTCCTTCCCTCTCATTTGGTATTTTGAGCTACTATATCATAAGAACAGGTCAAGTTCATCAAATTATAGCAATTTACACTTGCTTCCTGTATCAAATTGTCTTCATCTTCCTCTAATTGAGTTCTGATCATCAAGTCATCCAAACTAGGTCAAATGAGTACGATCTGTAAGTTTGAGCATTCTTGCATGCCTCCCCCCCTCCCACTTCTGAGTGCATTTTGAGTCTCCATTTTTTTCCTTCAACATATTTGATATATCTGCCAGCTTTTGGTCATCATCATACGTAGAGCTGTGAAATCTGATATAACTGAACATGTCTGATGGTCTGGATAATGAAGAGAAATCTCTAGCTCCTCCACTGAAGATGAATAGTAACAACCAGGATTCTTCAGCACTCAATCACAGCTCCAAACCATTTCTCAGGGCCCTTGAAGAGAAGAATAGAAAATGCAGTCTTTGCTCTATCTTCCCAGGAGGAGGAGACAAAACCAAGAAGAAGAAAGAGTTAGAGCATCCAGAGATTTCTCTTCCTTCAGACTTTGAGCATGTAATTCATGTGGGGTTTGATGCAGTCACTGGGGAATTCACTGGAATTCCTGAGCAATGGGTCCAATTACTCCAAATCTCCAATATGACCCAATGGGAACAGAAGAAGAATCCACAAGCTATTCTAGATGTTCTCAAATTCTATGATTCCAAAGAAACAGTTAACAATCAGAAATACATGAACTTTACATCAGGAGATAAAAGTGCACATGGATACATAGCAGCCAATCCTTCAAGTACAATAACAGCATCAGAGCCTGCTCTGGTTCCTTCGTGTCTGAAGAAGACAAAGAAGAGGAAGACGATAACAGTGAACCACCATCAGTTATCACACCAAGACCAGAGCATAAAAAATCAATCTACACTGGCTCTGTAGTTGAATCCATTGCTTCACCAGTAGCACCAAATAGAGGTTACACTGCCTTCTAGTGAAAATGCCAATTCTAGTTCTTTGTACAGGAACACAGATCATCGGCAAAGAAAAAAAATCCAAGATGACAGATGAGGAGATCCTAGAGAAGTTAAGAAGAATTGTGAGTGTTGGTGACCCAAAGACAAAATACACAAGATTTAAGACAATTATTCAAGGGACATCAGGTACTATTTATACAGCACGAGACATTGCAACAGGACACAAGGTGGCCATACAGTCCCAAAAGGAATTAATTATTAATGAAACTCTAGTCATGAGAGAAAATAAGAACCCCAATATTGTTAATTATTTAGATAGTTACTTAGTGGGCAATGAACTATGGGTAGTCATGGTATCACTTGTCTGGTGGGTCTTTGACTGACATGGTCATGGAGACCTGTAGAAGGACAGATAGCATCTGTCTGTAGAGAGTGCCTCTAAGCATTGGATTTCTTACACTCAAACCACGTGATCCACAGAGACATAAAGAGTGCCAATATTCTCCTTGGGATGGATGGCTTTGTTAAATTGACTGATCTGGGATTCTGTGCACAGATAACCCCTGAGCAAAGTAAATGGTAACTCAAAAAGCTTACGATCTGAAAGTTGATAGCTGATCTCTGGGGATTATGGCAATGGAAATGGTTGAAGGTGAACCCACTTACCTTAATGAAAATCCACTCAGGGCATTACCTGATAGCCACTAACTGAACCCCAGAACTCAAGAATACTGAAATACTCTCAACTATGTTCTGTGACTTCTTAAATCACTGTCTTGAAATAGATGTGGATAGGCGAGGATCTGCCAACGACTTTTGGCAGTGTCCATTTCTAAAATTAACCAAACCTTTCTCCAGCTTGACTCCTCTGATTATCGCTGCAAAGGAAGCAATTAAGGATAGCAGCCACTTACAGCAACCCTTACCCCATGCCATCTCCCTCATGAGTAAGACTGAAAGAAAACTCTTCTGCAGGAAAGATGGAAGGAAAAAACAGTCAAATAGAGTGGGGGATCTTTAACTTTCAAATGAGTAGAAACTTCTTATAAGCCTTTTTCCCCCACTCTCTCAGATTAATGTAATTTATTTGAATTTCAGCATACACAGGCCAGTAATGTCGAAGTAGCTATAAACTGGTCACTTCCACTGTGAAGCGAAAGAGCCATTAGTGAATCTCATCATTTTGTGCATTCACTTTGAAGAAAATGGTTTCTCAAAGATGCACACTCCCTCTTCACAGTGTTGTGTTTGTTTTTAAGTTAGAGAGTAATCTCTCTTGCATTCCAACCTCCTTCAACACTCCTTACCTATTGTGATATTTTTCACATGCATTGTCATCAGATGACCAGAAAAAAAAAAGTCAACACTTAAAAAAACAAACCCCCCACAAATCCCCAAAACAAAACAAAAATAACAAAAAATCATAAACAGATCAAGTATTGTGTGAACATGTGGAAGTTCATGCCCTAATAGAATTTTAAGGTTTTATTCTTCAGCTCTGGTAGCGTAGTGGTTACAAATCGGGTTGCAAACCTTAAGGCCAGCAGTTCGAAACTATCAGCTGCTTCACAGGAGAAAGATGAGGCGTTCTGCTCCCGTAAAGATTTACAGCCTCGGAAACCCTGTACAGGGTCGCTATGGGTCGGAACCTACTCGACGGCACGTAACAACAACAACATTCTTCTTCTATAGTGGTGGCTTGGTTCGTGTACCTATTTTTCTACATTTATGTTGGAAAAAGTTTCTTTTAAGGTATTTTCCAAAAACAGAGAGGAATATGTACATTCAGGAAGGGCTTTTAAAAGCTCTAAATTGAAATACAGCTCAAATGATGAGGGGGAAACAAGCAAAGGAAAATATTTGAATAAATATAAAACTGGAAAAACAAATATTGATAATAATGTATTATGAGGTTTAAAGTACATTTGGAATCAAAATATCTGACAACAATTATACAAATGTTGTTGTTTATAGTTGTTAAGTGCCATCGAGTTGGTTCCGACCCATAGAGACCCTGTATAGGGTTTCCAAGGAGTGTCTGGTGAGCTTGAACCACCAAATTTGTAGTTCAAGTGACTTTTCAGTATGGCGCATTAACCCACAGCGCCACACCAGGATCATATGATAGGCAAACAAAAAACCTAGCCCATTGCCGTAGAATCAATGATAACTCATAGCAACCCTATAGGACCAAGTAGAACTGCTCTGTAGGTTTTCCAAGATTATAAATGTTTACAGAAACAGACTGCCTCATCCTTCTCCCATGGAACACCTGGTGAGTTTGAACAATCAACTTTGTGACTAGCAACCCAATACTTAACCCAACATACCACCAGAGATCCTTTATGTATCAGCAAGAGGGGATAAACTGAGTTAAAATATTCCAAGAGCTTTATAAAACTGAAGAAGTTATAAGAATAGTTGAGGAAATTACAAGAATAACAATTTATATTGGACTCTGAAGAAGTCAAGGATGTATGCTGAAATCTTTCTAATAACCACTAGAAGAATAATAGGAGTCAATAACTAACAAACCAAGGTGTATGTGTGTGTGTTAAGTGTCTTTGAGTCAGTTCTGACTCATGCTGACCCAACTCCTCGTAGGAGTTCCATCAATCCTTGCAGTGTTTTCAGGGTGTCTCCTAACTCAGACACAGGTCCCCAAGTCTCCAGCAACTGTACTACGGAAGTAACCATGGAGGCCAGCGGTCATCCTGGGACATCCCCTACTGAATTTGTTTTCCCTCCCATCTCGTCTCAGGAGTCCTGGGGTTGTTTTTGTCACCTCATTAGCTCAATAACTGTTTGGGTTTAAACCTAGAAGGGAGAATCCTTCTGTGTATACGACTGCTAAAAGATCGACAAGATGATTAAGAGTCAGTTTGAGAGACATTAGTTTATTACAGAAAAGAAAAGATGGTTTACAGATAGGGAAACTTACTGATCAGAACAAAACAGAGACTGTTTCCAGTGACAGTTGGGTAGATGGTCAACATTCTATGCGAGGGTATGGGCTAGGGTCTTTTCATATGGAGTACACAAGCTTCATGTGTCAGGGTAGCAAAGGTGGAACATGGAAAAGGCAGGAAAACCACAAGGTGTTGGACTGCCTGTCACCTTACTAGGGAACAAAGACTTTCAGTATGCATAGCAGGAGGAGGGGAATGTCTGCTCCTTCCTAGCATATATATAACATATAACATAGCATACATATAACATAGCAGAAGGAGGGGAATGTCTGCATACATATAACCAAAGTATGAGAACCAGGAGTTTCTGCATGTATAGTGAGAACAGGGAAATGGAACAGGAGATATGGTTTGAGTTGACAATATGGGGACCATTTTTAAGCATTTGCACTCTATACCTACCATAACTATACTAATATCAGATGAAGAGTGTTAGAGGACCAAGAAGCAGAAATGAAGCTAACAGTACATACACAAACATGTTTCAGCAGTTCTTTCTGAGTGTTGAGATCCTAAGTGATCCTTATTTTATCCTTCTTTTTTATATTCTCTATAATTAACTCAGGAAGTGCAGTGGCTCTGTATGGATAAACACTGGACCGTGAATCACAAGGTTGGTGGTTCAAGCCCACCAGTCGTTCAGTGGGAGAAAGATGAGCCTTTCTGTTCCTGTAAAGATGTATAGCCTCAGAGACTCTATAGAAGGTCGCTGTAAGTTGGAACTGACTCGATGACACTTAATAACAAAAATGAACTCACAATACATATTTTTTAAGCCAGACATAATACTATTCAAAAATATTTGTTATTACCTCATCTCATAGGTCAGTAGTTCAAACCTATTGGCAGTTCTGCAGGAGAAAGATGTGGCAGTCCGCTTCAGTAAAATTTACAACCCAGGGGATCCTATAGGACAGCTCTATAGAGTCCCTATGAGTCGGAATAGACTAGACAGTAACAGGTAAAAAGATTTGTGGATGCCATAATAAGAATTAGAAGGAAAGTTTCTTATGAGTACGAGAAGCTTGAAAACATGAAGACATAATCTCTTTGTTTTCCCAAACGCATGCTGTAGACAGATGCTGTAGGTGGAGGGCTGGGCAGGTTATCATGTCTTGGGAAGCCAACCTGTCCACTTTACATTTCCCTGGTGCTCTGCTGGTAGAAAGACATCTGTGATATGAATAGTCTCCTTTCGGCAAGGCTTTATACTCCTTGGGTGTGCACTTTGGAAAGAAAATGGATTTTTGTTTTTTTGTTTTTAAAGAGCTTTTTTGATTTCCTGATTTAGACAATAATACGTTCATTGTGTGCAAAGTAAAAGCCACTATACAGACAAGATAATATAAAATGGTCCTTAATTTTCCCATGCAGAAAGCACCTGCTGTTAGCCTTCCAAATGGTTTTCTCAGAATAGAGATACTGAATATGCATAGTGAGGCCATATTGTGCATTGTTTTGTAACCTGCCTTTCCCACTTACCAATATGTCATTAATGTCTTGGCAAGAAGAGCCTTTGGGAATTGACAGCTATTCCCACTGGAATCACAAACAGACAGGGCAGAGAGCTGACACATCTGCCTTGGCCAAAACCACTTTTCTTCAAGTGCCTTAGAGATGAATGCTCACACTGGTAAATGATCATTTCAATTTTTAATAAATGTGATTTTCTTTGTTGCCATGGGTCTGTGTTTATTACTTTGTTCGGGATGTGTTATTCCTTTGAGGGGGTTCTATTTATATCAGCAGTGTAGGCTAATTGCTCAGTCTTCCAGATCATAGAGAAATTATTTTATTTTATAGTTAATGGCACTTTGGAGTCCTGGTGTAGTGCTGTGGGTTAATGCGCTGGACTGCAAAGTCAGTTTGAACCATAAAGTTGGCTGTTCAAGCTCACCAGACACTCTGTGGAAACCCTATACAGGGTCACTATGGGTCGGAACCAAGTTGATGGCACAACAACAGGACTGTAACAATGATATAGTCTAGTCCCTTTCTTTTTAGGTCAGAAACTTGAGGTCCACCTAGCAGATAGAACAGCTGTATTTGGGTCACAAAGCTGACAAACAACATATTTTAAAACCCCAGAAATTGTTTGCATGTTTTCCAAATACTTCTGTGTTGGAGGACTAGTATAATCAGTAAAATTTGAGGATATTGACTTTGTCTTGAATAACACTCTAATACGATTGTTGTTGTTGGTTTAAAGTGCCCGTGAGTCAATTCAGACTCATAATGACCCTGTAGAGGGTTTCCAAGGAGTGGTTGGTGAGTTTGAACCATTGACCTTACAGTTCAAACATACCTTGCAATCCAGTGCTTTACCCTACATCATAGCAACCCTATGCAAACATCCAATTAAAGACCACTTGCCTCTCCCTTCTACAGACATACATGTAATCCCAAAAGCTCTGGCCATGTGAGCTAATGACAAAAAAGATTCCCTGGGGTCTGGGTGGAGTCCAGTGAAATTAAGGTCAAGGGAGAAGGAGACAGAGGGCTAGTATAAAGCCATGTTCAGGAAAGTATGTTGAAACTCAAACAGGAGAGGAAAATAATGATAATATACAGAGATAAAAAAAAAAAAAGGTGAGGGGGAGGTTGGTGGGCTGGAAAGCCAGTGATGAGGAAATTGCAACCACATAAACAAAGGAGGAAAAGTGCAGCCAGAGTGCTCCTTGGAGGCCAAGATGACCAAACTTTGTCTCTCATACTTCGGACATATTGTCAGGAGGGACTAGTCGCTGGAGAAAGATATCATGTTTGGTAAGGTGGAGGGTCAGAGAAAAAGAGGAAGACCCCCAACGAGATGGATTGGCCAAGTGGCAGCAACGATGGACTCAAGCATGGCAACAATAGTGAGGTCGGCCCAGGATCAGGCAGTGTCTCTTTCTGCTGTGCATAAGGTTGCTATGGGTCAATACTGACTCAATGGCACCTAACAACAACAACAAAGGAGTCCTGGTGTGGTACTGTGGGCTAATGCGTTAGACTGCAAAGTTGTTTTGAACTGTAAGGTTGGTGGTTCAAACTTACCAGCTGCTCCTATACAGAGTCACTATGGGTGGGAATCGATTCTACAGCACTTAACAACAGCAAACATGGGTCTGAATAGATTCGACAGCACTTAACAACAACAACAAACAAAGCAGGAAGTGAGGAGCAAAGCTGAACTATGTTTAGGACATTTTGAGACCTTGTCCACGAAGCCCTGGAGCCATAAGCGTTAGGTACTTGGCTGCTAACTATCTGTTGGCAAAAGAGCAAGCTGATTGTTAGGATAGAAACTAATAATTTTAATGACTGGAGCATGGGATAGAAGAGAGCAATGAGACTGGAGAAGTAGACAGGGGTCCCTCTTCTTGGTCTTCACGTCACTATTTGCATTCGTTATCTGCATATCCCCAAACTTAGCAACTTAAAACAGCAAGCATTTATTAGTTCACAGTTTCTGAGAGTCACAGTTTCTGAGAGTCAGGAATCTGGGGACAGCTTAGCTGGGTGCCTTTGACCCAGGGTCTCTCACAAGGCTGTAGTCAAGTTGGTGGACAGGGTTTACTGTTTCATCTGAAGACTCCAAGGGAGGGCAAGGGGAGAGGGAAAAGGAGAGACTCATCATCACGCTCACTCACATGGTGGTTGTAAAGCTTCAAGCAGCCAGCACCAGTTCCTTGATTCATAGGCCTCTCCATAGGACAGTTCGTTCATACCTGGCAGCTGTCTTTCCAGGACAAGCCCTCCTCATGAGAGAGAACATGAAAGGGCTGGCAAGACAGGAGTCATTTTGCAACAAATTTGGAAGTGACATCCCATCACTAGTGCCATATTCTACTGGTTAGAAGTGCTTCCTAGGCCCAGGCCACACCCAAGGGAAATGGATGAAAAGGGCATGAAAACCAGGAGGTAGGGATTTTTGGTAGCTATTTTGGAAATCGATGAGTATGTGTGAAAGTCAGAATTCCAGTCCAGGACTCTATAACAGAGGCAGAGAGTGGAACAGAATGCAGAGAAACAAGGAGTTACCATTGACCAGAGTGTGAGGATCAGGAAAACTTCCACAGGGAAGGTGATATCTGAGGGGCTCTTGTAGGACAAGCGGGAGATTTCCAGGAGGACAAAGGGAAGAGAGGTTTCCAGGCAATGGAGAACAGAAGGGACAGAGATACTGAAGTGAGGAAGAACAAATAGCAAATGGATTCAGGGGTAAAGAGAAGAGTGGGAAAGGAGACAGGAATTAGCTCACACAGGGCTTTAAAAGCCAAGCACAAGATTTAAGATTTTAGCCTTTTGAGCAGAGCTTCTCAAACTGTAACAAACATCAAGATCACCCAGGGAGCTTGTTAAAATGCAGATTCAGATTCAGTGGGTCTAGTGCAGAGTTCAAGGATCTCTATTTCTAATGTGCCCACATAATGGTGACGCTGCTGGTCCCACGACCACACTTGGAGTAGCAGAGCCTCATGCTGTCCAGTATGGCAGTCGCCAGCCCCATAGGGCTATTGAGCACTTGAAATGCATGTGGCTACTTAGACGGAGGAGCACTATTTAAAATTTTTAGTTAATTTCAGTTAATCATCATTTTAACATGGATACTCAGTTTGTTATTAAAATGATTTTTAAAGTGTATTTGGATTCATTTGAGTATGTGAATGTACTTTTTCAATTACTAATTTTAGGAAATCTCTATATAGATCAAGTATTGCTAATGAAAAAGTAGCATATGAGTTCAAAGACTTAATATGAACAAGGAATGCAAAATAGCTCATTAATAAATTTTATATTGATTATATTTTGAAATGGTTTAAACGATTTTATTAAAATGAATTCCACCCATATCTTTTCATTTTTTCCCCCTGATGTTGCTGACTCAATGGCACCTACCAACAGCAACAACTGGAAAATGTAAAACTGCATATGTGGCTAGCATTCGTGGTTGAGTTTCTAGATCTCCACCACTCATCTGTCACTGGCATGGTAGCTTGTGTGTCACTATGGTGCTGGAAGCTGCATTTCAAATACCAGCAGAATCACCCATGGTGGACAGGTTTCAGGTTTCAATGGAAGATAAAAGACTATGATAGACCGGAAGAAAGGTCTGACCATCTACTTCTGAAAGTAAACCAATCAAACTTTCTGGTTACATCAGAATATTGTCCTATGTAGTAGTGCTGGAAGCGGAGTCCCCTGATTTGGAAGGCACCCACTACACAGTAGTTGTAACAATGGGTTAAAGGTGGCACAGGCCTGGGGCAACATAGTCTAGGTCATACATAGATTGATATCAGTTGGAGCTGATTCAATGGCAACTTACAACAACAGCATTCTATTTCTACTAGACACATGAAAGGTAGATATCAGTTTTTATTTTTCACCCAAGGAGAATTCTGGAGAGTTGTTAGCATTGTGATTCTTTCCTGTCTCCCATGCAGGATCAGTATAAAGAAATTGTATCTTAGACTGCTGAAAGAGAACATTTATTGAAATAAGTCTGGGAATTTATGTTTCCCTGGCCCACATCTGCCTACAGGCTGTACCTTTGCTAGGAAATTCTATTAATCAACTTGATTGATGGAAATTGCCAAGGAACATAATTTAACGTGGATCAGATTTTTTTTTTTTTTTTTTTAGAAGAAAGAATGGAAAAACACCCAGCTTTGTCTCAGGGGATTACCAGAGATGGTCTTTCTGGCAATACATACTGTTAATTGTTGCGCTCATTTTAATTACTTATGCTTGTGATATCCCTGGGTGGGTGTTTCTGCCAGGAATGGGTTCCTGGGATGGCAGGAGAGTGTTTGCACATAAGTGGTTGTGGCTTACATGATCTTGGGGTTGTATTGGGTGAGAAAATTTTCACCACATCCCCTCAAAATCATGTTATTCCACTCCATTAGCTCTAGTGAAGTATCAGACACCTCATTACACTTAGAGCTGGAAGGTGATCAGATGGGAAGGTAGGGAGAGGTGTAAGCAATGAATCTGAACCCACTGTGAGGTTGGGTCTTGAGCCTATAGATCCAAATTCTGGCAGGCAGAAAAGTTGAATAGAGATAAAAAGAAAGAGATACAAGTCCACAACAAAATAAATCATGGGAAACCCTCTACACTTAAATCTAAATGGGAAACATCATGAACTTATTTTATGTGTTTCCCAGCTCTGATTACTGAAAAGGTCTAGTAGCAATGGATGGCTTTATGCCCAAACTGTAGTCTCTAAGTACCATTTCTCACTAAAAAGTCTCAGAGTGCCCTAAAAACAGGTTGACTTTGTGCCTCAGGTAGGAGCCTTATAAGGTATCCTAGGACACCACACTTGTGACTCTGAAAGAGCAAACTGTCAAACATTAATGGGGTCAAGTCAAAGCCACACAAGGTTCAATTCAAAAGATGTCTTCCTGGCTAAAAAATGGAACAATTTGAGCCTAAAAATACAATGTACTGAAATTGCAGCTTATCAAGTCAAAATGCAAAAATTTGTAATAATATGGAAGTAAGTCACAAGGCATTGCTACTAGGGTTGCAATTCATAGCTACACAGATTTCTTCCAAACAAAGTGTGTTTAAACATGTCTTTGTGACCAGTGGATGACTGCCGACAAGTTCTTTCAGTAATATACTTGTCTTAGTCTTATTGTTGTTAAGTGCTGTCGAGTCAGTTCTGACCCATAGCGACCCTGTATGGGGTTACCATGTGAGCTTGAACCACCGATCTTGTGGTTCAAACTGACAACAGTCTAGTTCATCAGCCCTCAGGGCCATGACCCTGCTGAAAAACCAGCTCATGTGCATAACGAAATCCTTTGCCAACAAGTCCCCAGGGACCCTGTAGGACACCATAGGACTGGTAGGGTTTCCAAAGCTGTAAATATTTATGGAAGCAGACTGGCACATCTTTCCCCACTGGTTAGCAGTCATGTGCTTAACCACTGTGCCACCAGGGCTCTCTTGTATAACAAAAGTTATCACAAAGTAGAAAACACTTAGGTGGCAAACGGAGTAGGCATTTGCACATATATTACGATCAAATGATTACTATCCCAAATTTCAGGATAGCACTTCCACACATCAGTAAGGAAAATACAAAAAAAAAAAAAAAAAAAATCCCAAAGGAAAAATAGGCAAACAATACAAAAAGCATCTCACAGAAGAAACTGAAACAGCTGACAAGGTTTACAGTTTTCCTATGCAGAGCTGCTTCCTTGTTCCCAGTGGCTCTTCTTGCTCTAGAATAGACTTGACATAATGGTTTGGCCCGTGTGTGCCTCTTGATTCCTCCTGCAAGACACAGCTGATTGCTGCAAGGATGGACAACTGACACAAGGCAGGCCAAAAATAATCTTTCCTGGGATTTCTCTAGCTAGTTCTAAGGAAAGTGGGCAGTCCCTCTGTGGAAGTGTCCACCATGGGATGAGAGGCCAGTCTGCCATGGGAGAGAATAGCAGACTAGCTGACCCTCAGAGAGAAGCAGAAACCAAACACACACACACAGAATCCTAACACCAATAGTAATAGGTATCTCTGAGGCTATTAACATTCCTGCCTTTTCATTAGTATGTGAATTGTCTGAGACTCCTTTCTAACTCCTCTTTTTAAACTTTAGCTATTTAAGCTGGATTTCTATCACTTGCAACCAAAAAGATTCTGACAAGCTCAGATACAAATATGATAGGACATTGTTCACCTGGGCTGGCCCCAGAACAAGGGCAGGTAGAGAAGGAGGAGAACCAAGGGTCAACATTGCAAGGACAATGTCAGCCAGCAGATTCAAGGGGCAAGTGGAAGGCCACAGTCTGGTGGTAGGGTCAGATGTCAAGAGCTGGTTAGGAGGTAGAATTCAAAGGGAAAAGGGATAGTTTTTGCATCAGGCAGATTCAGATTCAAACCTTGAATTGGAGATTTGCTGTTGAAACTCTCTGAGCCTCAGTGTCCTTACTTGTAAACTGTGATTCGTGACTACTTCATGGAATTTGTGGGAAGATTCAGCACCCTAGTTTTAGGACTTAGCACTAGGCCAGCTATTTCAGGAAATAGGAATGATTCACAGAGAAATGTAAGGAGCTGCATTTTTATTATTCTATTGACCTAATTTCATCGCAAACAATTCCATTTCATTTTGTCTGAAACTGATGATTCAGTTGGGCCTTCATCCTTGTGTAGCAGCTACTGTGAGTGTCCTTCCTGGATTCCTTGACCCACTTCAGCATTTACGTGCAGTGACACTAGGCAGTCCTTGTACACTGCTGCCCCCGCAAGACTCAACGATGGGACATGCTTAGTCAAAAAAGTGGCTCCCAGAAACTGTGTTGAGCTCCAGAATCCCAAGGACCACTAGAGTCCCTGAAGAGTAAGGGCTTCAGTACCTGATCTATTAAATCACATTCTGTCTTGCAGACACTAACATTGGCAGGGACTCAAGAAAACCTTTGCCAGGCAGGATTATTCATTGTATAGACTGCAATTGCCATCAGCAATAGCCCTGCTATTTTAACTTGGTATTGTGATTGGTCCAGACGCTTTTGGCTTTTGAGTCTGAATACACATGGGTCACTGAGGTCTCCTTCGATTTGCAAATGCATTCAGATCAGAAATGAATAATGATTCTGTAAATCAAGGTTACCATTTCCCTCCAATGTCTTTGAAGGTCAATTTTGCTTGGCACCGTTGAAAAGGGGTGTGTTTAGAAGAAAGAACTTTAGCCCACATTCCCCAGTGTGCTCCTGTTCAGCCTTGACACCTGCTGGGGCACTGCCCTTGGCAACATGTCCCTCTCTGGGTGTCACATGTCAGTAGTTACTGCAGCCCTGAAGAACTGCAAAGGAGCACTGGGTGACGTGCATAAAATCCATGACAAAGGGCTTCATAGCTAAACTGCAATGTTAACAAGAGCTGGGTTTCTTACACTTTGGTTATTTAAAGTCTCTAGAGTTTTCTAATACGGACTTCCCTGACGTAACTCTAAAGTTCCCTTGACACAGCCCCTCTGTGTCTTCTCAAGAGAAAAGGAAGAGTCAATCTATGATATTAGCAAGCAGCAAGGGAGTCATGGAGGGACCATGGGGGAGGGACTCAGAGCATCTCCAGCTGCCCAAGGATGAGCCTGATTGTGAGGGTGATGTAATGGGGGAGGGGACATCCTTTCTAGGTTGGTCATATTCTGTTCCAAGGAGGCCACACAGGGCTGCTCCTGGGTTGGGAGCTGATCTTCCAGATCCCAGCCTCTCTCCCAGCTTTGCTGACTGGGACCTTTGGAGCAGGCCAGAACCTGATATAACTGGTTTTGAACTGGAAAAGACCCCACAGCAATGGGTTTGGTTTGGGTTTTAGGGGAGCTGGTAATATACTGAAGCTTCATAAGCAGAAACCACACAACAGCAGGTTCTCTGCTGTCAGGATCTCACACCCCAGGCAGCTGTTAGCGAGGACTGTGAGCACAGACAACATAAAATTGAACTATAGGCTAACATTTACTATGTTTTGCTTTGAAATTTCCTTAAGATGTGCCCAAAGTACACAAGACACACTCTGGCCACCCTCGCTTCTAAAAAATGTTCTGTTACTTTGGACGTGCCATCAGAGAAGACCAGTTTTTAGAAAAGGGCCTCCAGGTTGGCAAAGCAGAGGGTCAACAAAAATGCAGGAACCCTCCAATGAAATGGATTGATACAAGAGCCGCAACAGGGGTCTCAAACCAACACTCATGAAGATGACTCAGGACTGGGCAGCGCTTCATTCTGTTAGATGTCATATTATCAAGAGTAGGGGCCAGTTCAATGACAACTAACAACCATAACAACTTTGAAATTTATTATGTGGCAGCAGATTTGTTTCCTTACAAATAATCAGACATGCTTGAAATCTCTGATCACACAACAATAAAGGTACAGGAATGCAGCCCTGAAACATGATAAAAACCACAGTACTCATCTGCTACAGCTGTGCGTACTGGATGCACCCCACTAAGTTCCCCTTCAGCTATGAAGGACTTACACCCCGAGCTGCACGTACCATCAGGCAGCCCTCAGCTCTTAGCTTTCCTAGGGAGATGCCTGGGTTCCAGAAAACGGCCTTGCCCAAGGACACCTGCCCTTCCTGGAGCCATTGTATACAATGACCGGTCAACCAGAGGTATACATGTCTGGAGTTCTCACCCCAACTTGAGATAGCACCAGGCTGATGCCTTTGTTAAGACTACACCACAGCTCAGCTTCTCCCACTTTTAACCCCACTTCCCCTTACCACCCTTCTACAGGTATTGATCCCTAATAAACACCCCGCACCCAATTCTCTCTCAGAGTCTGCTTCCTTGAGGACCTGGCCTGAGACAGCTAATGCCACCATACGGCTGCCTAACAAGCCCGCCCAACTCTGGCTTGCCCTGAGCTTGTTGTCAGTTACCATGGTTAAAACAAAAATCGTATTAAGCCAGTAATCTATACTGACTGAAGTTAACTGAATATATGATTTGCAAACTGGGATAGCATTTTCACTCATAGGGACCTTGTAGGGCAGATTAGAATTGCTCCTTAGATCTCCAGGGCTGTAAAACTTTCCAGGAGCAGACAGTCTCATCTTTCTCCCTCAGAGTGGCTGGTGGACTTGAACTTATGGTTAACAGTCTAACACTCAACCCACTGCAGCATCAGGGTGCCTACATTTTGACTACATTGGGAGTCACAAATGTTCCAAAGAAAAAAGAACTTCCAAGGGTTCTTATATACCATCTTATGGACATTGCCCTGGAAAAAGGGCTGAAATTGAGTTGACCAAACTATTTGCAGTCAGGTAACATGTATTTATGGAGTCCTGGTGTGGCACTGTGGGTTAATGTGCTGGACTGCAAAGTCATTTGAGCTGCAAGGTTGATGGTTCAGCTCACCAGCTGCTCCTCCGAAACCCTATACAGGGTCACTATGGGTTGGAATTGACTCATGACACTTAACAACAACTACAAGACGTATTGATCCTGAAACATGGCTCTGGTCTGACTACTGGAATTTCTGCTGAAACTACATATAGATAACTATTTTAAAAGAACACAATGCCCAAGGTTAGACTATTGTTTGAGTTGAAGGTGACTTTCAGAAAACCAGTTTTGTCTACGCTTACCCTTCAAAGCATAGGAGAAAGATGATGCTTTCTGCTTCCGGAAAGATTTACAGCCTCAGAAACCCTATACAGGGTTGCTATGAGCCGGAATCTACTCCGTGGTCCACCACCACCACCACCACCACCACCCACTTTCAAAGATCATTTCAGGGTGCTAGCTTGGATGGGTCACCTCAACTTTCATTTAACTCAGGAATCTGAATTCAAGATTTCTAACAGTTGAGTGGATTCCCCACTCATGTTGACCCCATATGATATATAGTAGAACTAACTGCTCCAGAGAGTGTTCTTGGTGGTGATCTTTATAGAAGGAGATCAGCAGGCCTTCCTTCTGTGGGGGTTAACATGGTCCAACTACAGGTTACTAGTTGATCACAAACTATTGCACCACCTACAAACCTCTGGCTTACAATAAAAGCACTTATTCTTCCCAGTTACAGGTGTGTGGGTCAGCAGGGGCAGCTGTGCTCCAGGACCCAGGACCCAGGCCATCTGGGCTAGTGGCAGGTTGCACTGGGCTCAGGTCTGCTCCATCTGTCTTGTTCTCCCATACTAGCACTTCTTCATTCTGTCTGTGTGAGATCACAGGAGTGCGGGGCTGTAAGCAGAAACACACAGTGCCTCTGCAGCCTCTGTTTGGAGCTGGTGTTGCCCTTTCTGCCTTAATCCCATTTGCCAACACAAAGCCATGGCCAAGTTCTGTGCTGAGGAGCAGGGAATGGACTCTGCACCATGGTGCATTGTGAGGTCTTACAGCAGAGGGAGGCAGGTGAGAACTGAGAACAAGAGCACCACTGAGTCAAACCATTCATTAATTCACGAAGCACTTGCTGAATATGAATCATGTGTCAGACATAATCTTAGTGCTGAGGTTGAAAGGGTGCACAGCCCAGCCCTCTACTCTTGGACGCTTGCAGTCCAGTGAAGGAGAAAATTAATAAGCAGTGTATCACAGTGTAGTGTAGTAAATACTGCATTCGGAGTGGGCAGAGCATCCTTAGAACACTCAGAAAGGGCACTGGGGTGGACTTTGGATCTCTCTGCCCCTGGCATCCATTCCTCCTTCCCACCAATACCTGGAGTTTCTTTGGGGTTGCCTCTCCCACACTGTGTCAATCTTGGAGGGGTTGCAAACTAGGGGCCCAGTCCACTGCCAGCCCATGATGCCCAAATGGCACAAGGTGATCACACTTTTTCTAGGCCTATTGCAGCTAGGCTGAGAGACATGAGATGTTGGGTGGAACCCAGGGACCGAGTCTGAACTGGATGGTCCGTTTGATTTCCACTGCTGTATGCTCACATTTACTACACAGCTTCTTAGACACACTTTGAGATGTTTTATATCGCTGAAACAGTTTTCCCAGCCAGAGACAGTGTCGTGATTTTATCCAAAGGTCCTTAACTGAATTAGGACATGAACACAGACTTGATGAAAGGGAACAAGAGGCCAAAACAGAAGACTGTAAAGTTGATGCCTAAAGTGTGAAGAGGAGCTAATAACGGAAGAGAAGGATGGAGGGCCCTCCAGGGAGAAGGAGTAGATTTACAAAGATTTGTAAGCGAGAGAAAGGACTCTAGTGATACCAGGGTTACACATTGGGCTGCTAACCATAAAGTACGTAGTTTGAACCCATCAGACACCCTGAAAGAAAAAGATGAAACTCTGTGTGTGTAAACGTTTGCAATCTCAGAACCCTATCCTAAAGGGGTGCTATGAATCAGAATCAACTTGATGGCAGTGTGCTTTGGGTTTAGGGTGAGAAAAAGGTCTGCCACAATTAGGAAGTACAAGGAGAGGATGAGAAAAAAAACAACACTTTTATTTGGTATATATAAAATGAATCCCCAAGGTCTGTTTCCTGGAATATTACAGCATGAAGTATAGTAGGGGGCATCTAGAAAGCCCTTTTGAATTCCAGAGATGAGAACTTGTGGGTCGGCAGCCGGGGATCCACCCTCTTTGACAGCTGAAGGTGTAATTAGTTACTGGATGTCCCAATGCCCCTGGAGTTGAAGTGGCCATGGAGACAAGGGTGGAGAAGGCAAAGCTGAAACTGAAGTGTGGCATGATAGGAAGGAGGGCATGGACATGAGAAGAAATACTAGGGCAGGCGGGTGCTTAGGGACCAACACAAGCGAGAGGTCTGAAATCTGAGGGTAACATACAGGAAGAAAGGATCTCAGAATCCACAAGACTGGAGCACCACCAGGTATCAAGGGGCATGCAGGGCATACCCCAGTCTGCATTGTGATAAGAGGAAGGGTGACTCAGCCAATGTGTGAATTTTGACTCATAGCAACCCTCCGTAGGGTTTCCGAGACAATATTTCTGTGAGCTGTTTGCTTCCTGCTGCCCTCTGCTGGTACTTCATGGAACTACATTCATTATAGCCAAAGGTTTTCCTTGGGTGGAGCAAATGGTTAATGACTCAGCTACTACAAGAAATATTACAGGCCCACTTAGAGGTGCCTTGGAAGAAAGACCTGGTGATCCACTTCTATGAAAATCAGTCACAGAAAGCCCTATGGAGCACAGTTCTACTCTGACACACAGGGGATCACCGTGAGTTGGAGACAACTGAATGGCAGCTGGTGTTGGTATTCTTCAGAGGAGTAGCTATTGGCCAACACAGGCATCCAATGGGAAAGCGTCAGGGCTAGAAGGGCTATTTGTTGTTAAGTGCTGTCGAGTCCGTTCCGACCCACAGCGACCCTGTAAAGGGTTTCTGAGGAGCAACTGGTGACCTTGAACTGCCAACCTTGCAGTTTAAACGGCTTTGCAGTCTGATGCATTAACCCACGGCACCATACCAGGACTCCAGAAGGGCCCTTAGGGATACTTTTATTCAGTCAGCATATTTCACAGATGAAGAAACAGGCCCACAGGAGGAGAGATGACGTGTTCTGGGTCATATACCACATCAATGGGCATGAGTTTTGAATGCCCCGATCACTGATGCTCTTCAAGGCTGATAATGACCACCAAACCTGAGGACCAGGGGCTTCTCCCAGAACACTCAACTTTATGGTTTAATCACAGGTTGTTGTTGTTGTTAGGTGCCACTGAATCTGTAGGACTCATAGCGACCTTATGCACAGCAGAACGAAACACTGCCCCATCCTGGGCCAACCTCACTACTGTTGCCAAGCTTGAGGCCATCGATGCTGCCACTTGGCCAATCCATCTCATTGGGGGTCTTCCTCTTTTTCTCTGACCCTCCACCTTACCGAACATGATGTCCTTCTCCAGCAACGGGTCCCTCCTGACAATATGTCTGAAGTAGAGATAAAGTTTGGCCATCTTGGCCTCCAATGAGCACTCTGGCTGCACTTCTTCCAAAACAATCTATTGGTTCTTTTGGCAGCCCATGGCACTTTCAATATTCTCCTCCAAAACCATAATTCAAAAACATCAATTCTTCTATGGTCTTCCTTATTCACTGTCCAGATTCCGCATGCATATGAGGTTATTGAAAATACCATGGCTTGGGTCAGGCTCACCTTAGTCCTCAAGCTGACGTCTTTGCTCTTCAACACTTTAAAAAGGTCTTGTGCAGCAGATGTGCCTAATGCAAAACGTCATTTGATTTCTTGACTGCTGCTTCCACGAGTGTTGATAGTTGATCCAAGAAGAATGAAGTCCTTGACAACTTCAATCTTTTCTCCAATGATAAGAATGTTGTTTATTGGTCCAGTGGTGAGGACTTTTGTTTTCTTTACATTGAGATGAAATCCATACTGAAGACTGTGCTCTTTGATCTTCATCAGTAAATGTTTTAAGCATTCTTAACTTTCAGCAAGCAAGGTTGTATCATCTGCATATCGTAGGTTGTTAATGAGTCTTCCTCCAATCCTGACGCCATGTTTTTCTTCATAGAACCTATATAATCATAGACACACCACAGAAACTTGTTCACAATCAGCCTTGTGGTTTTGGCTATCATTCATGTAACTGCTCATCATTTGAAACAGGTTGAATTCCAAAAAAAATCTGAACACGAGAAGAACTAAAAGATAAATACATAGAAACCTGTGTTGTGGTTGTTTTTTTTCTATCTACCAGAACACACCTCCAATGGTGGATGCTTCTAGATTCAAGAGATGTAGGGACAAGGGATAGGACAGAAGTTCCTGAAGAATATGTTGTTTGTTGCTTGGAGTGTCTGTAAACATGAGACTGGAAACTTCTTCTCTTGATCTGAACACCCACAGCTCTCTGCCACTATTAGTCATGAACACAGACATTCTCATTTGTAATCCAGTCACACAGACAAGTCTCTGACCCTCAGGCAGTGTCTGGCTTGTCTTGTAGAGAAATGAAATATTCATAGTCTCTGAGATGCTGAGGGGGAAATGAAATCTTATTTCTAGCCACATTTTTCCCTTGGAAGTGTTCAGCTGCTGGAATTGCATCAGGCCAAGTAAGAATATGCCTTATTAAAATAATGATTATAAATTGTGAACCACAGCAACCCCAAAACAGTAGGAGTTGACAGAAGTAAAAGGGGAGGAAGAAGAGTATTTTCATGTTTACATGCTGATTTGGGGTTGTGGGTCATTACCTACTAGGTCCAAAAAGTTTACTTTTTGGGGTGTGCTTTGTAAGGTTTTCAATGGCTGAGTTTTTGGAAGTAGTAGGTTGCTAAGCCTCTTGGTAGACTGGAGCCTTTAACATTACAGTTAGCAGTTGAACACATTAGCCAAGCACTGTGGGTTACTGCTCTGGACTGCAAAGTCTTTTTAGTTGGAACTGACTCAACAGCTCTTAACAACAACAAGGGACTCAGTAAAAACCTACAGGAGAAGTATTTAAAGAACACACCCATAATTGTTACGGAAGCAGACTGCCACCGCTTTCTCCCAAAGAACAGCTTGTGGGTTTGAACCATCAACCTTTCAGTTAGTAATCAAGTGCTTAGCCTATGCATCACTAGGTCTCCTACTTAAAGTGAAATTATTCATAACTGCCCCCAAAAGTTTGAGAGAAATTCAAGAATGTCGGTTGTTATGAATTGAATTATATCCCCTCAAAATGTGTGAGTCCTGGTGTGGTTCTGTAGGATAAGAACTGGATGGCAAAGTTGGTTTGAAACCCAAGGTCAGCAGTTCAAACTCACCAGCTGCTCCTTGGGACCCCCTATCCAGGGTTGCTGTGAGTCAGAAATGACTCAGTGGCACTCAACAACAACCTCAAAGTATGTACTGTAAATTCTAATCCCTGGTAGCATAGTGGGTGACGAGCTGGGCTACAAACAGCAACATCAGCAGTTCAAACCTACCAGTTGCTCTGAGGGAGAAAGATGAGACTTTCTACTCCTGAATGGTGCTGTGGGATAAAGCATTTGACTGCAGGGTTGGTTTGAGCCACAAGGTTGGCGGTTCAAACTCACCAGCCACTCCTTGGAAACCCTATACAGGGTCGCTATGAGTTGGAAGGCACACAACCACCACCATCACACCTATGGTTATAATCATATTTGGGGATGGGTTTTTTGTTATGTTAATGAGACAACATTAGTGTAGGGTGTGCTTTAAGTCAACCTGTTTTTAAAAAGAGCACAGTGAGCAAGCAGAAAGGGGATCAGACAGATGTCAGAGGACATGAAACTCACCAAGGAACAGAGGAGCAGAAGCTGAAAAACAACAAGGACCTTCCCCCAGAGCCCATAGAGAGAGAAATCTTTCTGCCAGAGCTGCTACCCTGATTTGGGACCCAGCCTTTGGTATGGGTTGCACCTCAATGTAAAGAAAACAAAAATCTTCACAAATGGACCAGTAAACAACAACCATATAAATGGAGAAAATACTGAAGCTGTCAAGGACTTCATTTTGCTCGGATC
>NW_006408642.1:3865720-3867498 GCF_000296735.1 Chrysochloris asiatica
AGGTGCTCCTTGGAAACCCTATACAGGGTTGCTCTGGGTTGGAACTGACTCAATGGCACTTAATAACAACAACAACACATGCATGCAAAAGCTGGCTAGTCAATAAGAAAGACCATAGACGAACTGATGCATTTGAGTTATGGTGTTGGAGGAGACTATTGAAAGTACCATGGGCTACCAAAAGAACTAACAGGTCTGTTTTGGTAAAAGTACAGCCATAGTGCTCCTTGGAACCCAGGATGGCCAGACTTCATCTCTCCTACTTCTAACACATAATCAGGAGGGACTGGACCCTGGAGAAGGATAACATGTTTGGTAAAATGGAGGGTCAGAGAAAAAGAGGAAGACCCCCAGACATGGATTGAACCAGTGGTGGAAACAATGGGCTCAGGTGTATCAACAATTTTGAGGTTGACCCAGGACCAGGCAGTGTTTCATTCTGTTGTTATGAGTCAGAACTGACTTGATGGCACATAACAATAACAACAAAGCCTCCTAAACTGTGAGGAAATAAATTTCTGCTCATTAAAATCATCTACTTGTGGTATATCTGTGATGACAGCACTAGAAAGTTAAGACATAGGTAATGGTCTCTAAACAAAGGGTATGGACTTTACCCTTTGCAGGCCAATACCAGCTCCTATAATCTGATCAATAATAGGCAGCAGCGAACACCAGCCAAACACACCCTAAACTAAGTTGCAACAGTGAACAGAGAACTGAGCACATGTTTCCATCCTTTACTCACACCATCCAGAAGGCAGTTGCCTAAGAATACACCAACAAGTGATCATCAATTAAATACAGTTACAACCACACTAAGAGGCTGGATTATATGAAGGACAAGGTGGCATCAGGATTGGAGAAACACTCATTAACAACCTGACATAATGATGGAAGCTTGCTTTTCGGAAGCGAAGAGGACTTAACACACTTACTGATAAAGATCAAAGAATGCAACCTTCGATATGGATTGCACCTAAATGTAGAGAAAACTAATATCCTCACAAACGGACCAATAAATAACATCATGATACATGGAGAAAAGACAGACGTTGTTAAAGACTTCATGTTGTTTGAATCCACAATTAACACACATGGAAGAAGCAGTCAAGAAATCAAATGACATATTACATTAGGCAAATCTAATACAAAATAAAACCCTCAAACATTAAAAGGCAAAGGTATCAGTTTGAGGACTAAGGTATTCTTGACCCAAGTCATGGTATTTTCAGTAGCGTTATATTTATGTGAAAGTTGAACAATGAATAAGGAAGACTGGAGAAGAATCCATACATGTGAATGATGGTGTTGGACAAGAATACTAAAAGTACCATGGATGTTTAGAAAAACAAACAAATCTGTCGGAAGAAGTGCAACCAGAACGCTGCTTAGAAATGAGGATGGTGAGACTTCATCTCTCATACTTTAGACATGTTATAAGGAAGGACCAATCTCTGGAGAAAGACATCATGCTTAGTAAAATGGAAGGTCACTGAAAAATAAGAAGGCCCCCAATGAGTTGGATCAACACAGTGGCAGCAACAATGGACTCAAATGTAACAATTATGAGGATGGCTCAGGACTGGGCAGTGTTTCTTTCTGGATAGGATCATTATGAGTCAGAACTGACTCAATGGCACCTAACAGCAACAATGACGACATCACAATGCTTTGGAGACAACAGACAATTTCAGGGTACACGAAATAAGTCAGAGTGTCTCAAACAAGTAATGAAGACGCAGAGCCAGAGAATGTTTCTGAAGAAGAAAAGTATT
>NW_006408642.1:3868948-3870244 GCF_000296735.1 Chrysochloris asiatica
AGAGAAGCAGTGACACCAGAGATGGAGGCAGAGGGGATGGCATGGAGAGATAGAGCAGCTGAGGACTCAAGACTCATGGAAAGAGAAAGGATGTATGCTGTCAACCTTGCAGAGGAGGCAGGCTTGCAGAATGTGCCCTTTGGTTGTTTAAATTATTATATATTCTTAAGTGTTTTCATGTACATCAAAAATAATAACAACAAAAACCCAAAAACACAAAACCCCCAAGAGGGAATAGAAGCAAATACTGTTAAATGATGATGAATGGAGGGGATTGTAATCATTGCAAAATATGATAGGATGAGTGTAAAACCGATGTTCTCCATGTAAACTATCATTCAATTCACAACAAAAGTCTTAAAGAAAAAAATCAGAAAGCTATGTGCCAATGTTGTATCCTTTCACCACATGTATTCAGTCTGTATGCTGAGCAAATACTCCGAGAAACTGAATTATATAAAGAAGAAAGTGACATCTGGATTAGAGTAAGACTCATTAACAACCTGTGATATGCTGATGATACAACCTTCCTTGCTGGTAGCAAAAAATACTTGTAGTACATAGTGATGAAAGTAAAAGAGTACAGACTTTAGTACAACTTTAACATCAATATAGAGAAATGGATTGGAAAAGTAAATAGCATTATAATACATGGAGAATAGATTGAAAAAAAAAAAGAAAATCATCAAGACATAGCATAATCAAACTTTTCAAAATCAAAGACAAGAAAAGAATCCTGAGAGCATCTTGGGAAAAACAAAAAGTTACCTACACTTTTGGCTGGAACCGCCATCTTGCAGTAATCCACCAAGCAGACAAACATAAAGAGAAAGCGGCGGGGCACCTGCTATGTGTTCTCCAGGCCTTTCAGAAAACAAGGGGTTGTTCCTTTGGTCGCATACACGAGAAACTACAAGAAAGGCGATATTGTGGACATCAAGGGATTGGGCACAGTTCAAAAAGGCACGCCTCACAAATGTTACTATGGCAAAACCTGAAGTGTCTACACTGTGACCCAGCATGCTGTCAGCATTGTTGTGAACAAGCAAGTCAAGGGCAAGATTCTTGCCACAAGAATTAATGTGCGCCTTGAGTATGTTAAGCACTCCAAGAGCTGAGATAGCTTTCTGAAACCAGTAAAGGGAGATGATCAGAAAAAGAAGGAAGACAAAGACTAAAGCGCCAGCCTGCTCCCCCCAGAGAGGCGCACTTTGTGAGAACCAATAGAAAGGACCCTAAGCTGCTAGAATCCATTCCCTAGGAATTCATGGTATAACAGGAGTGAAATAAACATGC
>NW_006408642.1:3870914-3890279 GCF_000296735.1 Chrysochloris asiatica
TTTACTTCTTCTTTGACAATTTGGATGCCTTTAATTTCCCCTTCTTGCCTTAATATTATGGCTCTGGTTAAGACTTCCAGTACAATATTGAATAGGAATGGTGCTAAAGGGCATACTTGCCTGTTCCTGTTTGCAAAAGGGAAGTGTTCAGTTTCTCTTCATTGAGAGTAGTGTTGGCTATAGGTTTTGAATGCTGTTCTTGTTAAGTGCCTTAAAAAGAAGTTGGTTCTAACTCATAGTGGCACTGTATGGGGTTTCCAAGGAGTGTCAGGTGGGTTTGAACTGGGAAATATTTTTTGGCAATGACATATCAGACAAGGGGACTAATCGTTAAAATGTATAGAAAATTTCAACACTTCAACTGGGAAAAGACAAATAATCCAATTTAAAAATGGGCATAGGACACAGACACGTCACCAAAGAAGATATTCAGGAGGCCAACAAACATGAAGAAAAGTTCATATGTTTTTCTTCATATGCAATTCCATTTATTTACAGTTTTACAACTCACAATTCAAAAGGCTGTATTTGGCACATCTTATTAACTTATTAGTCAAGAATTTCATTAGGTACAACAGAGAAAGAGATCACCTTTTCCTTCCCATCAGGTCATATGGAACATTAAGCTCTTCTCTGTAATTGAAGAGCATCACATTTGTTTCCTCTGTATTAGCTAAGTACATTCCAAACTTTTACGGCATCAGCCTCAAATTTCTGATTTATTTGTTGGTCTAGGACATGTTTTCCTATTTGATCTCCCAGAATTACTTTCCAGAGACCTGTGAGCTCTCTTTGACACTTGCTTGGCCATGCTATCTTTCTTCTGCCCCTTCATCTTGTACACCAGAAGCATGCTCTCATACTTATCAAACTTCAACTTCAGCTTATATCTGGTGGGCCAGAGGATGAGCTGGGGAAAGAAGATCTCAGGAGACTTCCACATTATCTTCCTTCCAAACTCTTGATAAACCCTGCGTTTGGAAGAATTCAAACGATCCTATGGACAGACTTCTTGAAAGAGACATTCTACCTCATACCTCTCCTTAGCGTCATTTTCACTTTCCTCTTTTGTCTCCCAGTGTTCTGAGTCCTCCGAGAGCTAGATGTCCAAGGCAGCATTGTTCTCTAATACACAGGTTGTCCTTCAATTTGGGGAACTGGCAAGGGATTCAGGCTTCCTGCTTTTCTCCTTTTCAAAGTCTAGCTTCTTGCCTTTCTTTAATTTACACTCTGTATGACACTGGAGACACTCTGTAAATTTGCCTTCATAATAAGCTGTCTCAAGTCCTTCATCCAATAACTTTTCTTGAGTGGAAACTTCCGCAGATGAAGCTGGGGGGTTATTCCATGAGAACCGGGACATATCACAAGAGATGGCTCCATCAACATACTCGAACTGGGCCAATCTGGAAGGCAAAGGAAGACACACTGTCTCAGGGGGTACAAAACTAGTAGCTGGTACTCTTTCTCCAACACTGAGGGGGTTCTGGGTATTGCACTGCAGGCTCAGGTCATTAACAGTTTCCTTGCTTGAGCAGAATGATCTCCCATGCTGGAGTCATTCATATTCTCAGACAACCTGCACATTTCTGACCTGGAGGTATTCTGGCTTTCAGCTGACTGACCATTCATCATCAGCTTCTACTTTTACTAGCAGTGACAGGATACTAGAAACAGTCCCCAATCCAACACTTTCGTTTTTTTAAAAATCCAAGGTCATCTCCATGCCAGACCCTGACTCCTTGCCTTTTACACCTTCAGTACCCTGCTCTGAGAGGACAGCAGCTCTTAGTATATCTCCATACACCATATCATTCCCACTCTCTGGAGGGTTACAGCACACACCAGCCATGCGTTCACTAATTGTACTGCACCATGTCCTCTGGCATGGCTTTGCCACAGGCCAAGTCATACAAAGGGATGGTTTCCTTAAAAGTCTCTGAGCATTGCACTGCAGGAGTTGTATCACCATATTCTCTTCTCTCTTCCTCCTTCTCAAAGGTGTGTTTCTATACGAAGTGGTATTCCAAGGGATCTTCTCCTGAGCAACAGAAGATGAAGTCTCACTTGTCTTGTCAAGTGCATTGTCAGTCTCTGTTTCAGGGTACTAGAGGGAACATTAAGGAGCTCTGGTAGTGTAGTGGTTATGAATCGGGCTGCGAACTGCAAGGTCAGCAGTTCGAAACTACCAGCTGATCCTCAGGAGAAAGATGAGGCTTTCTGCTCCCGTAAAGATTTACAGCCTTGGAAACCCTGTACAGGGTTGCTATGAGTTGGAACCCACTTAACGGCACATAACCACCATGACCAGTGAGAACATTGACCACACTATCAATGCCATGGCTTTCACGTTCCTAGTGGTTTATCTTGTTTACTGCATTTGTTTTCAGTCTGTTGAGGATCATTTTGAGTCTCTTTGCATTTATCCCCCAAGGCCATTATAGCGCCGGAATTGTACTGTGAAGTGATAGACAGGAAATGGAGGTCTTCCGTTAACTCTGGTAGGCCCTGGAGACTGTGACACAAGAAAGCCAGTGAATCATATAGAAAGTACAGGCTTCCATTTTCTGAAGCCTGCCCCAGGTAAACAGCAAGGATTATAGACAGGACTCAAGTACCACAGACCAGGATAAGGCTACTGAGCTGTGGACTGCTCATAAAGAAAAGGTCTAGTGTTGTTGTTCTCAAAATGTGTGTTGTTTCATTTTCTAGGTTGTTGGTATTGGATCAGGAGATCTGTCAGCCATTGTGTTGTTTAATGTCCTATATAGGGTTTCTGAGAAACAGCTGGTGGGTTTATCCTACAGCGCCACATCAGGACTCCAATCATTTGCCTTTGTTGTTGTTGTTGTTAAGTGTCGTCGAGACGATTCCGACCCATAGCGACCCTGTATAGGGTTTCCAAGGAGAAGCTGGTGAGCTTGAACTGCCGACCTTGCAGTTCAAACGACTTCACAGTAGAGGGATGCAAATCAAAACAGCAATGAGGTATCATCACATCCCAGCATTAACAGCACAGTTTCAAAAAACAGAAAACAACAAATGAGGGCGAAGATGTGGACAGACTGGGACCCTTCTTACACTACTAGTGAGACTGTAAAATGGCACAGCCACTGTGGCAAATGGTATGGAGCTTCCTCAAAAAGTTGTAAGTCAAAATATTGCATGACCCAGCAATCTCTCCATTTGGTATATATCCTCAAGAAATGAACCGTAGCACAAAGATATGCTGTGTTGTTAAGTGCTGTTGAGTCAATTCTGATCCACAGCAACCCTATACAGGGTTTCCAAGGAGCAGCTGGTGACCTTGAACTACCAACCTTGCAGTTCAAACAGCTTTGCAGTCTGGTGCATTAACCCACAGCGCCACACCAGGACTCCCAAATAGATATAGGCACACCCATATTCATCTCAGCACTATTTACAATAGAAAAGATAGAGACAGCCTAAATGTCCATCAATGGAAGAATCGACAAACAAACTTTGGTACGTACACACTATGGAATACTATGCTACATTGAAGAATAATGATGAATCTGTGAAATACCTCATAACATGGATGAAGGACATTATACTGAGCAAAATTAGGGAACCATAAAATGGACAAACATTGTAGGAGACCAAGATTATAAAAAATCAGTAAAAGTTTTCATGTAGAAAGAAACAGTCTTTGATGGTTACCAGGGGTGAGAAGGAAGAGAAAGTAATTCACTGGCTAGAGGGTAGACATATGTTAACTTGGGTGATGGGGAAGGCAATATACAATAAGAGGGAGGTTGGCAGAAGAATGATGAAGGCAAGAGAAGACACAGGAGGAACGCAAGAATGAAAGGGAATGCTGTTATGTACAAAGTCCTGCAGTTACAGGGATCTCTGAGTAGATACAGGCACAGATACACAGACTGAAGGTGTATGATAGGAAGAGTAGGATCATATCCACAAATACATAAAGATTTGACAGAGGATATTAGTGCATGGGTATTTACCTTTGCTGCAAACATATTCATGAATGTGGTGAAGCATACAGGGTACAAAATTATGAAAACTTCTTAGACATTTCCCAACACTTTGAAGGAATGAATTTCTGGGCCTTGGGACTCAAGACCATAGTCTCGAGGGACACCATAGTCAATTGGCATAACATAGTCCACAAAGACAACGTACTACATTCTACTTTGGAGAGTAGGGAAGGGAATCTTAAAAGCTCATGAGTAGCCATCTAAGGTGCAACTATTGGTCTCTCCATATGTAGAAGAAGAAGAGTGAAGAAAATTGAAGATGCATGAAATCAATTAGTCTATTGGACCAATGAAACATGTGAACATCAGTCTCCATGTCACTAATCCCAGAAGAACTAGATGGTGCCCACCTATCACTGCCTACTGTTATCAAAGGGATCATATTAGAAGGTTCTAGATAGAGTGGGAGAAATGTGGGGAAAAAAGTTAAAATTATGAAAAGAAGCAGGCTTAGTGATCAGAATGAGACTGGAGGAACCTGAAACCTAAGTGGCCCTTGATCACTTGTCAGGTCTGGAACCAAACCCACCTTTACGGCTCAATTTTCAGTCAAGCAGTAGATGGGTGAATGGGTAGGCAAAAGCTGTATTTAAAGAATATTCACTTTGTGCCAGGCAGTGTTTGGAGATAAGAGAGAAACAAGCTGGCTCATGTGCCTGCCTCTTATGAAGGCAAGAGAGTTATAATATAAAGTCAGCGAACTACAGAATTGAGGAACAAATGAGCCTGGACAGGGGTTTGAGAGCAATGGAGGTCTGCTACACTACACATGAAGGGTCTTATGATGAAGTGACATAAGAATGGGAGACACAATGAAGGCAGAGTCTCATTATAGCATTGCTTGTCTTCAGGTTCCCTCTCCTGAGGCAGGAGAAAATGCTGCTTGACCATCAATGTAGAGTCAGTATGGCACTCAGAGAATGCTGGCCATAGGTGGAGGTGGGGTGGAGAGAGAAGGTGGTCCTTCCTGGTGTGTCCTCTTCTGGTCCCAGACTTGTGTAGATCCGATGACTGTTACTATGAGAGAGCAGAGGGGACCAGCTGGAAGCAGGGGAGCTGGGGTTTCTGCCTGTGCTCAAGGTTACAGCACAAGCCAGAGGCCTTCTAGTCAACCAAGGAAGGCACTGGATTTGTCCTTGACCCATTACCTTAAAACAGGTGTGGAGAAAATCTGGCCCATATATGGCCCATGAATACTTTGGTCTGGCCAGGGCAACTGCCTTGGTCCAGCCATCACAGTGTTGTTGTTAAGTGCCGTCGAGTAGGTTCAGACTCATAATGACCCTGTATAGGACTTCTTAGGAGCAGCTGGTGGGTTTGAACTGCCAACCTTGTGGTTCGCAGTCTAGTTCTGATCTTACAGTGTCACACCAGGAGTCCTATGTGTAGTATGTTGTTGTTGTTAAGTGTCATTGAGTCAGTTTCAACTCAAAGCAACCTATATAGGGTTCCTGAGGCAGGTGAGTTTGAATGGCCGGCCAACCTTGCGATTCAAACAGACCTTGTGGTCCAGCGTATTATCCCACAGTGCCACAATTGCAAAGTGTGTTACTAGATGAAGGTGAAGAAGTGGTCCAGTGACTAACTAAACTGGGAAACAACGAATTGTTATGATTTTGTTGTTGTTGTTGTTGTTGTTGTCAGGTGCCATCGAGTCGGAACCGACTCATAGCGACCCCATGCACAGCAGAACGAAACAATGCTCGATCCTGGGCCAACCTCACCACCGCTGCCACCCCCGAGTCCATCAATGATGCCACCTGGCCGATCCATCTCGTTGGAGGTCTTCCTCTTTTTCTCTGACCCTCCACCCTACCCAGCATGACATCCTTCTCCAACGATTGTTTCCTCCGGACTACATGTCCAAAGTAGGAGAGACGAAGCTTAGCCATCCTGGCCTCCAAGGAGCACTCTGGCTGCACTTCTTCCAAAACAGATCTATTGGTTCTTTTGGCAGTCCATGGCACCCTCAGTATTCTCCTCCAACACCACAACTCAAAGGCATCAATTCTTCTGTGATCCTCCTTATTCACTGTCCAGCTTTCGCATCCATATGAGGCTATTGAAAACACAATGGCCTGGGCCAGGCGCACCCTAGTCCTCAAGCTGACATCTCTGCTCTTCAATACTTTAAAAAGTTCCTGTGCAGCAGATTTGCCCAGTGCAATACGTCGTCTGATCTCTTGACTGCTACTTGCGAGTGTTGATAGTTGATCCAAGAAGAATGAAGTCCTTGACAACTTCAATCCTTTCTCCATTGATAAGAATGTTGTTTATTGGTCCAGTGGTGAGGATTTTTGTTTTCTTGACATTGAGATGCAATCCATATCGAAGGCTGTGCTCTTTAATCTTCATAAGTAAATGTTTCAAGTCCTCTTCACTTTCAGCGATCAAGGTTGTATCATCTGCATATCGCAGGTTGTTAATGAGTCTTCCTCCAATCCTGATGCCACGTTTTTCTTCATAGAACCCAGCTTCTCGTATTATTTGCTCAGCATACAGGTTGAATAAGTTGTTAGGGTGCTGCTAAGTCAGTTTCTATTGACTTAGTACACAGTAACCTTAAGTACCCAGAATGAGAAATTACCCAATTCTGTCCCAGTCCTCACAATCGTTGCTGTGTTTGACCCCATTGTTGTAGCCACTGTGTCATCTATCTCACTGAAGTTCTTCCTCTTTTTCACTGACCCTCTACTTTACCAAGCCTGATGTCCTTCTTCAGAGACTGGTTCCTCCTGATGACACGTCTAAAGTATGTGAGACAAAGCCGCACTATTCTTGCTTGTAAGGAGCTTTCTGGCTGTCCATCTTCCAAGACATATTTGCTTGTTCTTCTGGCAGTCCATGATTTATTCAGTACTCTTCACCAACACCATCATCCAAGGTATCAATGCTTGTGCATTTTCATTTATTCACTGTCCAGCTTTCTTGTGCATATGAGACAGTTGAAAATATTATGGCTTGAGTTAAGCACATCTTAGTCCTCAAAAAGACATTTTTGCTTTCTCACACTTGGAGGATTTTTGCAGTCGACGTCCTTTGAGTTCTTGACTGCTGTTTCCATGGACATTGATTGTGGATTCAAATAAAATGAAATTGTTGACAACTTCAGTATTTTCTCAATATGTCATTATGCTATTTTTTTGTTTGAATTGTGAGGATTTTTGTTTTCTTTACTGAAGACTGTAATCATTTGTCTTCATCAGTGAGTGCTTCACATTCTCTTGGCTTTCAGCAAGCAAGGGTGTGTTATCTGCATATCAAGGTTGTTAATGAATCTTTTTCCAATCCTGATGCTAAATTCTTCAATAGTCCAGTTTACAGGATTGTTTGTTTAAAATACAGATTCAATCAGTATGATGAAAAATTCAACCCTGACACACACAGTTCCTGATTTTAAACCAAACAGTGTCCCCTAGTTCTGTTCAAGGTATTGTCTCTTGGTCTAATTGGATTTATTGCCTGTGGAGTTTCTCAGATTCTTTAATATGTTGATGGATGTTGAGTTAAAATGAGGAAAACTGTCAAAGAGATGGGCTGCAACAATGGATACCAAACACATGCACTTTTATCAGAATGGTGCATGATTTGGGAATATTTTGTTCTGTACATAGGATGGGTGTGAGTCAGAACTGACTTAATAGCCCCTAAACCTAAGAACATTTCTGACCTTATCTGATCTCTGAGTCCCTCTTCTGAAGATTATCTCTGAAGACTGATTTTCTATGGAACGTATTTTGGGAACCACTATTCCAAAGTCGCTGGAGAAGGATATTATGTCTGGTCAGAGAAAAAGAGTAAGAACCCCAGTGAGAAGGATTGGCAAAGTGGCATCATCAATGGGCTCTAGCGTGACAACAATTGTGAGGTTGACCCAGGACTGGGCCATGTTTCGTTCTGTTGTACATTGGGTTGCTATGAGTCAGTACCAACTCGATGGCACCAAACAACAACAACATTCCAAAGCACTGGCTATGGACATAATCACAGAAATGCTGGGGTCCCAACAGGCCAAGTTCTAACATGATCCCCAGAGTTAAAGGAAGACTTGTTAGAATGGGACTTTGAGACCATGTTAGCTCTGGAACACTGCTGGGATCTCCCTCACAGAATAAGAAGTGTGGGCAGACCTATGATGGCTTTTCTTATCAATGGAAAGATCTACAAAAGCAGAAAGAGAGCTTCAGGCAGTTGGTTATTACAGGGTCGGAGAGCTTTGAATTTAGCACATACTGTGGATCTTGATAGAAATACAGGGAAGGCCCTGGCACATAAAACATATGTGCAAATAAAGTCCTCCAAAGAAGGAACTGAATCATGAAGAGTGGGTGTAGAAGGCATGTCACCAATTGATTGTATCTGCTGGGGTCACAGTGTTACAGGGACTAGACTTCCAGTGGCAAAATCTGCATCTCTGCCTGCAGACTTCCTTTGGCAGGTGAGCATCAATGCTAAACAGGCTATCACCAATGACTACAGAGGAACACTGGTGCCCAGACAGCCCAGCTCCCTGCCCCTCAGATAGAATGAGTCTGAAGTACAGTGTCTACACTGATTTCCAGAATTCCTCAGTGGTCCTGGTTTGACTGTTGATGTTAACTGCTGCCTGACTCACAGTGACCCCACACATAATAATGGGGGAACAAGATGGGTGTGAGCCATAGGATTTTCTGAAGTAGATTGCCAAGCTTTTCTTCCTAGCCTGTCTTAGTCTGAGAGCTCCCTTGGAAAGCTATTCAGCATCACAGTAACACACAAGCCTCCACTGAAGATGGATGATGGCTGTCATGAGGCATAAGGGTGAGAAGTAACCCAGATCTACTACATGGAGGGTGAACTGTCTTCCTGGTTTGATTCACATTGGTTAGTGGCTGCTTTTCTTTCCTTGCCTCACTTGAGAAGCAAGGAAAGTTCTATAGAAGTTTCTTTCCTGGAAGGATCATCAGTAAGAAAACCCCTTTTTCCTGATTTTTCATGATTCTGCAACCATACTTTGCCTAAAATTATTGTTGTTCAGGGCCATGAAGTTGGCTCTGACATACAGAGACCCTGTATAGGATTTCCAAGGAGAAGCTGATGGGTTTGAACTGCCGACCTTGTGATTCATAGTCCAGTGCTGATTCAACAGTGCCACACTGGAACTTGAGTTGTTGTTGTTGTTAAGAGCCATTGAGTCAGTTCCGACCCATAGTGACCCAGTATAGGGTTTCCAAGGAGTGGCTGGTGAGCTTGAATTATCGACTTTGTGGTTCAAACCAACTGCAGTCCAGTGCGTTAGCCCACAGTGCCAGGTGGCTATCAGCTAGACTTGAGAACAGTTCCATCTTATTTCTGACAGAGGGCAGCATTTAGTTTTGTATCACAGAAAGAGCTATTCCTGGGCTTGCAAAGGACTTCAGTTCAGAATAAAGAAAAACAAATTGAAATGAGGACTTGAATCACCGGGAAGGGCATGGAAGGCTTTGTCAGCGTTTCCATAAATGCCGTTTTTCAGGGATTTATCATGCCAGCTGTAAAAATATGCTTTCTGCTAGGATTTGGCAAGAACAAGCCGCCAGTCACTGAAAATATATATATTATTAAAGATTCTACTTTCAGTCATGTTGGAAATGTGACAGTAAAAAATGGCACAGAATACTTCTTGGCTCCTTGGTCCTTCGGTTCTGCCAATTGCTACCTGCCGCGTTGCTTGCCAAGCCAGCTCAGCGCTGAGAATCAGGGGTGCAGCAAGCTGACCTCTCCAGAGGCTGTTCTGCATTCTGGAGATGATTTCTCCAAGGGAAGAGGGCCGGTAGGTGGCACTCCTCTGAGCACTAGCTCATTTGCTTGCTTTCTCCCTCACATTCTGGTTCCTGACCACTGAGGGAATGGGGATTGTCAGTACAACCAAACACCACAGTTGGCCCCCAAGCTTAGAATGCTGAGGTCACTGAAGACATCATCAAGTCAAAATAACCAAACCCATTGTTATCCCGACTCATGGCAACTGAGGCCTTAATACTAGAACTACTCCGCCACTGTGTGGCACGAACGGTTAAGCACTTGACGACTAGCTGGACGGTGGGTGATTTGAAACTACCCAGAGATGACTTGGAAGACTGGCAGGGTGATTTCTTTGGAAAGATCTCAGACTTGAAAGCTTATGGGGAAGTTCTACTCTGCACACATGGGGTCGCCATGTGTCGGAGCTAACAACGATCTTTACGGAAGCAGACCATGAGGCTGCTTTCATACTATCGCTGAGTGGGTTTGAATCACCAAAATTTTGGCTCGGTGTTGAGTGATGACCGGTGAAGACAAGATAACTGGATAAAATTTGGGTTGGGTTGATGGGAAACCTTCGATTCATTCTGATTATGGCTTGCAGTCTGAGCTCTCAGGCTGTGAAGGAAGGTAAAAGGGAAACCTTACTTGGCAGCTGGACCTCATAATCGGCCAAAGAGAGAAGGCAGTTAGGGCAAACAGACTCCAGTTGGAATCTTTATCTTATAGCACATCAAAGCTACCTCTGCCTGGTTTCAAATAAATCCATTTTGCAGAAACTCTGATATGCACTTTATTTGAAATAGGGTAGTACGGTGTACGGGGCTTTTTTAATACAAAAGAGAAAACTTGAGAGTAGGAAGTCAGACTTTTCTGATCAGAAATACATTCTTAATATGCCGGCCTGTGCGTATGAAGTCTTAGGCATTGATTAAGCACTGGACTGCTTATCACAAGGTCGGTGGTTCAAACCCACCAGTCACTCCTCAGAAACCCTATACAGGGTCGCTGGTGTGGCGCTGTAAGATAAGCCTGGATCACAAGGTCAGTTTGAACCACAAGGTGGGTGATTTGAACCATCAGGTGCTCCTCGGAAACCCTGTACAGGTTCACTGTTAGTCTTAACTGACTCAACAGCACTTAACAACAACAATAACATGAGTCAAACTGACTTGATGGCACTTAACAACAATTCTCACAGTAAACCTTAAATGATGTTATTCCCATTTTAAAGATAATCGAAGATAATCGAATTGACACTCTGATGTTAGGGAACTTGCCCTTGTCGGGGGCTCCTGGAGAGGAGGTGGCACAGTGGAAAGTCAGAGGCAGTTCTTTCTGAGTCTAAATCCTCAGCTTGGTGGGTTGTACTCAGAAATAGGTCTGATTGCCCTCCTCTGAAATGGCACAGGCGCAGAGCCCATCTCCTTGTCATTCCCTGGGTAGTGAGCATACTGGCACAGTGCATGGTAGGTCCTGGTCCCAGCAGATTTCCTCCTGTTGGGACAGGCAATGGGCAATGGTTGCAGACACACTATTCACAATGACTGAAAGAGAAAACAGCCCAAATGTCCATCAAACAATGAATGTATAAACAAAGTGTGGTGTAACCACATTGTTATTGTCAGTTCCTGACTCTTGGTGACACCATGGGAATGAAATGCTTCCTGATCCTGCAACATGCTCATGATGGGTTATAGTTTGGACCACTGTGATCCATAGGGTTTCCACTGGCAGATTTTCAGAAGTAGCTCACCAGACCTTTCCTAGTCTAGAAGCTCTAGTAAAGCCTACTCAGCCACAATGAAATAAGCCAGCCTCTATGGACACAGGTGGAGGCTGTGTATAGGTACATCGGCCACATGGAAGGTGAGATTCCTACGCTCGAACCACAAGTGCTTTGGTATACCCATGTTGTTGTTATTAAGTGGATTCCAACCCATAGTGATCCTATATAGGGTTTCCAAGGAGCAGCTGGTGAACTTGAACCGCCGACCTTGCAGTTCACACAGATTTGCAGTCTGGCATTAACCCACAGCACCACACCAGGACTCCCAGTATACCCATAGAATGGGGTATATTCAACAATGAAAATAAACAGAGTGCTAATTCACATTACAATATGGGTAAACCTTGAAACCATTATACTAAGTGAAAGAAGCCAGACAGAAAAAGCTTTTTAAATTATATTATTAAATTTATAATAAATGTCCAGAAAAGACAAATCTATAGACAGAGAGCACATTAGTTGCTGTCTATGACTGGGGGAAGGCGCTCTAATGGTGCAGTGGTTAAGCTTCTGGTTGCTAACAAAAAGGTCAGTGGTTCAAACCCACCAGGAGAAAGATGTGACTGTCTGTTGCTATAAAAATGATACCCTTGGAAACCTTATGGGACAGTTCTACTCTGCCTTATTGGGTTGCTAAGAGTTGGAATCACTCAATGATAATGTGTTTATAACTGGGTGTGTGTGTGTATGTGTGTGTGGACTTCAAAGTGATTATTAATGAGCATGGAGTTTATTTTTGGAATGATGGAAATGTTCTAAAATTCAACTGCAGTTGCATGCACAACTCTGAACATACTAAAACCCACTGAATTATGTACTTTAACTGAATGAATTTTATGGTATGCCAAAGTTAATAAAGTTGATAATTATCAAAGTGTAGCTCAGTTTCTTTTTGACTACAAACTGAATGCAAGAACAAATCAGGAAATGCATGAGTATAAAGAACTGAGCAGACAATCTACAGAAGGAAGTACTATTCAGGCATAAAAAAGACTGGTACGGACAGGATGCATCATTAAGGACAGGATGCATCATTAAACATAGCAAGTAAGGGCCATTTATGCCAATGTTCCCAGAGGAAACTCAGCCAACTGGCAAGGCTGGCTGCTCTCCAGAAGGGAAGCTGGTGACTGAGAGCCCAGAACGGGAGGAAAAGGCTTTTCCAGATAGACTCTTAGACCTTTTGATTTTTGTGCCATATGATTTTTAATATTTCTTCAAGAATTCAATAAAGTTTAAACAATAACATTTCATCAAGCAATACTTAGTGAAATTACTTTTAATATATATCCTCCATGTTTTGTCTTCTACACACACATAAACACACACATACACACAATCTGTATTTTGTTTATTTCTACAGGACTGAGTTAAAGTTATAACAAATAATAACCTAATTCCCACATTTATTACCGTTGTTAAGTGTCATAGAGTTAGTTCTGACTCATAGCAACCCTTTATAATGTTTCCAAGGAGTGACTGGTGAATTTGAACCACCGGCCTTGTGGTTCAAATCTACCTTGCAGTCCAGCACATTAGCCCACAGCACTATAAACAGGTCTAGGAAGAATGAACCACAAGAAGGGTGGGCACATCTGTACCCTGAGAGGCATCATGAGGAGACCCTACCCCTGAAAGCAGAGGAGCAGAAAAAGGGGGCACCAGGGACAGGTTATCCAATAAGCAAGGTAAGTACAGGCTTACTTGTGCTTACTCAAGTGTTTAGTGGTTACCATGTTCCTGACAGGGACTATAAATCTGAAAAGAGCCTTTGATGTGATGGAAAATGTGAAATCAGTTAAGCACAAGTATATTGTGCTTACCTTGCTTATTGGGTAATCTGACACTGGTGGCTGCCATCCACAAATGGGCAGAGAGAGATGCTAGAATTAGGAAAGGCCTCCTGGAAGGATTGAAAAATCATTCCTTTGTCTGATTTTCTCTATTAATTTCCCCTAAATATGAAGGGAATTTGAGTTTGAAGGCAATGGTGCCAGAATTCACTTTCCAAGGACTGTTCCTCACTTTAACGTCCTCTGCTTGTGGCAGTCTGTTCTTCAGTCCAGCTCCTCACAGGCTCCTGTCCTTGCCTGCTGTGCTGAGAGGTTCTGGGAGCCTTCCAGGAACCCTAGATTCTGCTTTTCCTAAAGCATCTGGGGCCACCTTGCTCAACACTATGCAGAAGCTGTATGAACTGTTTGGATTTGATTCCAACTTCCTCCTTCAAGGCTGTCTGATCTCAAACAAGTTACCTAATGTTCTTGTGCCTCTGTTTCCTATCTCAGTGAACATGGTGAGAGGTCAAGGGAGCTTTATCTACCATAATTGTCACCCAGTAGTTGCAGGGGTGGCGGAGGTGTGGAGGGCTAAAGGAACGGAGAATAGATCATCTGCCTCTTGGAGGGACTCATCTGTACCCTGTGTCCTTCTTGCCCTGTTTGTTCAGTTTCTGGAAAACATTTTCTGTTGGCCCCACCCAGGCCCTCCCAAGTTGGTGGCCATTTGCCCTGCTGTGAGTGGTTGAAAAGAGAGGAGGAAAACAGGAAGAGATCCTTAAGGTAAAGACTCTTCCTGGGTAAAGGTCAGTTCCAGGTCAGGTTCACCTTGGTATTTTGTCTTAGTGATTACTGAGTCAAAACAAAAATAAAACCCTTCAGGCCTTGTGGTTACTTGACAATTTTCCTGTCAGTGCTCCACATAAACACTTCTCTTCCCATCTCAGCCCATCCCACTTTGCCCCAGATTCAATCTGCCAAAATCTCGTCTCAGAGACCTTTCACAGTGCTGGCCCCTGCCTTAGGTTGAAAAGCCACTGAACTATTTTTGTAAATATTCTTATCCCTTATGCTTCCTGAGACCTTCAAGGCCCTTGTACTCCTGATTCAGTGGCATCAGTGATTCTAGCCCCAGCCACTTCCGGCCTTCCTCTGGGCTGCGCCTGGAGGAAGCAGTCGGTTCCTGACATTCCTGAGTGTGTATCAGCATGTGACTCTGGTTCAGGTTTAGCTTGCCTCCTTGGAGCAGGCTTGCTGGGGCTTTCTGATTAATAGGTTGTCAAATAGGAAAAGGAAGTCATAAGAACCATCCCAGCTGAGGAAGAAATTAATTTCTGGAGTTTGGCTCCAAATAAACAGCAGATATTTTCTTCCATAGGAGTTTACACTTGACTAAGTGCAGGCTTGGAATGTAAACTTCATCTTATAGAGATTCTGTCTAGAGCTGGGGGCAGGGGTTCTGGACCCATAATTCCAACAAAACAACCCCATGTATGTTCAAGGATTTCATGTAGGCATGATTTATAAGTAAGAGCAGAATTCCATAGAGATCCCAGAGAAGGTATCTCTCATTGGAATGGAAGCACCAAATGGGGAAGTAGTTTATCTGAGAACATGAAATACCAATGACTAAGAAAGGAAATGCCACTTCTCAGATAGTGAGAAACCACTCATTTGAAACAACACTGACTAGTAACATTTATTAAGCACTTTTTATAGGCTGAACTTGGAGAAAGATGCTTAACACACATTCATCTTTGCAGTATTCCTATCTGTTGGTACTATTACTATTTATCTACAGTAATTGCCATCTTACTGATGAGAAAACTAAGGTCCAGTGAGGTTCCCTAATTTACTCTGTCCTTGTCAAAGCCAGTGTCTTCTTTCTGTTCTACTCTACAGTCCAGCAAATAGTTTATAAATTAGCATTGATGGCCTAAAAAGTGTCCCTGCTCTTTGATCCAATAATTTCACTTTGTTGTTGTTCAGCAAACCTGTATAGGTATAGGGTTTCCAAGGAGCAGCTGGTGGGTTTGAACCGCCAACTTTGTGAGTAGCTTATCCTACAGCACCACACCAGGATTTATCATATAATCTCAAATAGTGTCTTCTAGTTCAACATGGTTGATGGCATGCCTTTCTTCTTTTCCAAATCACAATGTTTACTTCTCTTCTCAGACTCCCATCGAAAGGACAGAAAAAAAAGGAAAATACAAATAGAGACAAAGGATTTCAGACAGTCAGAAGGTGGTAGATCAATATCTAGAAAATGGAATGTAAAAGAATTTCTGGGAAATATAAGACTGATGGGAACAGATTGAAGATGAAATGAAACAGAAGCTGTAATGTCACAGAGCTGAACATGTGATCACTACAGAGTCAATTTTTTCAGTGGGATTCTGATAGGGAGACAACCAGCAGTGGGAGAAAGAAGGAGCTGGGAGGGTTGGAGGAAAATTCAACGAGTTTTCCTTTTCTGTCCACTATACCACTCCCCTGCACACACACAGTTACCAGATTCTGCCTCCTAGCTCAGGAACGTCACTCTTTGCCCAACGAATGGGATTCTCAGGGGAGCTAAGGAAATGTCCCCCAGCCACCAATGCTATCCCAATAATGTTTATCTACAAATGCCAGCAGACAATTAAGACTTGTCTGACATTTTGGAAAAGTTGTTGATGTTAGGTGCCATCAAGTTGGCACTGACTCATAGCGACCTTATGCACAGCAGACCAAAACACTGCCCGATCTTGGGCCAACCTCACTACTGTTGTCACACTTGAGTCCATTGATACTGCCACCTGGCCAATCCATCTCGTTGAGGGTTTCCCTCTTTTTCTCTGATCCTCCACCTTATGAAACATGATATCCTTCTCCAGTGACTGGTCCCTCCTGACAATATGTCTGAAGTATGAGAGACAAAGTTTGGCCATCTTGGCCTCCAAAGAGCACTCTAGCTGCACTTCTTCAAAAATGCATCTATTGGTTCTTTCGGCCGCCCAGGGCACTTTCAATATTCTCCTCCAACACCATAACTCAAAAGCATCAATTCTTCTACGGTCTTCCTTAATCGCTGTCTAACTTTCGCATCCATATGAGGTTCTTGAAAATACCATGGCTTGGGCCAGGCACACCTGACATCTTTGTTCTTCAACACTTTCAAAAGGTCTTGTGCAGCAGATCTGCCTAATACAATGCATCGTTTGATTTCTTGACTGCTGCTTCCATGAGCTTTGACTGTCAATACAAACAAAATGAAGTGTTTGACCACTTCAGTCTTTTCTTTTTATCATGTTATTTATTGGTCTAGTAGTGAGGATTTTCAAAGGAGCTCTGGTAGCGTAGTGGTTATGAATCAGGCTGCGAACTGCAAAATCAGCAGTTTGAAACTACCAGCTGTTCCGTGGGAGAAAGATGAGGCTTTCTGCTCCCATAAAGATTTACAGCCTCGGTAACCTTGTACAGGGTCACTATGAGTTGGAATTGATTCCACGGCACATAACCACCAGTGAGGATTTTCATGTTCTTTACAATAAGGCAGAATCCATACTGAAGGCTGTAGTCTTTGATCTTCATCAGTAGGTATATCATGTTCACTTCACTTCCACCAAGCAAGGTTGTGTCATCTACATATCACAGATTGCTAATGAGTCTTCCTTCAATCCAGGTTCTTTTTCCAGTTTCTTACATTATTTGTTAACATACAGATCAAATAAATATGGTGAGAAGAAGCTACAGACATAGGAAAAAAAATCATGAGGTAAAAGAGCTGAATAGACCATTTCAAAGGGCAGCCTCAGAAAACAAGGTAAAGTATTATAATGCAATATGCAAAGACCTACAATTAGAAAACCAAAAGGGAAAAACATGCTCAGCATTTGCAACCTGTAAGAACTAAAGGAAAAAATAAAATTGGATTGCATTACTGGAATATTCTATGGGCAAAATAGTGACTGATGCAGGAAACATCAAAACAAGGTGGAAGGAATACACAGAGTCACTGTACCAAAAAGAACTGGTTGATGTCCAATCAATTCAAGAGGTAGCATCTGATCAAGAAATGATGATCTTGAAGAAGGAAGTTCAAGCTTGCACTTAAGGCAATGGTGAAAAACAAACCTCCAGGAATTGACAGAACACAAACTGAAGAATACAAATTGCAGACTCCAACACTCATTAGTCTAACAAGAAATCTGGAAGACAGTTATCTGGTTAACTGATTGGAAGAGACCCATATTTGTGCTCATTCCAAAGAAAGACGACTAAATGGAATGCAGAAATCATCAAACAATATCATTATAAGTAAGTAAAATTTTGAGGAAGATAATTAAAAAACAGCTGCAGCAGTACATCAACAGGGAACTGCCAGAAATTCAAGTCAGATTCAAAGGGACTAGGGGTATCATTGCTTACATCAGATGGATCTTGGTTAAAAACAGAAAATACCAGAAAGATGTTTACTTCTGCTTTATTGGCTATGCAAAGGCATTTGACTATGTGGATCATAATAAACTGTGGGTGACATTACTAAGATTGGGAATTCTACAAAACCTGTACATAGACCAAGAGACAGTCTTTACTCTGAGATTGTTGTTAAATGCCATCAAGTCAGATCTGATTCACAGGGACCCTGTATTGGGTTTCCGAGGAGTAGTTGGTGAGTGCAAAACTACTAACTTTTCAGTTCAAGCCTACCTTACAATCCAGCCCATTAACCCACAGTGCCACATGAGATTGTTGTTGTTGTTAAGTACCATCGAGTTGGTACCGACTCATAGTGAATTTATGCACAGCAGAATGAAACACTGTATAATCCTGGGCCAACCTCACTATTGTTGCCATGCTTGAGTCCATTAATGCTGCCACTTTGCCAATCCATCTCGTTGGGGGTCTTCCTCATTTTTTCTGACCCTTCACCTTAACAAACATGATATCTTTCTCCAGTGACTGGTCCCTCTTGACAATATGTCTGAAGTATGAGAGACCAAGTTTGTCCATCTTGGCCTCCAAGGAGCACTCTGGCTGCACTTCCAACACTGATCTGTTGGTTCTTTTGGCAGTGCACGGCACTTTCAATATTCTCCTCCAACACCATAACTCAAATGCATCAATTCTTCTACTGTCTTCCTTATTTACTGTCCAACTTTCACAAGCTTATGAGATTATTGAAAATACCATGGCTTGGGTCAGGCACACCTTAGTCTTCAAGATGACATCTTTGCTTTTCAACACTTTAAAAAGGTCTTGTGCAGCACATTTGCCTAATGCAGTACATCGTTTGATTTCTTGACTGCTGCTTCCATGAGTGTTGATAGTTGATCCAAGAAGAATGAAGTCCTTGACAAATTCAATCTTTTCTCCATTGATAAGAATATTGTTTATTGTCCAGTGGTAAGGAGTTTTGCTTTCTTTATATGGAGATGTAATCCATACTGTAGGCTGTGTTCTTTGATCTTCATCAGTAAATGTTTTACGTCCTCTTCACTTTGAGTAAGCAAGGTTGTATCATCTGTATATCACAGGTTGTTTATGAGTCTTCCTCCAATCCTGATGCCACATTTTTCTTCATATAACCCAGCTTCTTGGATTATTTGCTGAGCATACAGCTTGAATAAGTATGGTGAAAGAATACAACCCTGTTGCACACATTTCTTCATTTTAAACCATTCAGTGTTCCCAAGTTCTTGTCCGAACAACTACCTCTTGGTCCAGGTACAGATTTCTCATGAGCACAATTAAGTGTTCTAAAGTACTCATGGTTCGTAATGTTGTCCATAGCTTGTCATGATCCACACAATTGAAAGCCTCTGTGTAGTCAGTAAAGCACAGGTAAACATCTTCCTGATATTCTCTGCTTTCAGCCAAGATCCATTGGACATCAGCAACGATATCCCTCATTCCACGGCCTTTTCTGAATCCGGCTTGAACCTCTGGAAGTTCTCTGTCAATGTATGCTTGTAGCCGTTTCTGTATTACCTTTAGTAAAACTTTACTCACATGAGATATCAAAGAGATTGTC
>NW_006408642.1:3897502-3928239 GCF_000296735.1 Chrysochloris asiatica
TGGTAGTTTCGAACCACTGACCTTAAGGTTCGCAGCCGGATTCGTAACCACTACGCATTAGTAACCAAAAAGTTGGCAGTTCAAATTCACCCAGAGGCACCTCAGAGGAAAGGTCCAACCAGCTATCTACTTGAAAACGTTATGGAACAAAGTTCTACTCTGACACACACATGGGGTTGCCACAACTCAACATTGACTTGATAGCCAGTTGTTGTTTTTTTAAAACATTTTTGACTGACTGTTTACAGAGCAAATTATCTTTCCATCTAACAATTTATTCACATTTTAGGAAATTAGTTGTAATCCCTAATTGTAACAACACTGTTCCTACTTCTTCCATTTTTTCGTCATACCCTGTCCCACCCCCCTGCTCACTGCCTTCTGAACCTTGTTTTATGGCCAGTAACAGGTTTTAATGGGTGAATACAAAATACAATTAAAATTCATAATAATAAATCCATAATTTTGAAACTGAGTACATGTTGAAGGGATAAGATTTTGAATACTGGCTAAATTGAGCTTATTGTTAAAATTAACTTCATCTGTTCCTTCCTTTTCTTTTTTCTCCATGTAACTACTAGAAACCTTAAAATTATGTAAGTGGCTCACATTACACTTCTTTTGGACAGTGGTAATCAGTAGGTTCAGCAGGAACCAGCTAGAGAGAAAACAATCCTTTGGCTGAGAGAACAAGTTATTGGACCCAGAGTAGTGGGAAACTTTGAGGCAAGCGGGAGCTCAATTGCTTTGCATACAGAAGTAGAAGAAATGGAAATTAACAGAATTGGACGAGGACAGGCAAGTGTGGCATGAGACTAGGTCTCCGGGGAGAGAGGAAATAGAGAAAGGATGGGAGGGAGGCCTGGTGACATGGAGGCAGATGGTCAAGAAAAGACTCCCTGAGGCGGGACCGGCAGTGAAGTCTGCCAGCAGGGAAGTCTGATAATAAATTTTAAATGGGTTTCTGTTCTCTGTCACAATACCCCTCTGCTGTCTCCACACCTCAAGAACAGTGTGTTCCACATGGGGTAGAGGTGCAATGGGGGTGGGGCTAGCATTTGGGGCCCAGAGAAAACAGCAACCTGCAAAGCAATGGCCAGAGAGCCAGAGGGAAGGAGAAGGAGCAAAGAGCAAGACTGCAGACTGAGAGAGTCAGGCTACTGCGATGTGAGCTTGGAAGTATCTGAAAGAACACTGGACTGCTGGCAGGGATGTGCAAGGGACTGCATTTTTATTGGCCTGTGGAGGAAAAGATTCCCCTGTAGGCAGGCAGATACTAGGACCCTCTGGTTACTTTGGAATGTTGTAATATCCTAGGGAGTGGTGTGCAGTCATCCTTGAGAACGTTTGGTAGTGGTGCTGAGTGGGAAGGTGAGGAAGTAGAACATTCACAATGTTAACATAATATAGAAAGACCTCCAGGTGAATCAAGGAGTCGTGCTCCCTGATAGGGTGTGCTGCATGTTGTCCATGTGTCCCTCCAAAGCCATCCACACAAGTCTCAAGCCCCTTTCCACAAGGATGCTGACTTGTGAAGATTGTACCCACAGGACCCCTTGTCCTATGATTTCCGGTAGGGATTGGTCAATGAGACCTCCAGAAAATCCAAACGGAGGAATAGCAGCAAAAGAAGGGTGTTTATTCCCCAGTGGCCTACCTACAGATGGTAGTCTGTGATCCTCTCCTTGGTTCTCTCGCTCCTTTCTCTGTTTCTCCACTTCTGTCTCTCTCTCTGTCTCTTGCTCTCTGGCTTCGCCTTACCTGGGCAAGTCTAGGACCCCTCAATCATTAGCTGTGGAATATTGCACGATACCTTATTACATCCCTTATGCCCTGCCCACAACTTTCCCCACAGTCCTTTTATTAAACCCTCCTCAGTTGTTCATGCAGAGACCTGGTTCTAGTCCCAGTCAATGCACCTCAATAGTAGCTACCACCTGTCAGCAGACACTTATGTGCTGCTATGATACTGACCAGGTTTTGGTGGAACTTCCAGACTAGGATGGACTAGGAAAAAAGGCCTACTTCAGGTCAATCAAAAAACTAGGGATCACAACAGTCTCATTGGCATAGGGTTGGCAGAGGGTCATGAAAAGTTTTGTTCCATTGTGTATGAGGTCACCATGAGTCAGGGGCTGACTGGACAGCAGCAACAATAGTCATTCTGCTTGAATCTGCTATTTTCCCCTACCAGGACCCTAACTTGTACACAGGGTATGTCACCTGCTAACTTTTATGAAATTAAGGGAGAAGTCACAATGAAAATACATAATTATGTTTGCATAAAGAAATACTAGGAGAATCCCCAAAAAACTAATAAAAAGGTGCAACTGACCCAAGTCATGGTATTTTCAATCACCTCATGTGCATGTGAAAGTTAGACAATGAATAAGGAAGACCATTGAAGAACTGAAGTATTTGAGTTACGGTGTTGGAGAAGAATATTGAAAGTATCATGAACTGCCAAAAGAACAAACACATCTTTCTTAGAATAAGTACAGGCAGAATGCTCCTTAGAAGGCTGGACAGTGAGACTTTGTCTCTCATTCTTCAGATATGTTATTAGGAGGGACCAGTCCTTGGAGAAGGACATCATGCTTGGTACAGTGGAGGGCAATGAAAAGGAGGAAGGCCTCCACAGAGTTAGAGTGGCACAGTGACAGCAGCAATGGGTGGTGCAAGACCAGGCATTGTTACATTCTATTACGCATAGGTTCATTATGAGTTGGAACTGACTCAACAACAACATAGAGGATGTGGAGTCTTGATGTGGCATTCTACTATAAACGTTGGACTGCTAACTGCAACGTCTTCAGTTCAAACCCTTGGAAACCCTATACATGATTGCTAGGCATTGGAACCAACTTATTGGCACTTAACAACATCAGAAGCAATGTGATGGGGGAAGGCTGGGTGGACGAGCTGAGTGGGAGCTAGACTGCTCACTGTAGCCAGTTTATATTATTTTGATTTTTGAACCTTACGAATTGTTATCTACTCAAACGAGAATAAATTGGAAAGCGTGTAGTCTACCCCAAAGTCTGGTTATTTGAAGGAATCAGTTTAATACTGTCCAGATTTTTCACAGAAAAGCTACAATTCTTCAGCCAGAAAAGCCCAGAGTCTCCAAGTTGAGCCAGCTGCCCCAAGCTGGCTTCATAATGCAAGGCCACAGCCAGCTGCCCCATCTGCTTCTCTTGCCTCCTCCAGGCCTCCAGTCTCAGATACCAGTACCCTAGAGGAGCTGCCACCAGGTTTTAAAACTGACCAGGAAAGATAACAAAACCCAATTAGATAAGAGAGTCGACCCTGGGACTCAGGTGAAACCAATCGTGAAAGGCATGTCTCCAGAGAAGACTTGTCGAACCATTGCCATCCAGTCAATTCCAACACACAGCACTCCTATAGACTAGAATAGAGTTGTCCCACAGGGTTCCCAAGGCTGTAATCTTTATAGAAAGAGACTGCCATATCTTTCTCCTGTGAAGCCTTTGGTGGGTTCGAACAACTGACCTTTTGTTTAACAGCTGAGTGTTTTAACCGCTGCATCACTAGGGTTCCTTCCAGAGAAAACTTTTGCTGTGCTGCTAAGTGTCAGCCAGTCCATGTTGTTGTTGTTAAGTGCCATTGAGTTGGTTTGGACTCACAATGACTCTGGAGAGGGTTTCTGAGGATAGCCACCCTGTATGGAGTATCTAAGGAGCAGGTGGTGGGTTTGAACCTCCACCTTGAAATTAGTAGCCCAGTGCTTATCGTACAACTTTACATCAGAATTCAAAGTGCATCAAATCTAATCCAGCCTTCAGAGGTGCTACTGGAGCTTTGAATTTTGCTTCCGGAAGATTCCAAAAGATCTAGCAAGTTTCATTTGCTTGAGTTGACCTGCACATGGTCTGAGTTTGAGGGATGTTCAGCCCCACCTTGCACACACCCTCTGTGTAAGTGTGTCTTGTGGGCCTCTTGTGCCTATGACACAGAAGGAAAGCTCAGAACCACATTGGGAGGAGCACCTCCTGCAACACAGGACCTCAACCTCATATAGAAAGTACTCTGACCTTTATCCTATAATCAGAGGAACCAGCATGGGAACAAAGCTCCCATTCACAAAGCTGAACACTCATTCCCTCATTAATCCTCAGAGTCACCATTGCCAAGCAGGGAGAGGCCAAACACTAATAGAGCCTTATAACCAGGAACAGTGGGTTGATGACCTACCCTGTGTCATGTATGAGTCAAGACAAGAGTGGCACTTCTGGCCAGTGATGTCACTCAGATTGGTGTCACCGCCCACCCCATGGACTTCCTCCTGTACCAGACCATGCAGAATCCTTAGTGATCTTTATTATTAGTTTTAATCTTAAGCTAATATGGAGACCTGCTGTGGCGCTGTGGGTTAATGCGCTGGACTGCAAGGTTGGGTTACATGGCAAGGTTGGCAGTTCAAGCTCACCAGTCACTCCTTGGAAACCCTATATAGGGTCGTTATGGGTCAGAATTGACTCGAGGGTACTTAATAACAACAACAATATGTGATATAGTTATAAAATGTTTAAATGTAGTATTTCTTAGATTATATTAACACTACCAAAGTTGTTTTGTAAAATATTTCTACATTGACTTATAATATTATTAGTTATAACATTATTAGTAACTGAGCAGAAGCCTTTTTTGAGTTTTCTCCTTCTTTTCTTTTAATTTAACTACTGCATTCTCAAAACAGTTACTGATATAGATTCACAAACACTACTTGTCACAATATTGTAGCTAAAACACCAGAAAATTTGACAAAATCAGTGACAGTAGAAACACCAGCAGCAATGAAAACAACAGCATGTGCTTACAGTGTGTGCAAACTAAATCACGTGTTATGGTAACTGGGAAATAATGACAACTCTGATTGGAGCACATTAGAAGATTCAAAAAGTAAGTGAGCATAGAGCCTTGTGGGTATTTTGATATATGTAAGCTGGATTCATGAGTAATGTTTTTGTTGTTATAACTAAATCCAGTAAATTTTTATAGAAAAATAATACATTTCTGCTGAAACACCACACAAAAATACTGTCGACAAATCATGTTGGTGTCAGGATCTCTAGCAGTATCACAAGTATGACCTGTACCCCTTGTATTCTTCAAATAACACTGCTGCTGCTCGTACAGTGTTTTGCTCTTGCCTTCAATGACAATGGAAGGGAAAGCAGAGAGGGAGAGCTTATGAGCTTTACACAGAGCTCTAGGGGATGTTCTTCCTTTCCATAGCTCCCATTAGCTATGGGAAGGAAGAGATCATGGATCAACAATTGGTCTAGAAGTTACATCCACCACCAGTCTTTCAGTTTGTTGTACTGTGGTGGCTTTAGTGTTGCCCTGATACTGGATGATATGCCATTGGTATTTCAAATACCAGCAGGATCATCTATGGTGGACAGGCATCAGCTGAGCCTCCAGACTAAGAAGACAGGCTTAGTGATCTACTTCTAGAAATTAGCCAAGCAAAGCCCTGTTGATCATAATGGAATATTGTCTCATAGTGCTGGAAGGCATTCAAACTAAACAGAGTCAACAACAATGGATTCAGACATACCAATGATCATAAAGATGATTCAGTATCAAGTAATGTTTCATTCTATTATACATGGGATTGTCATTACTTTGAGCCAACTCAATGGCAACTAACCACAAGGAGTTACTAAAGTTGTGTGACTTCAAGGTCAAGGACAAAGATCTCCCTCATGGGTCTGTTGTTACCCAAATTACTGCCATTAGTTCTCCTTTGGGGATTGGGCATAGTTCATGGCAACAATGCCCAAAACAAGCTCCTGGTCAGAGACATTTGGGAAATACTGGCCTAGTAACTTTCTGAGTTGTACTGAGGTTCCTGAGCCTTGATGAAACATTACCTCTGATGCTTAAGTGTTAGTAAAGGTTAGTTCATCAGTTCAACTAAATCCTGGTTAGAGGTCCAGTATAGGTCAGTTTTCCTTGATAGGAGGGAGTCACAGAAGTCTCTGTGGAGATGGGACCCACCCATCCCCAAGACTGATGGAGAGCAGGAGGAATTCAAACTCTGTGGAGAGAGACAACCGGAGAGAAGTTTATCACAAGTGAACCCAGGAATCCTAAAGACAACTTTTATCTGCCTCTAATTCACATGTGTTGTTGTTGTTAAGTACTGTGGAGTCAGTTCCAGGTTCACACTCAGCATTGGGTAAAAGGTCTAAGTCCACTTTTTGCCCCTCTACCTTGTGCCATGCTCTGGAACAAATTATTATTTTTTTAAATAAATTCTCATGGTTTCCAGATGAAAATATGACAGAGAGGTAAATTGTTCATATTTGCATAAGTAGAAAATGAATGGGCTGGTATTTGAACTCCTATCTGGAGGAATGATCAGTAGTTGAAAAATATGGCCTTGGTGATAGAAATGATGCTAGAATTCTGCAAGAACAATGGCTTATTCATTGTAAATACCCTTTTTCAGCATAAGAGGTGACTATACACCAGGCCCTCACCAGATGGCATACACAGGCATCAAATCCACTACATCTGTGGGAAGAAAGGAAGGAGACGCTCCACAATATCATCAACCAAAACAAAGCCAAGGGCCAACTGTAGGACAGAACATTAATTGTTCATATGCAAGTTCCGGCTGAAGCTGAGGAAAAATTTACACAAAAAAAGAAAAACCAAAACATAATCCAGGTCTCTAAATCTGGGTTTAGAGACCATCTCAAGAACAAATTTGATGCATTAGACACTAATGACCAAAGATCAGAAGAGTTGTGGCCTGTAATGAAGAAGGTATACATGAAGAAAGCAAAAGGTTATTAGAAATAAAGAAAAGACTAAAAGGGAGGTCAGAAGATTCTCTGAAACCTGCTCTTGAATTTAGAGAAGCTAAGGAAACTGGAAAAAATGAGGAAGTAAAATAGTTGAACCAAAAATGCAAAGGGCAGCTTGAGAAGACAAAGTCAAGTAGTATAATGAAATGTGCAAAGACCTGGAGTTAGAAAACTAAAAGGGAAGAACATACTCAGCATTTCTCAAACTGAAGGAACTGAAGAAAAAATTCAAGCCTTGGGTCACAATATTGAAGGATACTATGGGCAAAACAATGAATGATGCAGAAAACACCAAGAGAAGATGAAAGATGCACAGAGCCACTATACCAAAAAGTAATAGTGTTAAACCATTTCAAGAGGTAGCATATGACAAGAACCAATGGTAACGAAATCTTTCAACAAACTGATGCAGTACTGGAGGCATTTACTCAACTATGCTAAGAAATTTGGAAGACAGCTACCTGACCAATTGATTGGAAGAGAGCCATATTTGTGCCTATTTCAAAGAAAGGTAACCTGACAGAATGTGAAAATCATTGAACAATATCTTTATGTTCACAAGTAAGTAAAATTTTGCTGAAGATAATTAAAAAATGGTTGCAGCAGTACATCAACAAGTAGCTTCCAGAAATTCAAGCAGGATTCTGAAGAGGGCATGGAACTAGGGATATCATTGCTAATATTAGATGAATCTTGGCTGAAAGCATAGCTTACCAGAAAGATGTTTACTTGTACTTTATTGACTATGCAAAGGCATTGGACTGTGTGGATCATGACAAACTATGGATAACATTGTAAAGAATGGGTATTCCAGAACACTTCATTGTGTTCATGAGGAACCTGTACATAAACCATGAGGCATTTGTTTGAACAGAACAAGGCGATACTAAATAGTTGAAAATCAAGAAAGAAGAAGTACAATCAGATTGTTCCTTAGAAGGGAGGACGGCAAGATTTCATCTCTTCTTATTGTGGACATGTTGTCAGGAGGGTCATTTTCTGGAGAAGGACATCAGGCTTTATAAAGTGGAGGGCCAATGAAAAAGCTGAAGACCCCCAACAAGATGGATGGGCATAATGGCAGCAAAAAGGGGTTTAAGCATAATATTGTGAGGGCGGCACAGGACCAGGTCATCCTCACAATTATGTTCTGTTGTACATAGTGTCACTATGAGTCAGAACAGACTTGACGGCACCTAACAACAATAACAAGCTGTAGCCTAAGTGTTCCCCAGAAGGTTCTCATACATCTACCCCCAGATCTGAAGAATCTGCAGGCAGGGGGACAAGGAGGAATGAAGGGGAGTGGCTCAGAGACAGAGAAGGAAGTGCTGAGATGAAGGCAGGAGAAATCCTGACCAAAGGCATATGAGCTGTCAGCACATAAACTGAGCAAAGTTTATGTCACGGCCAAGATACAGCCCAGCAAAATTGCAATGGCCAAATCTGTTTGCACCTACATCAGGCTTTTAAAATACATTTTTCTTCACCAATTGGATCCCTGGAAAACTTGTAGATCATCCTAAATTAAACTGTTCACATTTGAAAAATAATCTTCAGTAATAGAGCAAATGCCCTTCAGAGTTTTGTGGCCAGAAGTCTCCAGAGACTGTTGTGGCTCAACTGGTCCCTCCTGTTAGTAAATGTGCTAAAGAGGGGATTAAGGAAGGCCAGACAAAGTGTGTGGACGGTGGGTCTGGCAGGAGAAGTTGATGATCATACATTGATAACTTCTGCAGGAAAAGCTTCTGACCGTTGGCCTAACTTGCTTTTTCTGTAGTCCCTGTGGGTTGCCTGTATAAGAGGACTGTAGAAGGGGCTGGAGCCCTGTGTCCACTTTAGGGTGCGAAACTCCTACCATTCTTCCACATCTCTATAGGAAAACTTCCTGTAAACATCTAGTTAAAAACATCCACCAATTACAGTGACAGTCACTGTCACCTCTGCTATATGCATACTGGGTGACCTTGAGTAAGTTACTAAACTTCTCTGTACTTCAGTTTTCTCATCTGGAAAATGAGTGTGATAATAATATAACCTAGCTCAGAGGGTTCTGAATAACTAGAACTTAGAACAAGCCTAGAGTCCAGTGAGTGTCATGTGTTTGCTAGTATTACCTGTTCTGATCGGCAGTTCAAACTCACCAGCCGTTCTATGGTAGAAAGGCTAGACTTTATGCTCCCATAAAGATTTATAGCCTTAGAAACCCAATGCAGGTCAGAATCAACTTGATGGCAGTGGGTTTGGTTTGGTTTGGTTTAGTGAGTCTGTGAAGATCCCAATGTGAGTGTGTGTGAATGTTATTGCATACCTACTAGGTATCAAAGGGTTTCCACAAATGTTCTTTAATCCCCACAGCGATACCTTAGCAAGTGGTTTATGACTGAAGTTCAATGAGTACCAGAGAGGATAGAAAAAATTCTACCCAAATTCCTAGAGTTTAGAGACAAAAAAATCAGGATTTAAACTCTCATCAGCTTGGCACAGAACACTGTTATCTGCATTATTCCACAAGCCCTCTCTGAAGCATTTCACTCCTGAAGATCCCTGACACCTGCTAATGGTATTTGGTGATTAAACCATAGCCTTGGTTTAATCGCAATTCCAGTTGCATGCAGACAGCAGTGGCCAGGAGAGGTGCAGTGTTGTTGTTGTTAGTTGGTTCAGACTCAAAGTGGCCCTGTGCACAACAGAATGCAACACTGTCTGGTCCTGCACCATCATCACAATTGTTATTTGTGTTTGAGTCCATTATTGCAGCCACTGTGCCAATACTGAAAATGAAAACCAAACAAGAAGAGGAATTGGGATCCTTGGGACTTGACATGAAAGGATACATTTCAGCAGAAGCGGTTTTGTATTTTTGCCTGGTCTTTGAATTGCCTTCTGGGAGAGCAGGTCCCAAGAACAGTAAGAAATGAGAGGGACAACCGAGGAGAAAGCCCACAGGGAAGACAATCAGTTGCCCAAGCTGCCCATCTTAGGCTTTTCCCAGACAGCTCCAGTCTGAACCAAGGACAGAGCAGAGGCAGAAGGGAAACAGGTCTCTCCCTTTAGTCTGTAGTGCTTTGGGAATGGACACTATGGGGCCTAATTAGGAATGAAGGGATGAAACAGGCAGATGGGAGGCCCAGACCCAGAATCAGTTACTATCAAAAGTATGACTCCAGGGTAAGCCACTCTCAGCTTTGGGTCCTGCAAGTTCTGCTCTTGATGGGCCTGGGTCACAACCTGGAACTCAGTGTAACTGGCTGTTTTACTGACCTTCACACCTCATGGGTCAGCCAGCCCCCAGCCATGGATGAGTTTCCCTTGAGTCACCCTCCATCCAGCTATCGTCCTCCCTGAGGATAGTCAGGATGGACTGGCAGGTGTTTCTGTTGATGAGCTGATCAAAGCTCAGGCTCCACACTCACAGCCATAGTTCAAATAAATTGAAGAACAAGTGACTTTACTTGCCTGGTATGGGGTTCAGTGACCCCTACTGAGACCCCTTTATGATCCCCCATTCAAGCACCTTTGGTCATGTTAAGAAGGCTTTGTTGAACCTGCTCGTCCTTAGGCAGGGTGACAAAAAAGTCCTTAAGAAATGCTATGTGGGAGAACAAACAAGATGGCGGGTAAGGTGGAAGTGCAGTGAGAAGCTCCATCAGCAGCAACACAGAATACCAGATGAAGCAGGCTCAGGGGATGATCCCAGAACTCTGAACCACTTATAAAGGAATATTTAGAAAGTTGGAAGGCTTACAGACAGTGGAATTTGTAGCAGAAGCAAGAAAGCCAGTGCTTTCTAATCCAAGGTGTTCAGCTGCTCCCTGAGCAGCTATCTTGGGCAAAACCGAACCAGGAAGGATCAGAGCAGCCACGGATACCTGACAGAACCATGGAGATAAAGGAAGAAGAGTGAAAAGGGAAGCCCATATCCTGATCACATCTACCTGGATGCAATCAGAAAACATAAAAAATACCAAAACACACACCCATCTAAGTTTTAAGGCCACAGCTAACCACCAAATATGCCCAAAAAACAGAAACAGAACATGTTCAGAAATATTTTAAAGTGAGTGAAACAAATGAGCTGGAAGTAGACCTACACTCCATATTGGAAGGAGGGCAGGCTTTGGAAATGTCTGAGAAGGAATTCAGAAAAAAGACTATAAAATGTATCAAACACTTTATAATGGAGGTGAGAAAAACAAGGAAGAAGTCAAGAAAGCACTACAAGAGCAATCAAATAAGATAGATACAACATTGGAAACAATTCAAAACCTACAGAAAGAGATCCAAACCATTAATAATAGTATATCAGAAATGGACAATACACTGAAAGGGCAAAGGAGTAGAATTGAAGAGATGGAAGACAGAACTAGTGAGCTGGAAGATAAATCTCTCAATACCACTATGATAGAAGGGCAAATAGAAAAAAGGATAAAAAATTCTGAAGAAGGTCTAAGATTCATGTTGGACCACAAGAGAGGAATAACTTAAGAATTATCAGCATTCCAGAACAGGAAGAATCACACAAGTCCACAGAAGAGATAGTTGAAGAACTTCTAGAAGAAAATTTCCCTAACATCCAAAAAAGCGAAAAGATAAGCATTCAAGAAGTTCAACGAACCCCTGGAAGGATAAACCCTAAAAGAAAAAACACTAAGACATATCATAATCAAGCTCTCCAAAATCAAAGGTAAATACAGAATCCTGAAGCCAGGTAGGGAAAAGAGAAGTGTAACATACAAAGGCAAGCAAATCTGACTAAGCTCGGATTTCTCACCAGAAACCATGCAGACAAGAAGGCAATGGGGAGAGATATATAAAACCCTGAGAGAAAAAAACAAAACTTCCAACTAAGAATCCTCTACCCAGGAAAACTATCAATCAAATACGAAGGTGTAATCAAAACATTCTAGGATAAACAGAAGGTAAGGGATTTTTCCAAAGCCAACCCTGCGATGAAAAACATCCTAAAGGGAGTTCTGTGGACTGAGAACCAACAAGAACAGATAACAACCAGAGACTGACGTACATGGCAGCATCACCTGGAAGTCAATCGACAAATGGAAGAGTCGAGAACAAAATAAAATTATAAGAACAAATTCAGAGTTTATGATCAAAACAATTACAATGTGAATGAAGCTAAACACAAAGGTGGCGGTAAGTTCAGGTAAATTACAGGATAAAACAGACTGTCTTAAATGGAGGGAAAAGTTAAAGGAATATAAGAAAACCACAACGGTGGGTTTGGGGTGGGGGCTTTCAGGGGAGGTGGAGGGAGGCAATCGTAGAGCACAGGGTAAAGGCAGACACATCATAGTTCGGGTGTTGGGAAGGGCAATACAAGAAGGAGGTGGTGGAAGAACAAGGTAGATAGGGGAACACTGAGAGAGGTTTGCATGGGCTAAGTGGTACAGAGGTAAATAGTGATGCATGCTCAACCTTGGAACAACAGAGCTCTATGATACAGGGATCTAGGCATAGTTTGAAGAGGGGATATAATACTAAGATGCTTGACTGTCTTATGGATATTAGTTTCCCTTGCCTACTATTGTAAAATATACACTTGAGTGGGATAGAAAACTTGTAAGCCCGTCTTCAGCCTATATATAACTGATTGGAATACCTAAAAGGGGTTCTAGAACTTGCCCAGTGAAACAGGACTCTTGCAGAGCCTTTGCAGAGTATAGAACATTAGGTGGAATCCTGAGTCCCATCCAGAACCTTCTGAGGTGGGACATTCCCACTAGAAAGGACAAGCAAACCAGCCTGGAACAGCTAGAGTGACAGAAGATGCATCTTCAAAGAAAGATCAGGAAAAACCCAAAACAAAAATGTCAGTATGACTGGCTACTGCAAGAACAAGCAAGTTGTTTGCCAGGAAACCATCAAGGTAAACAATCAAGTTCCTTCAGCACAAACCCCTCTCTAAGACTGAAACTCAAAGGGAACACGAACAGGCATGTAAGCTTGCTGGTGAGCACGTTGGGCTCCTGGTGAGTCGAAGAGGGGGAAAGGCAGCAATGAAGGAATGGGCCGAGTTCAAGCACAGTCCATTGACTCCCGTTGACCTGGAGATGAGAGAGAGAAGGGGAAGGGCTGCTGGTCCAATGTGTGGTAAGACATGGAGACATCTGAGCCTATGGACAAGGACATAGCCACAGAGGGCTAGAGCTAAGAGTGATGCATCCAGCTGATATGAAGTAAGGGGAGAGGCACAAGAACACCCAAATTTGCAGATAGTACTCATTTGACCTAGCCTTGATTGATGGCTTGATAATCAGAACTCAACTAGAGGAAGATAAAACAAAACCAAATAATTTTTGATAAAGGAAACACGGGTAAATTGCTACAATTTGATGAATCTGACCTATATTCTTGGAAGTAGTAACTCTAAATACCAAAAGAGAGGGAAGGAGTCTTCACTTCAAGTATTAATGCTATCCTGTCTGTACACAGGGTATAGAGGGACGGGCAACTTAGACATTGCCTATCTAAAATGAGGGGGTGATAAAGGCATGAAGTGACTGGCTTACAAGGTTTCAAGAGGGAGTTTAACTTAAGAGTGTGTGGGGGAAGAAAGAGCCCCCACTGAATAGTTGTCATCTTGTCAAGATCTGGTTAAAAGAGATTGGGATAAGATTCTTATGATTCAATAGTGAGTAATTGTCATCATGACTAATTGCGACTGTCACAATTGTAAAGGTAGAAGTTTTTTAACAAAAATGGGGGAGCAGTGTATCTTACAGTCCAGATACAAAGGATCCTAGGATCATCAACAGAGAAGAGCACAAGCAGAACACGGGACCTTATCCAGAGAAGCAGCGACACCAGAGATGGGGACATGGAGAGGGGGAGTGGCTGAGGACTCTAGACTCATGGGAAGAGAGGGACTAAGAGATGGTGGTCATGAGGCAGACTTGCAGAATGTGTCCTTTGGTGGTATAAATTATGATATATGCCTGAGTGTTTTTGTTTTTGTTTTGTTTTAAAAGAGCTAAAATGAATAGAGAGAAATACTGTTAACTGATGGTACATGGAGGGGAATGTAATCATTGTGATGAAACAAGTTGTATGATTAGTTGAATGTAAAACTGATGATCTACCCTGCAAACTTTCACTCAATCCACAATAAAAACTTAAAGGGGGGGGGGAAAAAAAAAGAAATGTCATATGAATAAACTTATGTTCCTAAGGGCTTTACAAAATATGTATAGAGAGAGATAGAGGTTGTGAGCTGGGGAGTTTCAGATTCATAATAACAGTCTTTTTCTCCTATAAGAATGTCAATGAGGGAGAATTTTAAATAGCTGTGTTGTTATTCTCGCTAAAAATAATCACCTGGTGATCAAAAGTGATGAAAACAAACTGAAACACGCCTGAGAAAACCTTGAAGGGCACAATGAATTGGGGGAAGACTCATTTCTGTATCATCTAAAGCATGGTAGTGCAGTCCCCAAACCCAAACAAAAGGCTAGTGAGGACTCATGCTCCCAGGGCACTGGCTGTGGTCAGGACACAGGAGCCCATCGTAGCAGCACAGTGCATGCAAAAAGCCCTGAGTGAGTGACCGCCTGGATCCTGCTCTCATTTAAGATCCACATAGTTTATCTTTGCCTCCCCAGCACCCAACACCTGGAGCATATCCTTCCGGAAACATTTGTTAAACCAGAGGACAATCCTGTTGCCAGTTCTTCCATTGGGCCGTGAGGCAGAACAATATCCCAGGCAGAGACGTGGCTTTGCACTCAGTCTACCTGGGGGCCAATCCTGGGTTTGTCATTTTCTGGATGTGTGGCCTCCACCTTGAACAAGTCACTTAAACTCTCTGTGCTTCAGTTAACTGATGGGGATCATAGGAATATGTAGCCCATAGATTGTTGTGAGGATTGAATGTTTTAATGCTGTTATAACAGAATCAAAAAAAGCTCCAACAGTACATTGACAGGAACTGCCAGAGGTTCAAGCCAGATTCAGACAATGACATGGAATGAGGGATATCATTGCTGATGTTCGATGGATCTTGGCTGAAGCAGAGAATACCAGAAAGATGTTGACCTGTACTTTATGGACTACACAAAGACTTTTGATTGTATGGATCATGACAAACTATAGACAACATTGCAAAGAATGAGTATTCCTGAACACTTAATTGTGTTCATGAGGAACCTGTATATAGACCAAAAGGCAGTTGTATGAACAGAACAAGAGAACAGTGAATGGTTTAAAGTTAGGAAAGGTGTGCACCAGGGTTATATTCTTTCACCATACTTATTCAATCTGTATGCTGAGCAAATCATTTGAGAAGTTGGATTGTAAGAAGTAAAACATGGCATCTGGGTTGGAGGAAGGCTCATTAACAACCTGCGATATGCACATAATATGTAACCTTGCTTGCTGAAAGCACAGAGGACTTGAAATACTGATGAAGAGCCAAGACTACAACCTTTGTTATGGGTTGCACCTCAATGTAAAGGAAACAAAAATCCTCATCAAGATAAATGGAGAAAAGATTGAAATTGTCAAAAGACTTCATTTTGTTTGGAACAACCACAGCACTCATGGAAGCAGCAGTCAAGAAATCAAATGACGGACGTATTGTATTAGGCAAATCTGCTGCACAAGACCTCTTTAAAGTACGTAAAGTATTAAGGCCATCTTCTAGGCCAGTTAAATTCTAGGCAGAGAAGTCAGCTTACAAGGTCATAGTGACTCTTTTTTGGGATTCTCAAGGGATAATCTTAATAGATTTTCTTGAAGGACACAGGACTTTTGGGGAGCATAGTAGGAAGAAGTTTTACAAAAAAATGGGAAACTGCATTTTTGAGCAAAAGAAGGTGAGAGTTTCTTTGAAGAATTATCTATCATCATGACAATGCACCTATTCTTCAAGTGTAGCAAGGGCTGCCCTATGAAAATTCAGCTGGGAAACCCTATCCCACCCATCCTACAGCCCTGATCTTGTCCGTTCAGACATTTTGTTTCTCAAACTGGAACATTTAAAAGGAACACAGTTTGAGCCCCTTCAGGATGCCAAAAACTGCTGTTTTGATGTAATATAAATCAAAGAGCACAGAATTCTTTAAGGAAGGTTTAAAGAGATGGAAACATCACCTTCAGAAATGTATAGGCCTAGATAGAGGTTATATAGAGAAACAATAGCTTCACATTTTGATATTTTTGTTTATTAAAGGTTCCCATGATTTTGTCCACCACTTGTCTGTCAGTCTGTCGTACTGGGTGGCTTGAGTGTTGCTGTGATGCTGGAAGGAATGCCACCAGAATTGTAAATACCATCAGGGTCACCCATGATGGAAAGGTTTCAACTGATCTTCCAGAGTAAGACAGACTAGGAAGAAGGAGAGACAGACTACTTTTTAACCCCATCACAAAAATGTACCTGTTCATTCTTCAAGTGTAACAAGAGCTGCGCTAGGAGAATTTCACTGAAAAACCTTACCCCATCTACCCTACACCACTGATCTTGTCCCTGCAGATATCTTTTTGTTCCTCAAACTCAAAAAGGAAAACAAGTTGAGTCCTTCCAGGATGCCAAAACTACTGTTTTGACATGGTGTAAATCAAAGAGCACAAAATTCTTTGGGGAAGGGTTAGAGAGATGGAAACATTGTCTTCAAAAGAGTGTAGATCTAGAAGGAGGCTACGTACAGAAACGAGAGCTTCATATTTTGATAATTTTGTTTAATAAATGTTCCTCCGAATGTTTAAGGAGCTCTGGTAGTGTAGTGGTTATGAATTGGGCTGCTCACCTTAAGGTCAGTAGTTTGAAACTACCAGCAGTTCTGTAGGAGAAAGATGAGGCTTTCTGCCTCTGTAAAGATTTACAGCCTTGGAAACACTATACAGGGTTCGCTATGAGTCAGAACAGACTCCACGGCACATAGCCACCATGAATGTTTAAACCACCATCACCACCATGAATGTTTAGCCACTGAAAACCTTATGAATAGCATTGGAACATTATTAGTTTCTCATACTTCAGACATATTGTCAAGAAGGACCAATTCACTAGAGAAGGCTATCATGTTTGTTACAGTGGAGGGTCAGAGAAAAAGAAGACCCCCAATGAGATGGATTAGCACAATGGCAGCCTCATAGGGCTCAAACATAGCAACAATTATAAGATTGGCCCAGAAGTGGGCAGTGTTTTGTTCTTTTGTGCATACGGTTGCTATGAGTCAGTACCAACTTGACAGCACCTAACAACAACAATAACATCATTAGATAGCACCAGAATATTGAATATTGAAACATTATGACTAGCATCAGAATATTGTCAGATATAGTGCCAGAAGATGAGTCCTCACTTTGGATGGTACTCAAAACAAAACTGGGGTAGAGCTGACACCTCAGAGTAGACAGCTCTGCTTTGAGGTATCAGCTCTACCCCAGTTGTGTTTTGACATGAATGTAAAGTAAAGTTTTGGAGACTTTCACTTGCTGATGGGCCACAACTCAAAATAAGGAGAAACAGCTGCAAATATAAATTAATAATCAGAAAAAGGACTGTATGAAGTATGAATCTAGGAAAATTGGAAGCTGTTATAAATTAAATGAGATGCATAAAGATCAGTATTTTAGGTATTAATGAGCTGAAATGGACTGGATTGGCCATTTTGAATCTGACAATTACATGGTTTACTATCCCTGGAATGACAAGTTGAAGAAGAATGGTGTCACATTCATCATCAAAAAAAAACATTTCAAGATCTATCTTGAAGTACAATGCTGTCCGTGATAGGATAATATCCACATGCCTTCAAGGAAGACCCATTAATACCACTATTATTCAAATTTAAGTACCAAGCACTAAAGCCAGTGATGATGAAGCTGAACAATTCTACCAACTTCTTCAGTCTAAAATACTGATGAAGATCAAAGACCACCGACTTGGGTATGAGTTGCAACTGTATGTAAAGAAAACAAAAATTCTTACCACTGGACCAATAAATAACAAAGATAAATGGAGATGAGACTGAGGTTGTAAAAGACTTCATTTTGTTTGGATCCACTATCAACACTCATGAAAGCAGCAGTTAAAAAATTAAAGGATGAATTGTATTAGGCAAATCTGCTACATAAGATCTCTTTAAAGTGTTCAAGAGCAAAGATGTCTGATGAATAAGGTGTGCCTGATCCTAACAATGGTATTTTCAATGAATAAGGAAGACTGTAGAAGAACTGATGCATTTGAATTATAATGTTGGAGGAAAATACCAAAATTACCATAAAGTGCCCCCCAAAAACCAAACAAATCTGTGTTGGAAGAAATCTAGCCAGAATACTCCTCAGAAACCAGGATGGTGAGACTTAGCCTCTTAGACTTCATATATATTATCTAGAGTCTTGGTGTGACACTGTGGTTTAATGCGCCAGACTGCAAAGGCGTTCGAACTGCAAGGTTGTTGGTTCAAGCTTACCAGCTGCTCCTCGGAAACCCTATACAGGGTTGCTATGGGTTGGAACCAACTCGATGGCCCCTAACAACAACAACATTAGGAGGGACCAGTTCCTGGAGAAGGACATCATGCTTAGTTAAGTAGAGGGGCAGTGAAAAAGAGGAAGAACTCCGTGGAGTTGGATTGGTACAGTGGCAGCAGCAATGGGCTTGAGAGTAACAGCAGTTATGAGGATGGTTTAGTATTGGGTACTGTTTTGTTCTGTTGTCCCTATAAGTTGGAACTGACTGGGTGGCACCTAACAACCACCGCCACCACAACAGCACGATTTTGTAGCAATCCTTTTTTATTCGCCCTGGTATGTGTGAAACCCTTACAGCAGAGCCTAGCACACTATGTGTAGTAATCACCCTATCTTACAGTCCAGGAAACTGCTCAAAGAGCAGGCTCCTGCTGGCCTTCCTAGCTTTGTTCTGTTCCATCACTTCTCTGTCTGTGGTTCTAGCCTTTTCTGTCCTGGCTCAAAAAGCCAGTGCTATTTCTCTGAGCCCAGGTTCCTTTTGCCTTCAGTCCTTGCTGAGTTCACCATCCTTAGTCATGCTGGGATATTTCTGTCTCTGTCATCCCTTGGCTTGGACCCCCAGTCCCAGGATCTGGACATAAATAGATTTCCATCCTTACTAACTACATGAACATGGGACAAGTTCTGTGAACTTTCTGTGCCTTGGTTTTTTCCTCTATAAAGAGGAACGATGTGAGGTTTAATGTCTGGCATATAGTATGTGTCCCGTAATTATTTGCTACTTTTATTAATAGTATTATTTTTGTCATGGGATTTTACTTAGCTTCTCCAAGGATTATTTCCTCGCCCTTGTTACCACCTACATGTCTGAAGTGGATGAGCACATATTCATTCATTTATTTATTCATCAAAGTCATCAAATATTTACCAAGGGCTGATTATGTGCGATGCCCTGGGGACATAGTGATGTATAATATCTGAGAGAAGTCCAGTGGCCTTATTTTGGCTTTCTTTAGCATTCTAGTGTGCCTTCACAATTGCCTACACCTGGTGGTATTGAGCCTGGCATAAGATCTACCACTACTTGGGCACTTAGTATGTGCCAAGTAATTTATACTAACAGTATCCAGTTATACCCTTACACAACTTTAGGTGCTAAGTGTTATTACCTTCATTTCCAGATAAAGAAGCAGAGGCACGAAGAGTTTAAGTAACATGCTTAGTGCCAGCACTGAGATATGAACCAAGATCTGCTTGACTCTTAACCACTACACTAGGCTATTGGAGACTTGGGGAAGGTAAGACCACCTCTTCTGTTATGGGGGGAGTGGCACCTTTCTTTTCTGGAGGGCCTCCTTTCCTGGACAAGGGAGACCTTCTCTCAGCTCTATGTCTGAGAAGCTAAGCACTCTTAAGCAGCTTCAATTCTCAGCCACCAGAAAAACCTCCCTATGAACAGAAGCGTCAGCAGCCAACTCCTGTGTGGAGTTGCGTGGTTTGTGTTTTTTTTTTGGAGGCACTTCATGGAAAATATTAGCCCATGAACTAAACAACTGTTCAGAAATGCCATCCAAAGAGGCACAAGCATTCCAAGAATCATTGAAAGTGAAATGGCTCACAAGGGTCTATGTTCCAGACACGGATTTGAGGCCAAAGCAAATGCCATAACTGTCCTTGAGCCCACAAATAGCTGTTCTAGTAGCAGGTCATCTGGAAGGATCTCATGACAGAGATGTTAGTTTTCTGATTTTAGATCAGCTCAGGTGCAGAAAAAGATCATGGAACATTCTTCTCACAGGTCTCCAGATGGCTCAGTCCCATACGTCCTGTAAGTTATTGCTTCAGGCAACAGTGGTTTGTCTAGATTGGTGCTCCTTACTGTCAAGTTGGTTGCAAGTCATGGTGACCTTTTGCACAGCTGAACGAAACAATGTCTAATCTAGTGCCATCTTGATAAGCACTGGTGTGTTTAAATCCATTGTTGCAGCTACTGTACAGTGCCTTCCAACCTAGGGGGCTTATCTTCCAGCACCACACTGGATAAATATTCAGTTGTGATCCATAGGCTTGTCAGTGGCTCATTTTTAGACTCTTGATGTGGCACAGTAGGATAATGCATCAGACCATAAGGTCAGTTTGAATTGCAAGATCAGTGGTTCAAACTCACCAGCTTCTCCTCGGAAACCTTTTACAGGGTCACTATGAATCGGAACCGACTCAATGACACTTAACAACAACAACAACAGCAACAATTTTTAGAAGTAAACTATCTAGTCTTTCATTCTGGAAACTCTGCTGAAACCCATCCACCATGGGTGACCTTGCTCATATTAGAAATACCAGTAGCATAGCTTCCAACATTACAGTAACACACAAGCCATCACAGTATGATAGTCTGACAGATGAGTTAATCTAGGTGGTCTATCTAGGCAAGGAGATACAAATGATTCCTTTATCTTGTTGCTATTGTTGTTAAGAGCTGACAAGTCAGTTTGGACTCATAGTGACCAGCATGGACATGCCTATCAGGATTGGTAATAGCTTTGTTTGGAAAAGGGACCTTAATAAAAGCTTGGGATAGAAAGTGAGACCTTGCCGTGGAGTCAGTTCTGACTCATAGTGACCCTGTACAGGGTTTCCGAGGCTGTAAATCTTTACAGGAGCAGAAAGCCTCATCCTTCTCCTGCGGAACAGCTGGTAGTTTTGAACTGCTGACTGTGAGATTAGCAGCCCAATTCATTAACCACTACACTTCCAGAGCTCCTTGAAGTGGAAACTACTCTACCACAAAAAAATGCAAGGGCTGTGTTTTAGCTTCTAGAAGGATCTGGAGAAAGGAGAGAAGAGAAGGGAGCAGGAGAAAGGGCAAGATGCAGAGAGGCTGGGAAGAAGTGAGGAGAAGGTCAGTGGGGGACCAGGAGGGCAGCAGCATTCCTTCAGAATCAGAGATGCCCTTCTGCTCCATTTTGAGTTGTACTGGACTGACATAAACCCATTCTCAGTTCCCCTCCTAGCCCTCCCACTCCTAAAATCGTTGGCAAATTCTCCTCACCTCAATCAAGATGGTGGATCTGGTAAGGCTGCAGGGAGGAGCTCCGTCACCAACAACACAGAATACCAGGCCAAGCAGGCTCAGGGAATGGTGCTACAACTCTGAACCACATATAAAGGAATATTTAGAAGATTGGAAGGCTTACAGATAGGGGAATTTGTAGAAGAATAAAGAAATCCATTGCTTTCTAGTTCAAGACGCTCAGCTATTCCTGGAGCCGCCATCTTGGAAGACCAAGTGGGGGAAGGATCAGAACAGCCACAAACGCCTGACAGAACCACAGAGATACAGGTGCGGACATTCATTTTTTGGTATCTATTCATTGGTCTCTCGCTGTCTGCGCACCTCCATTCTGGTGACTAGAGGGGATGCCTGAGTGAATGGATACCCCACTCCCAGCCCTGGAGCATTCTACTACGCATGCGCTCAGATCTCTTCGAAATTTAAAGTGACAGTCTCCATTTAAAATCAAATGGCCACCACTTGTCTGTCAGTTTGTCGTACAGTGGTGGCTTGTGAGTTGCTGTGATTCTGAGGGCTATGCCACCGGTATTTTAAATAACCAGCAGGGTCACCAATGGTGGACAGGTGAGCTTCCAGACAAAGACAAACTAGGAAGAAAGAGTGACGAACTACTTCCGAATATTTAGTCACTGAAAACCTTATGGATAGCAAAAAAACACTGTCAGATACAGTGCCGGAAAATGAGCCCCTCAGATTGGAAGACACTCAAAATGTGACTGAAGAAGAGATGCCTCCTCAAAGTGGAGTTGACCGTGATAACACAAATGGAGTAAAGCTCATAGGGGAAAAGCCTGCAGGACCTTCATTTTCTGATGGGGCACAGCTCAAAATGAAGAGAAACAGCTATAAACATCCAGTGAAAATTGGAACATGGAATGTACGAAGTATGTATGAATTTGGAAAAATTGGAAGTTGTCAAAAATGAAATGGAATGTATAAACATCAATATCTTAGACATTAGTGAACTGAAATAGACCGGCACTGGCCATTTTGAATCAGACAATAACATGCTTTACTATGCTGGGAATGACAAATTGAAGAGGAATGGTGTTGCATTCATTGTCAAAAAGAACATATCCAGATCAGTCATGAGGTACAATGCTGTCTGTGATAGGATAATAACCAGGCACCTACAGGGAAGCCCAGTTAATACCACTATTATTCAAATTTATGCACCAACCACTAAAGCCAGTGAGGATGAAACAGGAAAATTCTACCAAGTTCTTCAATCTGAAATTGATCAAACATGCAATCAAGATGTACTGATCATTAGTGGTGATTGGAATGCAAAGGTTGGGAGCAAAGAGGAAGGATCAGTAGTTGGAAAATATGGCCTTGGTGATAGAAATGATGCTGGAGAACAGATGATAGAATTCTGCAAAACCAATGATTTGTTCATTTCATATACCTTTTTTAAACAGCATAACTGACGAATATACACATGGACATCACCAGATGGAATATGTAGAAATTAAATTGACTACATCTGTGAAACAGAAGGTGGAAAAGCTCCATATCATCAGTGAAAACAAGGCCAGGGGCAGACTGTGGAACAGACCATCAATTACTCATATGAAAATTCAAACTGAAGCTGAAGAAAATGAAAACAAGTCCATGAGAGCCAAAATATGACCTTGAATATATCCACTTGAATTTAGAGATCATCTGAAAAACAGATTTGATACATTAAACACTAAAGACCAAAGACCAGAAGAGTTGTGGGATGACATCAAGAACATCATACAGGAAGAAAGCATAAAGTTATTGAGAAGACAGGAAAGAAGGAAAAGGTCAAAATGAATGTCAGAAGAGACACGGAAACTTGCTCTCCAGCGTAGAGATGCTAAAGCAAATGGAAGAAATGAGGAAGTCCAAGAGCTGAAAATAAAATTTCAAAGATCAGCTTGCAAAGATAAAGCCAAATATTATAATAATATGTGCAAAGATCTGGAATCAGAAAACCAAAAATGTAGAACACACTCAACATTTCTCAAGCTGGGGGAACTGAAGAAAAAATTCAAACCTCAACTTTCCTTATTGAAAGATTTCTCTGGGCAAATTATTGAATGATGCAGAAAGCATCAAAAGAAAATGGAATGAATACACAGAATCACTGTACCAAAGGAAATGGTTAATGTTCAACTGTTTCAAGAGGTAGCATATGATCAAGAGCCAATGATACTTAGGGAGGAAGTCCAAGGTGCATTGAAGGAATTGGCAAAGAACAGGGCACCAGGAATTGATGAAACAAAATTTGAAATCTTTCAAGGAAGTGAGGCGGCACAGGAGGCACTCACTCATCTTTGCCAAGAAATTTGGAAGACAACTATCTGGCTGACTGATTGGAAGAGATCCATATTTGTGCCCATTCCAAAGAGAGGTGACCCAACGGAATGCGGAAATCATCAGACAATCTCTTTGATATCTCATGCGAGTAAAGTTTTGCTAAAGGTAATACAGAAACGGTTACAATCATACATTGACAGAGAACTTCCAGAGGTTCAAGCTGGATTCAGAAGAGGCCGTGGAATGAGGGATATCATTGCTGATGTCCGATGGATCTTGGTTGAAAGCAGAGAATATTAGAAAGATGTTTACCTGTGCTTTATTGACTACGCAAAGGCTTTCGATTGTGTGGATCATGAAAAGCTATGGACAACACTGCAAAGTATGAGTATTCCAGAACACTTAATTGTGCTCATGAAGAATCTGTACCTGGACCAAGAGGCAGTTGTTCAAACAGAACATGGAAACACTGAATGTTTTAAAATTAGGAAATGTGTGCGACAAGGTTGGATTCTTTCACCACACTTATTCAAGCTGTATGCTGAGCCAATAATCTGAGAAGCTGAGTTCTATGAAGAAAAACGTGGCATCAGAATTGGAGGAAGACTGAAGAAAAGATTGAAGTTGTCAAGGACTTCATTCTTCTTGGATCAACTATCAACACTCACGGAAGCAGCAATCAAGATATCAAAAGACGTAATGCATTAAGCAAATCTGCTCCACAAGACCTCTGTAAAGAGTTGAAGAGCAAAGATGTCAGCTCGAGGACTGAGGTGCGCCTGATGCAAGCCATGGTGTTTTCATAAACCTCATATGCATGCAAAAGCTGGACAGTGGATAAGGAAGATCGTAGAAGAATTTATGTCTTTGAGTTATGGTGTTGCAGGAGAATATTGAAAGTGCTGCCAAAAGAACCAATAGATCTGTTTTGGAAGAAGTGCAGCCAGAGTGCTCCTTAGAGGCCAAGATGGTCAAATTTCGTCTCTCCTACTTCGGGCATATTGTCAGGAGGGACCAGTTATTGGAGAAGGATATCATGTTTGGTACGGTGGAGGGTCAGAGAAAAAGAGGAAGACCCCCAATGAGATGGACTGGCCAAGTGGCAGCATCAATGGATTCAAGTGTGGCAACAATAGTGAGGTTGGCCCAGGATGAGGCAGTGTTTCGTTCTGCTTTGCACAAGGTCACTATGAGTCAGTACTAACTCGGTGGCACCTAACAACAACATTTTGTGTGACAGGAATTTTTCATAAACCTAGTAAAAGCTGTGGCATGCTATGCTACAGGACATAGACACCACTCAAAGCAGGCAAGAGTCAGGGTAGAAGATGGTGGAGTATGTGAGCTGAGAATGTGCAGAATTCATAGGATGATCTGTAGGCTTCTAAAGGTCATGAATTTGATAGTGTACACCAATTTTGCCTGAGTCTCCACCATGTACAGGGCATCACTAGAACCTTCAGAAGAAAAATATTAGTGTTGTATTATATTAGTATTTTGCAGACACTATTTCCCCCCTTCCTTTAATCAAGTGTTCTTGCTTGAGTTAAAAAGCTATAAATACTAAGGGCAAAGAACAGGAAACCTGTATTTTGATCCATTCCTGCCTTCCTTGGGAACAAAGGATGCTGCCTTTCTTGGGAACAAGGCTTAATGGAGTCTTTTATAGACAGCGCCACATCTAGACAGATACAGACGCTCTTGTCTATTTTGGACTGGGAACAGATTTTCAGATTTCAAAGAGCTTGAAGCATACAGCATGAATGCTTAAAGGAGTAGCTGGGTTTATCCATCAATCCTCTATGAGTCTGATCATCATGGATCAGTTTGTCTGTTTGGTCTCACAGAGTGGCAGCTGCTAGCACCTGACAGAAGCTGGCATTTTCCAAACTTGTCCTTTACCAGAGTTGAGCCCAAGCATGTGGTCACATGTACCTCTGACCTCTCAGAAGGAACACCGGGTTCAGTCTTTCATGTGGGGGACATTATCAGGTAGCTAAGCTAGAAGCTTCCTCCCTTCTCCTTTCTCATCTCATCCTCTCTTTGTTATCACCTCCTACAAGGAGCCTGTGAAGAGGTTGCCAGGTACCACGTCCTTGTCCTGTGTCCTATAGCTTTCTCTTTCCCCATAGCTTTCAAACCAAGAAAAATTCTCCTCCATGGGAGGTCAGAAAGAAGCAAACATCCTGAAAAGGCAAGAAACAAAGCTCAAGTAGAAGACTAAAATCATGCCAAGCATTTCCCAGGGGAGGGGAAAAGGCCATATAATAATTAAAAAAAAAAATGTTGCTTGCTGCCATGACAACAGCAATTATTGTGCCATAGTACCAAGTGTTTGGAGGCAATAATAGCGTTTGGACATTTACCTCCCCAGCAAGACCAGCATCCTGAGGGAGACAGAAGTCAAAAAGGAGATGCCTTGGGGCCTCTACCTGTCACCTGTTGGAGAAATAGGGTGCTGGTCAAGAGCTGGCTTTTCTTTCTCCAGTTTGCCTGTTGGCACATTGTGACATCACTTTCAGCTGTGCCCTGTGTCTAATTCTTGATAAAGAATGTAGGTTGACTACTGGAATTGGCAGTCCACTGGGATCCCAGGTGAGTGAGCTCAGTCTTAGGCTAGAATAAGTGGCACCTGATGCAGGCAAAGGCAGAGCCATGGGCCTTATTAGGATGCCTACAGGGCTCCTACAAGTGTTCAAGAGCAAGGATGTCAGTTTGAAGATTAAGGTGCCCCTGACCAAAGCCATAGTATTTTTCAATTGGGTCATATGCATGTGAAAGTTAGACAATGAATAAAGAAGACTGGAGAAGAATCGTTACATTTGAATTATAGTGTTGACAACGAATAATGAAAGTACCATGGACTGCCCGCAGAAGAAAAGCAATCCTGTCTTGGAAGAAACAGCCACAAATGCCCCTTAGAAGTGAAAAAAATTAGACTTTGTCTCACGTACTTTGGACATGTTATCAGGAGGGACCAGTCTCTGGAAAAAGGCATTATGCTTGGTAGAGGGTCAGTGAAAAAAAGAAAGACTCCTAATGTGATGGACTGACACAATGTCTGCAGCAATGGATTTAAATATAACAATTATGAGAATGTTGTAGGACCAAGCAACATTTCGTTCCATTGTGCATAGGGTCGTTATGATCTGGAGTTGACTAGATGGTATCATCATCTTCATCATCAACAACAACACTATATTTCCTCACATGGCGATATTATGCAGTTTCAAGGGTCTCTGTGCTTAGATAATGTCAAGTGCCAAAAAATATTGCTGGGTGAATGTGGCTGTCGTGGGAAACTTTAAGGGAACCCACAGGTTTTTTATGAATGGGAACCGACTCCACGGCACTTAACAACAACCACAATCTGTGTTTGGGCATCTTGGAATGGGGTGAGGGTGGGATTGTGAGAGATGGGTGGTCTGCCATTTCTGTTCAATGCAGAGCGTGGTTCAGAGCCAGACAGTCATGTGTGTGGGTGACTTACACTCTTAAATTGCCTTAAGATTTGTGTGTGGATATAAGAAAAGCTACTTGACTCTACTGGAAACAGGTATCCCTTGGCTTTTGAAAGTTTGTTTTAAACCATTTCACTTTTTATGAAGGACCTACATTAGTACCTGCTTTGCTAAAGAAGAAAGTGAAACTATGGTTCAGGGTTTTTTTTGCAGTGAGTCTTTAAGAGGCAGGCAGCATGCACTCCAAGAGTGGCGCCGCCAAACTCTTGCCCCTGGAACTACACTTAGCATGTCCCCATCAAGCCATCATAGATGTAAGCTGTTTATGAACACTATATGTTAGTATCATTTAGGTTCGTGTGTTATTTGGTAGGTTTTTTGGGTTTAGGAGTGCTCAATTTTTGTTTCCTATATAAAGTTCAGTTTATAGAAGGTTTTATAGGAATGCTTTAGTTTCAGATAGCAGGAGAAACTGTGTTTCTTTCTGTATTACTAACATTGTTCAGCAGGGAAGGGTGAAACAAATGCTGAATGTATCCACAGATCAGAGCTTCAAAGTAAAAACATGATGAAAACAGCTCATACCCTATAAAAAGAGCTCTGATCTAAGTTCTCCAACATTCTTCTTCTTTGTTTTTTAAAAAAATATTTAAAAGTATATATATTTTTTATAGTCTGACTGTAAGTAAACCTGGAGTTTTGTTATTTGGTTCATATATATGCCTCTCTCTGTATTTTTTAAAAGACTGATGTATCTTAGTCCTGAATCATGCTGGCCAAGTGTCCTTTGGGAACTTGCTTGCTAAGAACCTTAGTCTCCACACCCCAAAGATGGGTGTACGCAGAGTGCTGTTGCTATGTTGTTAGTTGCTATCGAGTTGGCTCCTACGATGTCAACCCATGTGTATGACAGGAGGAGACACTGTCTGGTCATGCTCCCTGGTCGTGCTCATTGGTGTGCCCAAGGCCACTGTTGAGGCCTCTGTGTATTCTCAGTGTTGTCTAGCCTAGGGGGCTCATCTTCCAGCACTATGTTTGACAGTATTCTGTTGGAATCCATGAGGTTTTCACTGGCTCATTTCTGGAACAACTAGCTCTGGTAGCATAGTGGTTACGAATTGGGCTGTGAACCACAAGGTCAGATGTTCTGCGGGAGAAAGATGAGGCTTTCTGCTCCCGTAAAGATTTACAGCCTCAGAAAAGAAACCCTGTACAGGGTCGCTATGGGTCAGAACCGACTCGACGGCACATAACAACGACAACAATTTCTGAAACTAGATTTCTAGGCCGTGTTTCCTAGTTGGTCTTAGTCTAGGAGCTCTGTTGAAACCTGACCACCATGGGTGACCCTGCTGGTATTTTTTTTTTTTTCCCCAACATATTTATTTTGTTGTTGTTGAGAATATACACAGCAAAATATATACCAGTTCAACAGTTTCTGCATTTACAATTTAGTAACATTCAAGTTGTGCAATCACTCTTATCCACCTTTTCAGGATTATTGGCTCCCCCATGAACATAGACTTTACTGCCCCCTAAACTTTCTACCTAATGTTGTGACAGGCTGTTATCAACTGGATTTCATCTACATATTTCCTAGTAAGAGCACAATGCTCAAGGTACACATTCTTTACTAATTAAACACAACAATTGTCTAGTTCTGGTGTGGCACTGTGGATTAACGGGCTGGACTGCAAAGTTGGTTTGAACTGCAAGGTTGGCAGTTCAAACTCACCAGCCGCTCCTCGGTGACGATGGGTCAGAACCGACATAATGGCACTTAATAACAACAACAACAACAACGTTGTTTAGTTTGGACTTCTGGTGTAGCGCTGTGGATCAGCACTGGACTTTGAACCACAAGGTCGGCAGTTCAAAGCCACTAGCTGCTCTTGGAAAGCCCTATACAGAGTCATTATGAATTAGAACCAATTAGACATCACCTAATCACAACATTGTTTGCTTCAAAGAAGATTTCAGGGAATATTTTTTAGTCTAAGGTTTAAAGATTATTGCAGGGCAATGGTTTCAGGGGTTCATCCAATCTCTATGGTCCTAGAAAGTCTAGTTGTTGTTGTTGTGAAGTGCCGTTGAGTCAGTTCTGACACGTAACAACCCTGTATAGGGTTTCCAAGGAGCAGCTGGTTAGCTTGAACTGTCGCCGACCTTGCAGTTCAAATGAGTTTGCAGTCTGGTGCATTAAATCACAGTGCCACATCAGGACTCCAAAAAGCCTAGAGATCATGATAATTTGAAATTTTCTTCTGCATCCCCCCGTCCCCTGCTTTTGATCAGGATTCTTCTATGAAATATTTGATCAAAATGTTCAGTTATGTTAACCAGAAAGTATCCAGTTCTTTTGGTGTCATGGCAAAGAAGACTCTCTTCTTCCTCTGTTGCTCCAGATGAGTAAAGCAAATTGTACTTGGATGGTCACTTGTGAGCTCTTAAGGCCCCAGGAACTACACAACAAACTAAGAGGTATAACATAGCATGAAACACATTATTAGGCCAACAAACTGGGATGCCCCATGAAATCTTTACCTTAAATCTCCAAATCAAGGAAACAGGATCTTAGTTGTGCATAAACAGCTTCCACAACTACTCTTTTTCTTTTGTCATTGTAAATATATCTGTAACATAAATTTTGCCAACTCACCTTTTTGCAGGTGCTCAGCTTATTGACAGCAATGATAACTAACTGACTGTGCACCCTACCCTTCATCAATTCAGTGTTTCCATTCTCCCTCTACCTCCTGTCCCCAGTAACCACTACATACACCTTTTCTTTTTATGTAAGTGAAGAAGTCATATGTTTTTTCTTTTGCTATTGGCTTTTTCATTCAGTATAAGGAGCTCTGGTAGCATAGTGGTCACGAATCAGGCTGCTAACCTCAAGGACAGCAGTTCAAAACTACCAGCTGTTCCGCAGGAGAAAAATGAGGCTTTCTGCTCCTGTAAAGATTTATAGCCTCGGAAACCCTGTACAGGGTCACTACGAGTCAGAATCAACTCCATGGTATTTAACAACAAAAACATAATGTCGTCAAGCTCCATCTATACTGAAGCATGCATCAAGATTTCATTTCTCCTACTGGCTGAGTAGTGTTTCATTGTGTGCTTCTATCATGGAGGGCGGCGGTTAAACGATGTGCGAGAACTGCGCAGACCTGGTGGAGGTGTTAAATAAAACCCAGACCACCGAGTGGTGAGAGGTGTCTGGAGACCAGGTCGATGGGGAGACGCTGCCTAGCAGGAAGAGACTGCAGGGGCTGTCCAGGCTGTCCTACTTCCCCATGCGAACGTGCCGTCCTAGCCTAACCGTTGGATCGTGGCTTTGAGGTGGGGTGGACCTACTTAGAGACCCACAAGCGCAGCCCAAAGCGTCTCACTACAACCCAGTCGCCCCTGCTGCGCTTCTGCCTCTTGATTGACATCTGAGGATGTCCGCCTTTGAGCCGGACTTAAGGGCCTTAGCACAAGGAGATTCCTATTTAACAGCAACCACACAACCACCACTCATCTGTCTGTCGTGCTGTGGTAGTTTGAATTGCTGAGATTCTGAGAACTATGCCACCAGTATTTTAAATAACCAGCAGTGTCACCTATGGTGGACAGGTTTCAGATGAGCTTCCA
>NW_006408642.1:3930100-3953496 GCF_000296735.1 Chrysochloris asiatica
AAGAATTGGCAAACAACAAGGCACCAGGAATTGATGGAATAAAAATTGAAATCTTTCAGGAAAGTGAGGCGGCACAGGAGGCACTCACTCATCTTTGCCAAGAAATTTGGAAGGCAAATAAATAGGACCCAATAAAAATAAGGAGTTCTGATGTGGCGCTGTGGGTTAATGCGCCAAACTGCAAAGCCATTTGAATTGCAAGGTCGGTGGTTCAAGTTCACCAGCTGCTTCTCGGAAACTCTATACAGGGTCGCTATGGGTCGGAATCGACTCGACAGCACTAAACAACAACAACAATAAAAATAAAAAAATTTGATCATCAAAAGACTATCAAAAAAGTGAAAAGACAAGCTACTGACTGGGAGAATAACTTCAGAAACCACATATCCAACAAGAATCTAATAACCAAAAAATATATAAAACCTTAACAACAACGAAAAGCCATATAAATGTGAAATAGACAAATAGATATTATTTCAAGTGGTAACCAAACACATGTAAAGATGCTCAGTGTCATTAATTATCAGAGAGATCAAATCAAAACCACAATGAGATGCCATTTCACAGTCACTAGAATGGCTATGATGAAAAACAAACCAAAAAACAGAAAATTGCAAATTTTGGAGACGATTTGAGAAAATTGGAACCCTTACCTATTGCTGTTGGGAATGCAAAATGGTGTAGGAGTTAAGGAGAACAGTGTGGTAGTTCCTCAAAAAACTAAAATTAGAACTACCATTGTTGTTGTGAAGTGTCATGGAGTCGATTCTACCTCATAGTGGCCCTGTATAGGGTCTTCAAGAAGTGGCTGGTGGTGTGGTGGGTTTGAACCATCAACCTTGTGGTTAGCAGTTCAGCGCTCATCTCACAGCACCACACCAGGACCCACATGGTTGTTGTTAAGTGCGTGGAGTCAGTTCCAACACGGGACCCTATATTGGGTTTCTGAGGATCAGCTGGTGAGTTTGAACCACCAGCCTTGTGGTTCAAACTGACCTTGCAATTAAACGCTTATCCTATTTATTTGTCTTTTGTCATTTGTGCTTTTGTAATTATAGTAAATAACCTACCGTTCAGAACTAGGCCTAACAATGTTGTCCTTGCTTGTTCTTCTAAAAATTTTATGGTTTTACGTTGCCCATTTATTTAGGTCCTTAATTCATTTTGAACTTGATTTTTTTCATGGTGTGAGGCAAGGATCCCGTTTCATTTTCTGCATGTGGGAATCCAATTTTTCCAGCACCATTTATTGAAGAGACTCTTCCTTCTCCATTGAGTTGACTTAGCACCCTCGTCAAAAACCAGTTGACCATAAATGTGTGGGTCTATTTCTGGACTCCAAATTCTATTCTATTGGTTTATGTGTCTATTGCTATGCTGGTATCAGTCTATTTTGATTATGGTATCTACATAAACTCAAACCAAGCCCATTTCATTGAGTCAATTGTGACTCATAGCAACCCTGTGTAATGCTTCTGAGTCTGTAATTCTTTCTGGGAGCAGAGAGCTTCATCTTTCTCCCACAGAGAGGTTGGTGAGTTAAAAATCAGAAAATGTGAACCCCTTTGTATTTTGTTCCTCTCAACATTGCTTTAGCAGTTCGGGGCCTCTTGCCATTCCACATAAAATGAAGGATTGGTTCTTCTATATCTGAGTAAAGGCAGTTGGAATTTTGATCAGAATTGCAGTGAATTTCTAGATTACTTTGGGTAGTATTGATATCTTAACAATATTAAATTCTCCATTTATTTAAGTTTTCTTTAATCTCGTTCAGTAATGTTTTATAGTTTGCATTGTATGTTGTTGTTGTATGTTAAGTGCCTTTGAGTCAGTTCCAACCCATAGGACCCCTTATAGGTTTTCCGAGGAGTAGCTAGTGAGCTTGAACTGCCAACCTTGCCATTCAAACTGACTTTGCAGTTCAGCACATTAACCCACAGCTCTGCACCAAGACTCTGGACCACTGTATAGGATCATATAATCTGTGAAAACAGATGATTTTATTCTCCTTTTCCAATCTGTCTATTCTTTCTTTCTTTTTTCCCCTTTCTTTCCTTCCCTCTTTCTTTGTTGTCTTATTGCTCTGGTTAGGACTTCTAATACAGTATTCAATAGATATGGTGAGAATGAGCATTCTTATCTAAAACTACTAGTCCTTTTCCATTTAATATAATGTTGATTACTGACTTTTCATACATGCTCTGAAACCAATTGAGGAAATTCCCTTCTTTTCTAATTTTCTTTAGAGTTTTCATCAAGAAAGGCTGTTGGATTTTATCAAATGTTTTTTCTGCATCTGTAGGGATGCTCATGTGGTCCTTTCCTTTGTTCTGTTCATGTGGTCTATTGTGTTGATTAATTTTCTAATGTTGAATCATCTCTGCATTCATGGAATAAATCCTACTTGGTCATGGTGGATGACTCTTAATATGCTGCTGGACTTTGTTCACTAGTATTTTGCTGAGGATTTTTGCATCTATATTCATAAGACATCTTGACCTGTAAGTTTCTTTTCTTGTGGTGCCTTTGTCTGACTTTGGTATCAGGGTTATGTTTGCTTCATAGAACAAATTAAGAAATATTCCCTCCCTCCCTATCTTTTGGAAGAGTTTAAATGATATTGGTGTAATTTCTTCTCTAAATGTTTGTCAGAATTCCCCAGTAAAGCAATCTGGTCCAGGACTTTTTTTTGTTGGGAGATATTTCATCACTGATTTGATCTCTTCACTTATTATGAGACTTTCTATTTCCTCTTGAGTCACTTTGGGTAGATTATGGTTTACGAGCTGGGCTACTAACCAAAAGGTCAGAAGTTTGAATCTACCAGTCACTTCATGGCAGAAAAATGAGGCTTTCTGATTCCATAAAGATTTACAGCCTTGGAAACCCTATACAGGGTCACTATGAGTCAGAACCGACTCAGTGTCACGCAACCACCACCACCACGACCACCACCAGTGCTTCTAAAACTTTGTCCATTTCATCTAGGTTGTCCAGTTTATTCATAGTATTCTGTCATTAGTCTCTTTATTTCTATCTGGAAAAAAAAATATATATATATATATACACAGACACACACATTTATGGAAGTGTGGTGGCTCCATATAAGCTATGGATATTCAAGCCCACCAGCTGCTCCACAGGAGAAAGTTGAGGCTTTCTATGAGTCAGAACCAACTCAACAACACTTAACTCTGTCTCTCTCTGTCTCTCTGTCTCTCTCTCTCTCTCTCTATTGTTGATAGGTACTGTTGAGTCAGTTCAGACTCATAGTAATCCTGTGTACAACAGAATGAAACATTGCCCAGTCCTGAAGCAAGCTCACACTTGTTCATGTTTGGGTCATTGTTGCAACCACTGTGTCAATCTGTCTCATTGAAGATCTTTTTCTTTTTCACTGACCCTTCACTTTACCAAACAGAAGCTTTCTGTTTTACTTCTTTTAAAACAGACTTGTTCATTCTTCTTATAGTGCACAGTATATTTAATATTCTTCACTAATACCATAATTCAAAGGCATCAATTCTTCTACAGTCTACCTTATTCACTGTCCAGCTTTCACATGTATATAAGGCGATTGAAAAGACTATGGTTTCGTTCAGGTGTACCTTAGTCCTCAAAGTGATATCTTTGCTTTTTAACAGTTTAAAGAGGCTTTTGCAGCATATTTTCCCAGTGCAATGCATCATTTGATTTATTGACTATTGCTTTTATATGGGCATTAATTCTGGATCTAAGTAAAATAAAATTCTTGACTCTGTTTATCATTATCTTGTTTATTGGTCCAGTTGAGAGTTTTATTATCTTAATGTTGAATTGTAATCCATACTTATGGTCTTCATAAGTAAGTGCTTCAAGTTTGCTTTGCTTTTGGCAAGCAAGATTGTGTCAACATACACTTGAGTTAACAACCAGAAGTATTCAAATGATACCTGAAGATCATACTACAGCCTTCAGTATTGATTACACCTTAACATAAGAAAACAAAAATGTGTGTATATGTCAAAACATCACAAATTGTACCTTTAAATATGTGTTGTTATGTTGTTAAGTGCCGTGGAGTTGTTTCCAACTCATAGTGACACTATATAGGGTTTCCAAGGAGCAACTGGTGAGCTTGAACCTCCGACCTTGAAGTTCAAATGAACGTTGCAGTCCAGCATGTTAACCCACAGCACCACACCACACACTTGTCTGTCAGTGGACACTTGTGTGTTGCTTTCATGCTGAACAGGTTTCAGTCATGTTTCAGCAGATTTTCCAGACTCATAGACTAAGAAGAAAGGCCTAAGAATCTACTTCTGAAAATCAGTCAGTGAAAGCCCTATGGGTCACAACGTTGTGCATGAAGTTGCCATGACCGTAACTTGGGGGCTGATTTGATGACATTTAACAACAACAAATACTGCAATAAAGCTGCTCAAAAAACTAAACAAAAAATGTGCGATGATAGTCACAGGGACTAGATTTATGCTCTTGCCTCAGACAACTAGAAAACTAGACACAAGACACATGCAACAATAATGGTCAACACTGGGCAACAACCAACACAGGATTGTAATCCCTGAGAAGGGGAAACAAGTAAGGTGAAGTCTACCATTGTACCAGCTCTCTGCCTATACAGAATTCAAAGTCCAATGGTCTTCAGGTTGAGGAAACAGCATTCAGAGTTCTGAGAGCCAGAACAGCTGAAATATTTAGGGCAGAGCATCAGAGATGAGGGTGTTCTACATACTGAGAGAAAAAGACAGAGGTGAAGATCTCAAGTCTTTGATCTCTGATCATTGCATGCATGTGAAGAATTCCCTGAGACAGGAAAAAGAGCAAGTAGAAAGGATCAGACATCACTTCCTTGGAGACCTTTAGTGGATGGAACAAATGTACTGTTCTATGCGTCCACAATGCTTCAACCTCCTTCAAAGCACTTGCTGTCATGCTTCCATCATCTATGGTATTATACCATTCATGTCTGTCTGCCGTGAGTCTATAGGGTCTGTGAGAATAAGAACACATTTTTGTTCCCTATGTCCCCGGTGTTCAGAACATTGCCTGGCATGAAGTGAGCACTCAATAAATGGAGCAACTGAATGAATGACTGAGCGAAAGCTGCAACCAGCCTGTGATGGACTTATTCCACAGTTCTCTTTTAAAGCATCTCCGCTAATTTCTTTACCTCTTCATCAATGTAGTGATGCCGTCTGACCATGGCTACAGTTCCTATGTGGTCTCATGAAATATGATTCCTGAAGGCACTGCTGAGTCCTGAATAAGTGTGGGTAGATGATTCCTGGAGTGATCTGGAGCAAGTTGTCTAACCTTCCCGCCTTTGGGTTTCTTGGCTAAGGGTATTAAAACAGATGATCTCTAAGGACCCTTCTAGCTCTGATGTGCTAGGATGCTGGCTGTGGTTCTGTCTTTAGAATATGCTACCCCATCCACAGGATCCTCACCTCTTATTACCCATGATCCTATTTTAAAGCAGACTTGTCTATATGACCAATCGAGTAGGGTGGAAGAAAAGTATGTGACTTCTGAGACTAAGTCATAACAGACATTGTGGCTTTTCCTTTGGACTCTTAGGTCAGTTGCTCTAGGGAAAACCAGCCACCATGTCACAAACACACTCAAGCAGCCCCAAACAAAGATCTCCTATTAACAGTTATATTGGTGCATCTTGAAATCGAATCTTGCACCTCCACCCAAGCCGTAGGTGACAACAGCCCCAGCTAAAACTGACTGCAACACAGAACAGAACTGAACCAACATCACCTGACCAAGCTGCTTCCAAATTTCTGACCCACAGAGACTGTGAGAAAGCATATTTACTGTTGCTTTAAGCTACTAAGTTTTGGAATAATTTGTGATGCAGCAATACATAACTAATTCATTGGTTCTAACAGCTATCCCTCTTTTACTGTTTAATTATTTTTGCTATGAAAAAAACACTAAAATAATGCATCAGCTAAATCTTCCGAACAAATACTTTTTAACTTTGGAGACCACATTGGGGGCCCTGGAATCTAGACCAAAGACTCAAGGTGTGTAGAAATTCATCTTTTCTTTTTTTTGTCTCAGGGTATCTCATGCCACCCATGTCTGTTCTGTTCCCTGCTCTTTCCTGTATTTTTATAGGGTTTTTTACTCCACTGTCAACAATTCTACTCCTACTCTGCTTCTGGTATTCTAGGTAACCTTGGGACACATTTTTTTTTTTTTAATTTCTCCTTTTCCAAGAAGTGCTATAATCAGTTGTGATTGTGTATATCTCGCCAATGGTGAACAAATATTATTTAGCACCAGGTTTTCCATTAAGTAGAACTTGAGGTATAGATTAAGTTTCTAACAATTTATTTATAGGGTGCAAGCACCCAGTAATGAAGGTGAAGGGGAAAAGGAAGTGAGGGAAGAGAAGTGATTCAATGCAAAGCAACACATCACTGTGATGGTCTCCACCTCCCCATGAGACACCAGAGGACTTCTCTGGGAGGACTGCAGGGAGGAATCATGACCCAGATCATCCCTGGAGACAGGAAGGTGGATAAGTTTATCTGCCTAGTTGCCACCTCTCTTCTATCTCCCACTGGTCAACCGTCACCCCTTGGGGAGTTCATTCCCTTGTAACATCCAGAAAACCAGATCTACTGGCCCATGGTGCAGTGTTTCATCCAATCTCCAAAATGGAAGGCACACAGGAGCAGTTGAGGCACCAAGAGAGAGTGGAAACCTTCCCCAAAAGTTAGTGATTCAATCCACTAAGTGGCCTAGTCATCTCTTGTCCTAAAGATCACAGCCTAGGAGACCTGATGGGACAGTTCTCCTGTATCACATGGGGTCACTGTGAGTTGAAATCAACTCAACAGCACCTCACGACAACAACCAAGAAGGTATACAAGTGTTTCACATATAATTATCCTCTTGCTCTCGTTTCCAATTTCCCTGATACCAATTTCTCAGCATAGCTTCAGAACGAGTATTACTATCTTGATGCCTTAGATTTGCATGGTGTGTGGAGGCAGTAAAGTGGGGCTGCCTCTTGATGTGAGCTGATCTTTGCAGCCTTCAAAACAGACAGACAAACACACTCAAAACCTGACATACAAAATATAAGACACCCTCTTTCTTCAGCTGAACTGAAAGAGAGAGCTAATCTCTTAGCTGAGGCATCTCTGAGACAGTAACATCTACCCACCGGTGTAGAATGTACAATTTAATTGAATAGAGCTAGAGATTTTGAATAGAGTCCCTAGAGAGTGCAAACAGTTAAACACTCAACTACCAACTGGGAGGCTGACAGTTCGAACCACCCCAGAGGCACCTTGGAAGACAACCTGCTTGGAAGAAGCCATCTGCTTCTGAAAGGTCACAGCTTTGAAAACCCTATGGAGTACAGTTCCACTCTGCACACGTGGGGTTGCCATGAGTTGCAATCAACTTAATGGCAACTAACAGCAGCAGAGATTTTGAGCAGCTACTGGACTATTTAAAACAAAACAGAAGGCCCCCAAGGACTTGTTTTTAGCTAGAAGAGAGGTGTTCCTTCCCAAGAGTTATTTAAATTTCTGCTTAGACTCAAGCTGACTCAAACCATAGACAAGGCCCCATGAGTTCCAGCATGCCAGAAGTCCTAAGCTCAGCGTTCACTTACAGATGGAGATGGATGGATGAATTGATGGGTGGGTAGGTGAATGAATGGATGAGGTAGCTGCTGGGCTTTATGGCTATCCAAGAGGCATCCAAGTCCTTTAGATGCTCTTCTGTAAATAGACAGTAAAGAAAAAGAGTCACAGCGGGGTTTTGTTGTCTTAAATCAGTCTCCCCGACATGTATTTTTCCTGTTCCTGATACAGCCGGCTCCTCCGATGCCCCACCTTCTGGCTTGTTATAAGCTTCATGCTGTCTCCTTGCATTAGAGTGACAAGAAACAGCACAGAGCTCTGGACAGGAGGCTAGAGCTGACATTCACTGACGTTATCCACTTATTGCCTGGTAAGTCAAACAAGAGATTTGTCTGATTTTGATCCGAGGGAGAAAAATGACAGCCCTGCGCTTGCCCTGTAGTTTTAAACAAAGCGCCAGTTACCACTGGCCATGCTCAGCTGCCTGACTTTGCTCTTCAGTATCCATGTCCTTTCTTCCAGCAGGAATTCCCTTTCAAGGGGCTGAGGGTGGTAGATGGGTGCAGGGGACTCCATGCCATTTGCTCACCTGGTGAGTTGTTGTTGTTATGTGCCGTGGAGTCAGTTCTGACTCATAACGACCCTGTACAGGGTTTCCGAGGCTTTATGAGAGCAGAAAGCCTCATTCTTTTCTCCCACAGAACTGCTTGTAGTTTCGAACTGCTGACCATGAAATTAGCAGCCTGATTCGTAACCACTACACTGAGTACTGTTCACGAATTGTCAAGGGGCCTCAATGGATTCTTTAGGGAAATACGTGCCCCTTAGGAAATCAGACCCCAGCTGAAAAATACCTTGAAAGCTCACCATTTCCTTCCCTGGGTGTTAAGAGAAATGAGGTCAAATGAGAGGCTTCAAAGCAGCAGCGTCAAGCACCGGTCAGCAGGGCCAGCTACATTCTGGCCTTTCACATGGGAGACCTGGGTTAGATACCTGGTCAATGTACATCATGCAAATAGATCTGGTGATACAGTGGGTTAAACAGCAGGCTGCTAGGGAAAAGGCAGGCCGGTAAGTGGGAGAAAGAGACAGTCTGTTTCCATAAAGCTTTATAGTGTCGGGAACCCTAGGGTTCTGCTCTGTCCTGTAGGGTCGGTAGGAGTCACGGCAGTGGGTTTCACAACCCTTGCAGTCTGTGCCTATCTGTCAGTAGAGGCTTGTGTGCTGCTATGAAGTTGAAGAGATTCAGCTGAACTTTCAAGAAAAGAAACTAGGAAGAAAGGCCTGGCATGCTACTTCCACAATCAGCCAGTGAAGAGCTTATGGGTCACAAAGATCCAATCCTCAATCGATCCTGGGGACAGAACAGTGTGTTCCATTGGGTACGCGGTCACTATGAATCAGTGTACTCCCTGGCAGCTAACAATAAGCACAAAATGAAAATGCTGGGCCTCTCATTCAACGCAACAGGAGAAGTGTCATTAACGGTACTAAAACATAATGTTTTACTTTCTTCTGGGATTGCTCTTTTGAATTGTCTTGATATTTTTTTGTATGCTATTCCACGTTAAAAAATATTTTTAGTTTAAAAGCCTGAATTTTACATTCATTTTTATCTTATGCAATGGTAGTTTTGTGCACACATACAAGAGCAGGTCTAAGGTAACTTGCCTGTGGCGTCATTAAAAGTAGACATTTTGTATTTCACAGCTCATCCACACATCTTTGCATTTCATTCATCCCAGAAGAGTAAAAATGCTGTACCAAACCAACTCAGCTGTGCTTATTTCACTTTTTGAAACATGCATAGCTTACCAACGCCCTCCACCTTCGTCATATGGATGCAGACTGATGCTCTGAAGACAAAAGGAACAATGGGGAGTCCTTTCGTTCCTTTTCTTTCTAAGTTATCATTTTCCATGTAACTGGTTGGTGAATTCACAAAATAAAATGAGTAAGAACAGCACGATAGGGTTCCTTGGTCTTTCACAGAATACCATTGCCTTGTTTCAAGCAGAGTTCTGCTTAACTGGAAGGCCTGGCCACTCCAGGCTGTCAGTGGCCCACTCGACCCCACTTATTCAGCTGTACAGACAACACGCTCTCCTTGTACTTGCAGTGAGTCTCACTAAAATTCACCTATTATGGGTTCACTGCAATCCTGTGCTCACAGAACGTCACAGGTACTGTGTGTGAATGGGGCAGCAAGTGGTTGCTTAGATGTCCTCTGCTCATTTGCCGCTCCTTTGTCCCATTGGACTTCTCTTAAAAACTCAAGCTGAAAGAAGAAAAATTCAAGATGGCGGCAGCAAAGCATTCAACCAAGTGTAGGGACCATTTGTGTGTGGGACCCTATGCCACTGCACAGCTCTCACACCCACGAAGCTCACCCTACTTGTCAGGGTGGCAGGATGAGCATTAACGTTTGGATAGTGCTGACAATGCGCAGAGAATTGTCTATGGGCTTCATGTTTATTAACTCACTGAATCCTCCTAACAGGCTCATACAGCAGTTAACTCAGGTGGCTAACATACCACTGGTACCACCAGGGTGCAGACTCTAGCAGTATGGCCCCAGGCCCCATGCATCCATCCTCTATAAAAGACTTGGGAGAAAGTCACACATTTCTCTTTACATTTGAATTGATAAGTTGGGTTTACTTGTCAGGGTTTGGGATGCTTTTGCTTTTAAATGGAAATCCATAGCTTTAGCTCCATCAAATACTATTGTTATAAGCAGTTGTAGAGTAGCACTCCATTCATGGCAATCCTGAGCTGATCCCATGCACAATGGAAAGAAATGGTGCTCAGGTTTGATCCATAGAGTTATTATTGATTGATTTTCAGAAATAGATTACCCAACCTTTTTCTTAATCCATCTTTGTCTGGAAGCTGTTCAGTAATAACACCAGCCTCCAAGACTGGCAATGCTTCAGGTATGTTAGTTGAGAATCCAACTTGGGTCTCCCACATGAAAGGTGAAAATTTTACCTTTGAGCAGGGCAAGAGACTAAGAGACATTCAGAGGCTTTGGAGTCTGCTGGTTCCAAATAAGTTAGGAGGGAATCTGTGGTCTGCGGAAGTCTCTCCCTTCCAGATACTGCTATATACAGAGATATGGGAGTTTTTCATAGGAACCCAACCAGTTAAGCCTGGTTTAGTTCCTTATCATTAGTAGATGGCTTATACACACACACATGGCCCAGCTCCGCTTGCAAGGCACATTCTTAGAAGCTGAGTGTGGCCCTTCACCACCCCCACATGGCGTCTTTCTCTGTGTGACTCAAAAGCTTTCCCTACATGCTGCGTCACCATGGCAGGCCAGCCAGGGCCTAGGGAGGATAGGAGGGGAAATGGCAGCAGGGAAGGCTGGAAGGTCATGGAAGAAAACAGAGGGCCTGGGGAGGAACAGAGGAGAAGCATGGAGGCTCTACTAAGTTCCTGGGAGGCAGACATATGGGTCCATACAATGCCAACCCAGCGGTCTCTCATAGGCCTGAAATGGTATGTTAATGGTGAACAAGCAATCTAGACCTAGGCACTCATCTTTCTGACCAACAAAATTAGGTACCTTCAGCTCAGCAATAGCGTGTGTGCTCTGATTATCCATCCAAACAAGGGTCATGTCCAGTGAGTTGGGGCTGTGTCCATAACCCTATCTCACCCACCATTAAGATTTCTGTGCCATGTGGATGAACGCAACAGTTTGAGTCTTTCCCATAAAATTTCTTGAGCAGACATACAACAGAGACAGAACACTTACGTGTTCCATCATTTAAGGACTAAACACACAAAAAATCTGTCGTAATTGGTTATTAACTGCAACAGATTGGACGGCTGAATAAAACACCAGTGAAAGAAAGCTGTGGCTTAAAGCAATTGCTTTCATCATTCTGACGGCAGCAGTTGCAGTGTCTCTGCAGGGTTGGGGACTTTTTCAGCCCTGCCCCTCCATCTTCAGTTGTACAGTGTCTTCAGGGGAACATTATTGACCAGCGACAGCAGGGGATAGAGCTCTTTCTCCTCTTCCATTTCCTCTTTTTGGTTTGTAAAACGCTCTATTTCTCTCTGGACATATTGTTTGGAAACCAACAGGCATGTATTTGATGTGTGACGCAAATGTCATTTGGTGTGGTTAATGTCACACCACTGACAAAAGAAGACAAGGAAAAGAATCCCAACAGATGGATTGGTTTTATATTTCAGACTACACACAATTGATTCCTGACAGCCTAAGGCAAACAGCAGCCACTCTGTCCGTGGAAAAGACACAAGGTTTTGTCATTTCATTCCCCAACCGGCTATTTTTGGGTTTGTTTTTCCCCTAGTGGTCCAAATGGTTAATGTACTCGGCTACTAACCAAGAGGCGTTTCCATGGCTGTGATATTTTGGAAGTAGATTGCCAGACCTTTCAAGGTAACTTTGGGTAGATTTGAACCACCAATCTTTCAGTTATCAGCCAATTGTTTAACTGTTTGTGCCATTCAGGAACTCCTGCTGTGTATACCACATGGAGTGCAAACTGTTAATCCACTTGGCTGCTCAACAACAGGTTGGAGGTTCGAGTCCATCCAGAGGCATCACACACAAAAGGCCTGCTAATATACACCCAAAAATGGTCATTGAAAATGCTAAGGAGTACAGTTGTATTCTGAAATACATGGGGGTCTCCATGAGTTACAACGGACTTGATAGCAACTGCTTTGGGTTTATGGGGTCCCAGGAGTCCAAAGCTCAGAAAGGTTGAAAGTAAGGTCTGGCAATCTAGCTTTGAAAAACCAGACACTGAAAACCCTACGAAACATAGCTTTACTTTGACATACATGAAGTTGTCATGATTAAAGTCAACACAAAAGTAACTGGTCCTTTGTTAATCATCTCCTATTAAGTTCATTTTTCAAAGCTCCAGCAAAAATTATTCCATTATGATGATACAGTTCATATTTATAAAAACGGAGAAGCTAGTTTTGCCCTAGCTTTCTAATTTTTATATTTATTCTGACGTTAACATAGGAGGGGTGGGGTGTTGAATACCAAGCAGTTGGAGGCTGACCCCTGGCTGGCTGAGCCCCAGCTCTGAGTTAATCTCCACAAGCCACCAATCAGGGAGGAAGTGTCGCTGCTACATGGTCACCATGGGCCATTCCTTTCCAGTTGTTGTGGGTTGCCAGGGAAACGAGGGAGTCTTAATGTTAAGAATAATTTGATCCTTAATAGAAATGGTCTCTCTCTAAAAGGAAATTAACTTGGAGACAATCTCTGTCATCCCTAGTTGCTGTCTCCACCCCACCTAAGCCCTAGTTTCTTCTGCTTGCCTAGAGGTCTTAATTTTGATGATCTATGAGGTGTCAGCCAGAAGGTCTTGTGCTTTGCTGCAAAGTACTATAAAAAGGCAGATGTATGACAGTGTCATCCACAAATACCCTAGAAAGTTAAGTGTTAAACTAGTGTTAATAATAAATGTTTTCCTCTGAAGTAGGTTACGACAATACCACCAGAGCCCTTTAAAGTATAACACAGCAATCAAATCTCAGGGAGCTCAGGGGCATCTAACCCTGCCAATGCCCTGCAGTACATGAGGAAAATCATTAAACGCCAGTCCATCTTGTCTGCCTGAAACACGTGGTTGGAGAAGAGCAATGCTGACATCATCTGCTACATACTCCCCCCACAAAAAACTAAAGCAAAGGAAAGAACCCATGGACACCCTTGGAAACCATTTCTATCATCCTTTTTGCTGTCCTCATCCTGCCCAAGCCCTATTTTCTCTTACTTCCAATTCTACTTCCAAATTCATTATTTATCCACCACTAATTTATTCATTGAGCAAATAGTTACTGTCTACCCAGTAGGTTCTGGCCATCGTGCTAAATGCTTATTGTTGTGAAGCGCTGTGGTGTTGGTTTCAACTCATAGTGACCCTGTATTAGAGTTTCTGAGGTGCTACTGGTGAGTTTGAACTGATAACCTTATGGTTCAAACTGACCTCGAGATCCAGTGCTTATCTTAAAGTGCTACACACCAGGACTCTAAATATAAGAGATTAAAAAAAAAAAAAATGCCATCAGCAATCTTGTATTTGAAAGCTCACATTCTAACAAGGTGGGGTGGAGAACATGCACCTAAATGGTCATTACTTGGCTCAGGTTTGGACCCAACTATTCTGTGGAGTTCTGGTGTGGCACTGTAGGTTAATGCACTGGACCCAAAGGTCAGTTTGAATCTCAAGGTCACTGGTTCAAACTCACCAGCCACTCCTTGGAAACACTATACAAGATGGCTATGAGTAGGAACAGACTCGATGACACATAACAACAACAACAATTCCTAACTCCTATGTAGGTCTCTTTCACAGAGGGTCAGTCCTGCTACCTCAAAGAGTCTTTCTGTGCAATTATATAATCCAGCAGTTATAAAGCTGTGATGCACAATGGTAATAAAGCATCCAGAAACCCCCGGATAAAAGCACAACATGAGTGCAAGGTATTATTAGCAATAAAGGAGGTGTTTAGTAATACCAAAAGAAATAAGCTTACACAAGAGTTTTGCTCTGTATTTAGAGTATTCCTTGTCTCCTAGTCCCTTTATCTAAATATCAAATACTTCTAACAACTATAAAACATTCCTGCACTGGTTTGTTGTAGGGCCTGGGCATTCGTAAGTGCCCTGCAGGTGCCAAGGAGGGTGGCTGTGCTGGCAGTATTTCAGAGCAACACAGACCAATGGGTCACTTAAGGTCATGTCTATCTATTGCACATGACCCACCAGTGAGGACCAAGAGGGCAGGGGGAGGAATTGTAGGAAGTACAGACTAATTGCAAAACAGTTCCCACTTACAGGATGAAACAGGTTAGGAAAAGTGCAAACAGTTGTCTTGTCTACCCCAGTCCATTCCCAGTACTAAAGCCTTGCAAATCAGAAGGGGCCTCCAAGGCACGATTGCCAGAGAAAATATCTCATAGAAATTATTTATTACTTACCTGAAATCCAAATTTAGCTGGACATCTTTTTTTGTTGTTGTTGTTGTTTACACTATTTTATTTGTGTAAATCATCAAACAATAGCATTAATATCATATGCAAGTAAAATTTTATTTAAATGGCTATAACAGTACATCAAGAAGGAACTGCCAAAAATTCGATTTGGATTCAGAAGAGGATGTGGAATGAGGGCTATCATTGCTGATGTCAGATGGATCTTGGCTGACAGCAGAGAATACAAGAAAGGTGCTTACTTATGTTTTATTGACTATGCAAAAGGCTTTCAACTGTGTGGATCATCACAAGCTACGGACAACATTATGAAGATGTTAATTAGATCCAGAAGACCTAATTGTGCTCAATAAAGAACCTGTACATAGACCATGAGGCAGTCATTTGAACAGAATCAGGGCATACTGCATGGTTTAAAATCAGTGAAGGTGTGAGTCAAGTTTGTATCCTTTCACCATACTTAATCTGTGTGCTGAGTAAATAATACAAGAAAAGATTATATGAAGAAGAATGTGGCACCAGAATTGGAAGAAGACTCATTAATAACCTGGGATATGCTTGCAGAAAGTGCTGTTGTTGTTAGGTGCCTCTGAGACAGTTCTAACTCGTAATGACCGCTGTATAGAGTTTCTGAGGAGTGGCTGTTGAGTTTGAACCTCCAACCTTGTGGTTCAAACTCACCTTGAGGTTCAAACTGACCTTGGGGTCTAGTGCTTATCCTACAGCCCCACACAAGGACACCTGCTGAAACTGAAGAGGACTTAAAATACTGATGAACGTGAAAGATCATAGTCTTCAGGATAGATTACACCTCAGTGTAAAGAAAACAAAAATCCTCATAACTGCATCAATAAATAACATCAAGATAAATAGAGAAAAGACTGAAGTTGTCAAAGACTTCATTTTGCTTGTATCCATAATCAACACTCATGACAGGAGCAGTCAAGAAATCAAACAACATATTACATTAGGCAAATCTGCTGCACAAGCCCTCTTAAAGTGTTCAAGAGCAAACATACCAGTTTGAGGACTACAGTGTGCCAGCTTCAAGCCATGGTATTTTCAACTACCTTATACGCACGTGAAAGTTGGACTCTGAATAAGGAAGACTGTAGGAGAACTGATGCATTTGAGTTATAGTGTTGGAGAAGAATATTAAAAGTACCATGGGTTGCCAAAAGAACAAACAAATCTATATTGGAAGAAGTACAGCCAAAATGATTCTTAGGAGCCAGGATGTCCAGACTTTGTCTCTCATACTTCAGACCAGGAGGGACCAGTCCCTGGAGAAGGACATCATGCTTGGTAAATTGGAGGGTCAACAACAAAAAAGGAAGGCATCCAACAAGATGGACTGACACAGTGGCAGCAACAATGGGCTCAAGTAGAACAACAGTTGTGAGACTAGTACAGGACTGGGCAGTGTTTTGCTTTGTTGTACATAGCACTGCTATGATTCAGGATCAGTTTGATGGCACCTAACAACCCCTGGTGTGGCACTGTGGGTTAATGCACCAGACTGCAAAGCCATTTGAACTGCAAGTTGGTGGTTCAACCTCATCAGCTACTCCTCAGAAACCCTATACAGGCTCTCTATGGGTCAGAAGCAACTCGACATCACTTAACAACAACAACAAAACAACTCTAGCAACCCTACCCTAAGGGTCTCACCAGCAGAACTTGCCTCCTTTTATTCTTTGTTAGGACAGAAATGGGAAACCAGGTAACTTTGGAAGACAGTTCTCTGTAAGGATCCCATGAGTGGTATAAACATTGACGCGTTTGGCTCCATGTCTGAAGAAAGAGTTGGAGGACTACTTCCAAAACAATCAGTCATTAAAAACTCACAGTTCTACTCTAACACACATGGCATCATGACAAATTGGAATTGACTTGATGACAACTCTATTTTTGTTTTGTTTTGTTTTGTTTGGGTTCTCTGTAATCAAGTCATTTGTTTGAAGTTAACTAAAGTAGCTTTTTTGAGGCCATCCCACAACAGTTCCTGAGATTAGAAATGTGCATCCAAAACCATTCCTTAGTTCACACTAGGACTGGGGGACTTCCTCCTTTAAAGCTCAGAACATCTTGTTAAGACCGTACTTTGACACGGATAGGGACATTGAGGCAGAGAGAAGCCCAAGGTGAATCTCCTTTCACAGGGCCTCAAACTCCAGAATACTTTTTTCTTATCTAACCTCTTAGGTTTTTCATCTCCAAGGAGCTTGTCTAATGAAGAAGCTAAACAATGCTTCAATTCTAAAAACCACAACAAAAATAAAAGCTCATCTAAAATGAAATGCTTGTATAGATTTTATACACATAGAGTGAAATATAACCATCCCCAAAGCTCACATTTGCTCAGCACCTTTTTCCCGATATAACACATTCTTAGCAATTACTTCACTTGAGCCTCAAGACAGTCTTGGAGGCAAATAACATAAATGTTATTTGCTCCCTTTGGTGGGTGAGGAAGGTCAGGCGACACAAATTGAGGGCCTACCGAGAGCAAAGAGGATGGTGTCATATCCCATGGCTGGCTCTTTCCATCTAACAAGCTGTTAGGAAGTAAACCTGGAGCTTGATTTGAGAATTCAGAGCCAAGGTTTGAAATCTGCCATTTAAGGTTTCCAGACTCCACCTTCCAAAGTGTGTCTGATTTAAAAAGACAGTGAGTTAATCCTCACTCATGGTAACCCCATGTATCAGAGTAGAACTGTACTCAGTAGGGTTTTGTATCTCTTCTTCTTTTTAAACAATTTGTTTTATCGTTATTGAGAGTACACAAACAGAATGTACACCTATTCAACAATTCTACATGTAAATTTTAATAACACTGAGTACATTCTTCAACCTTCTTTTTTAGAATTGTCCCTCTCCTATTAACATAAACTCACTGCCCCTAACATTCCTACCTAACATTTTGAGATGCTATTGTCCATTTGATTCTATCTCAATAGTTCTTTATAAGAATGCCAAGGCATTCTTTACTAATTAAGCTCAGCCGGTACTGTGGGATAAAGCACTGACCACAAGGTCAGTTTTAACCACATGGCGGGCAGTTTAACCTCACCAGCTGCTCCTTGCAGGGTCGCTATGAGCCAGAACCAACTCATTGGCACTTAACAACAAAAACATTGTTTAAGTGGGAGTGTGGTGGCTCCCACCTGGGTGGTACAGTAGGATAAGCACTGAACTGCTAACTTTAAAGTCATCAGTTCAAAGTCACTAGCTGCTCTATGGGAGAAAGATGAAGTTTCTTGTTCCTGTAAAGATTTGCAACCTTGGAAATCCTATACAGGGTTGCTATGAGTTGGAATTGGCTTGATGGCAGCGAGCTGAGTTATTGACTATTTAGTGTAAGAAGCCCTAGGAGTCCTGGTGTGGCGCTATGGGCTAATGCGCTGGACTGCAAGGTCACTTGGAACTGCAAGGTCAGCAGTTCAAGCTCACCAGCCACTCCTCAGAAATCCTATACAGAGTCGCTATGAGTCGGTACTGACTCAACGGCACGTAACAACAAAAATGGCACTGTAGGATAAGCACTGGACTACTGACCTTGTGGTTCAAACCCATCAGTTGTTCCTCAGGAGAAAGATTTCATTTTCTGGAGTTTATTGTTTAATTTAAAGAAGACTTCAGGGAATATTTTTGGTTCAAGGTTCAAGGATTCTCTCAGGGCAATGGTTTAGGGGTCCACCTAGCCTCCATGGCTCCAGAAATCTGGATTCAATGAGCATTTGGAACTCTACTCTGTACCCCTCCCTCCAGTCCCCCCTCCCCACAGTTTAATAGAAGTGCAATTTTAATGAATCCAAAATGCAAAATAAAATAGATGAATTATTTTCATCTTTCCAACTTGAAAACGATTTTAATAGTGTATAATACATGATAAGGAGCTCTGGTAGCATAGTGGATTATGAGCTGGACTGTTAGCCACAAGGTCAGCAGTTCGAATATGCCAGCCACCCTGCAGGAGAAAAATGAGGCTTTCTCCTCCCCCAAAATTTACAGTCTCAGAAACCTTATACAGGGTCGCTATGAGTCAGAATCAGCACGGTGGAATACAACCACCCCCACAGCCATAATACATTATAACACTTATATTTTGCTTTTTAAATTTCCCCTCTTTTGATCAGGATTCTTCTACAGATTTTTTTTTTTTTTTTTTAAATTACCAGTAACAGTAGCCAGGCACCATGCAGGTCTACTCTTATGGCAAAGGAGGTTCATCCCATGGGGTTTTCAATGGTTGATTTTTAGGAAATAGACCACAAGGTCTTTCTTTTGAGGTACTCTCCAATCATTTGGTTATCAGCTGAGCACATTAACCATTTGTAGCACCCAGAGACCCCAAATGTACCTGACAGAGTCCTTAAATTCATTACATAAATCTTTATCAAACATGAGCCATGTGTCTGGCACATTCTAAGTGATGGGGACATGGCTAGGAAACGTGCACATGGTTTCTGTCTTCATTGTGTTTGCGAAGGAGCTCAGTGCAGATAGTAACCAAGGAAACCGAGTAGTAAACACATACTGGTAGCTGTAGAAGGTACAGGTGGGAGGAGGGACTGCTTCATGGAGAATGGGCAGGAACACAGTGGAAAGTAAATTTTACCCTCAATTCTCACGTTCTCCTAGAAAAATCAAGAAACAGGATGTGGACTCAAGTCACAAACAAGGTAGAGTGAATAGTAAAAGACCTTCACAGATGATCCCAGGGTCTCCTTGGAGGAGTTTTGACTTCTGGAATGGAGGGAGATGAGACACTTAATTACTGTCTCATGTACAAAGGTTAGCTCCTAGAGCTTGGAGTTTCCCCAGAATATAAGATTCTATCTTCCATGAAACTTCCTGTGCTTCTTCCAAAACCACCCTGTGAGGTTTCAGACCCAGTTAGGCCTCTTAATGCATTCTTCTATAAAGATCTCTGGTGGCACTGTGGATTAGGCATTGGGCTACTAATCACAGGTAAGCAATTCAAGCCCACCAGCCACTCTTTGGGAGAAAAATGAGACTGTCAGTTCCCATAAAGATTTACAGTCTCTATATAGGATTGCTAGGTGTCAACTCGACTCGATGGCCATAGGGCTTTGTGTGTGTTTGGAGATTTGGAGTCCTGGTATGGCACTATAGGATAAATGCAACTCTGCAAAGTGGGTTTGAATATAAGGTCAGTGGTTCAAACTCACCAGCTCCTGGAAACCCTATACATGGTTGCTATGAGAAGAACTGACTCAATGACACTTAACAACAATAAAATGTGTATTTTTAAGGCCTAAAAGGAGCTCTGGTGGCATGAACAGTTCACATAAAACTGCTAACCTACAGGTTGGCAGGTGGAACCCAGTCAGTGGCTCCCTGGGAGAAAGACCTAGAGATCGTCTTTCATAAAGATTACAGCCAAGAAAACCCTATGGAGCAGTTCTAGCCTGTCCCATACAGTGTCTGTGAGTTGGAATTGACTCCATGGCATACAACAACAAGGCCTTCTACTACAAGCTAGAATGGCCTGGTCTGCCTGTGCCATGCTTCCATTGAGCCAGGTATAAGATTGAACACAACAGAGATGGGTCCTGTCAAAGTGCCCAGAGAGTTAACACACCCAGCAAATTCTCACTTGATGCTGGTGCAGCTGAGTCAGGGAATCATATTTTGACAACCTTGGGTCTAAACGTTTTCATCTGGACCTGGGCAAGCAAGGTATGGGGTCTAAGCACCTGATACAAAGATAGTGAAACATTATCTCCACTCTTCTCTCAAGTAGTTTGTGTCAAGGAGAAGAGCATGGTGTGTGAAAGAAAAATTACAATGTAGAATAATAAATACTGTAAGAGAGCTCTGGATTGGAGAGAGAGGAAGGTTCAGGTCAGTCTGGAGGAACAGAAGCACTGGAGTGAGGCATGGGTTGATCCAGTCTGGCTAGTCTAGTGACATGACACAGTCAGACGGGAAAACTTGAGTTCACATCCCCACCTCCTCCCTGAGAACAGTTCTCTGCGAAGTCTACAACCCATGACCTCCATGGTACCCAATCATGTGTTTGGCATGATGTGGGAGACTAGAGAAGTAAGGGAGTCAATAACAGCCCCAGCCCCTAAAGACCTGACCAAGGTCTATATACCCAGTCCCTTTTTCTGACCAGAATCTTTCCAAATGCTATCACCCTCTTTCAATACTGTCCAAATCCAAGGCCACTGCCATACCGTCAATTCTAACTCATAGTTACCCTGTATAGGGTTTCCAAGGCTGTAAATTTTTATAGGAGCAGAAAGCCTCATCTTTCTCAGTACCATCATGCTAATAAAAATGCCATCATGCCACTGAGTCAATTTCAACTCACAGTGACTCCATGTGTGTTGAAGCAGAAATCATTTGTCATAGGATTTTCAGAGCCTGTTTTTTTGAAAATGCCCTGTTTCTAACACCTTTTTTTCCAAGTCTCCTCTGAGTGGACTCAAACCTCCAACCTTTTGGTATTGGCTATTTGCACCCCTAGAGACTCCATGTTGTTGCTGTTAAGTGCCATCAAGTCAGTCCCTACTCATAGTGACCTGTATAGGGTTTATGAGGAGTAGCTAGTGGGTTTGAACTGCCAATCTTGTGGTTAGCAGTCTAGCATTTATCCTATAGTACCATACCAGGGCTCCAAGACACACAAACCTCACTTGTACCCTAGAATTTTTTTTTTTTTTTTGCATTAGAAAGTTCTTTCAAAAAAGCAAGGAAGGATTGATAATCAGGAAAACAATACCATTTACAATAGCCATCCAAAAGATGAAATACTTAGGAATAAATCTTACCAGAGATATAAAAGACTTAGAAATAAAACTCCAAAACACTACTACAAGAAAGCAAAAGAGACATAAATGGAAGAATATACCATGCTCATGGATAGAAATGCTTAATTCTGTGAAAATGTCAAGATTCCTCAAAGTGATCTATGGATATAATGCAATCCCATCCAGATTTCATCATTATTAGAGATGGAAAATGGATCACCAACTTTATATGGAAAGAGACCTTAATGGTGTGGTGCTATGGGCTAATGTATCAGACTGCAAAGTCGTTTGAACTGCAAGGTCAGTGGTTCAAGTTCACCAGTTGCTCCTTGGAAACTCCATATAGGGTCGTTATGGGTCAGAATAAATTTGATGGCACTTAACAACAACAACTAAAAAGAAGAACTAAATAGGAGGCCTCACAGTTTCCATCTCAAAGCCTACTATACTGGTACAGGTACAATGACAATCTTCTATGAACAGCTACATAGACACGCAAGTTGAACAGGTATAAGAAGCTCAATGGAACTACACTGTGAATATCTACAGGTTTGGATAGTTTTACATATGAATGTATATGTGCTGCAAATACATTGTTAAGTGCTGCCAAGTGGGTTCCAATTCATAACAACCCTGTAGAAAGTTTCAAAGGAATGGCTGGTGAGTTTGAACCTTCAATCTTGTGATTAGTAATCTAGTGCTTATCCTATAGTGCCACATCATCATATCCACATATGTAGTGGAGCATACAGGGGGCAAAGGTAAGAAAACTTCTTAGTCATAACCAAATACTTAGAGAAAATGAGTTCTTGGGTTTGAGTCCTTCGGATCATAGTCTCAAGGGGCCATCAAAGTCAGTTGGCATAATAAAGTCCACAAAAACAATGTTCTACAGTCTACTTTGGAGAGTAGTGACTGGAGTCTTAACAGCTTGTAAGAAGTCACTAAGATACAAGTATTGGTCTTTCCCCATCTGAGGCAAGGAAGAGTGAAGGAAATCAAAGATGCAATGAAAGAATTAGTTCAAAGGACTAATGAACCATGAAAACATCAGAATCCACGAGCCTTAAACCAGAACTAGATGGTACTCAATTACCACTACCACTCTGACTGTAATCACAACAGAAGTGTCGAATAAAGTGAGAGGAAAAAGTGAAACAAAACTAAAAATTATAAAAAACAAAACACAACAAGACCTTCACCTCACGCCTTATACAAAAACCAACTCAACATGGATTAAGGACCTAAATGTGAATCCCAGAATTACGAAGGCCATCAATGAAAAAATAGGGACAAATGTGAGATCACTAATTCAGGGAATACACAGACTACCAAACATTTTGAAAACTACACAAACAAAAGCAGACAAAATAGATGATTAGGACATACTAAAAATTAAAAAGTATGTGCATCAAAAGACTTCACCAGAAGAGTAATGAGGGAACCCACAGAATGGGAAAAAATGTTTTGCAAAGACACATCAGACAAGGGACGCATTTCTAAAACATATAGGAAACTACAACACCTCTACAAGAAACAGACAAATAACCCAATTAAAAAATGAGCACAGGACATGAACAGACACGTCACCAAGGAGACGATCCAGGCAGCCAACAAACATAAGAAGAACTGTTCACGATCACTAGCCATTACAGAGATGCAAATCAAAACAACAATGAGATATCATCTCACAACAACAATAACAGCAAAGATCAAAAAAGCAGAGGACAATAAGTGCTGGTGGGGATGTGGAGAGACTGGGACCCACCTGCATTGCTGGTGGGATTACAAAACGATCTAACCTCTCTGGAAAGCAATATGGCACTTCCTCAGTAGGTTGGGAATAGAAATATCTTTTGATCCAGCAATTCCTCTACTTGGTATTTACCTACAAGAAACACGAGTAGATATATGCACACCAATGTTCATAGCAGCACTATTTACAATACCAAAAAGATGGAGACAGCCAAAGTGCCCATCAACTGAAGAATGGATAAACAAA